>NC_065449.1:133942087-134278483 GCF_917563875.1 Diabrotica virgifera virgifera | reverse complement strand
CAATTGAAAGATGAAGTAGTTTTCAATCCTAATAGCAAAATTAATAATATTGAAAATATTAAAAACATTGACGCTAACTAAAAACCAGATGACGTTAGTCACCTAATACCTTCACTTCGGTTGCAGTGGGTGGGAAAAACTCTCGATGCTGGTCATTTAGGATATGGAGAACAGTGCCTACGTTCTCTCCGATGAGGCTCCAATAAGAGCCGAAAATCGCGATTCAGAGGACTGGACTGCGCTCCGTATTCTAATTGAAAAGTAAGATTGTTTTGCCCTCGCATTACAACTGAATAAAAATGGTATACATTTTTATTTTATAGTCGTATTACTCCGTAGAGTAACCAGGTGCATTTTTCGTTGGAACTTTACCAAGCTGCAGACGCGGGATGTGAATTGCATAGTGTAGAATTCCTTCCCTTTGTCTTCACTGCAGCATCCATGTGCTTGCAAATTGTAGAAGCCTTGGAGGTGTCACCAGGAAAGTGTACCAATAAGTTTTCAATTTAAAAATCTTTTAGTAATGTTTTTAATATTTTCAATATTATGTATTCAATATTTTTAATATTATTAATTTTGCTATTAGGATTGAAAACTACTTCATCAATAATTTGTTTTTTAAGCTAAGTTTTGACTGTCTTCCCAATAGCCAATAATATTTGCTGAGTTTCAAGCCGAATTAAAAAGTAGACAGATTTAGCTCAGTAAATTTTTAGCCGGATAAACATTTGTGTATCTTTCTTCATTAATTTTTGCTACCTTACTACCTTTTACAGTAAATTTTTTCTTGTAAATGGTCCTATACATATATTTAAAAGTTTTTTGGGTTTAAAATGCGATCTTAATTGCTGTATTAGATGTAATTTAATAAATTAAGTGTTGTAGCATACGCAAGTAGCTCAAATTAATTCATTCTCCGACACATTGTTTTAGACAGTCAAATGAGATTTGACTTTGAGCGACCTCGTTTGTGGATTTTATGACATTACTGACAAATAACTCTCCTATATCTGTTACAAAAATATCCAAACGGGCTTAAACCTGTTTTACACTATACCCCATTCCACGAATATACGACCCTCTTGGATTATCGCCACAACGAATATTTTACTGTGCAAAATATGAAGAACGAAAGTAAATTGCAAATTATATTGTTGTTTATTGGAGTAATTATTAGAGCAAAACACTTTCGTACTTCTTATGTTGCACACTAAAATATTCGTTGTCGCGATAATCCAAAACAGTCGTATATTCGGGGAATACACCATTTCTTATTTTCATTAAAATTGCCTGTTGAACATTTGAAAGAATGTTATACTTAAGTTAGGTTATGTACAGTAGGAAAAATGAAAGAATACCCATGCGTCATCGATGATATGCATACGAATCAAATCAAAAATTTCTATAGTTTGTTTTTAAACCAAGAGGAGTGATTCAAATTTACCGCGCTGTAATGCTTGTTTGTAATTGGTCCAACCGCAGGCAAGTTTACTCCACTGTTATAAAATTTTGACACTAATGACATTTATCAAGTTTTGACACTTTTGGCATTTCATAGGTTAATTCAGTTATATCGGCGATTTTTTGTGTTTTCTGTGTTATTTCTTTAATTTTTAGCTTTTTAGTCTGATTTGATATAAGAAGCAGTTGTTTTTAGAACTCTTCAGCGACGTATTATAATATAATATTTATGGATTACCGTTGAGGGCCGACATGATCAACCAAAAAAGATGTATTTGGTTATTTTTCTAGTGACTTTCTTGGGTGTGAATCTGTATTTTTAGTTTACTCCTCCTGGTTAAAAAATAAACTATAGTCAAAACAACATCTAAACTAAGTTAATACTGTAAAAAACGGATGTGACTACTACCCCACCGTACGATTTTTCGCTACGTAAATGTGTCAAAAAATTTTTGTGATGTTATTCTTTTCATTTGTAATTAATTATTTGGTATAAATTAATAATACAAAAATAATGAGTAAGCAAATATAGTATTATGAATTTCTCCATGTTAAAGTTGCCGGACGTAAATAGTAACAGGAATTTAAAAAATGTCCTTTATGTCAGCTGCAAGTGACTTAAATGAAAGTAAACGTAATGAATTCAGATCATTTTGGTATCCAGATCCTTTTCCAGACATTATCTGCAAATAAATGTACATTCGTAAAAATATGCTAATCTGTAATTTTATACACTATGATTGAAAAGTCAGAGTAATATGTACACGTTTGACAAACTCATCGACAGAAGTTAACCATATTGACAGATGATTACTTACAAATTTTATTGACTTACTTTAATTAAATAAATACTTACCAAACCAAAAATACAATATAATATCAAAATAGCTTTTAAAAGAACTGTTTATTCAAGTAAATACGACTGATTATTAAAATTTATGAACTCTACCGAGCCTAACCCAGTTTCATTGTCAAAGTGACAGAAATTAAATCTGTCAGATTATAGTTGACCAGCACGATTACTCGAATAGTAGTTTATACAATCATTATCTCTACTGATGTTGAATGTTTTTCTAAGAATGACATTAGAAGTACAGAAATAGTCAAGTGTGAGTTTAAATTTTTTACTAAATTAATATAACTACGTTGAACAATTGTATCGCCGTCTCACTCTGTCAATTATAAATATGTAACTGCGTATGTCTTGGATAACGTTTTTGCTTAGTAGACGACACTTAATAATATATCTCTCTCGTTTGTTATTTATAGAAAAGGCAGCAAATTAAAAATATGTGGTTGATATGATCGTTCATGGGTATTCTTTTATTTTTCCGACTGTAATATTTGTTAATAGCTTAACGGTGTCGAGTCAGACAAACTTTGATGTATGGGAACACTGGAACAGGGGAAATTTTAATTGTGTAACGTGATTTTAACTGTGGAACGTGTCATACTGACAAGTTTAAGATTGTGAAAATTGCAAGTTGTTTTTAAGTTTATTGTATAGCAAACTCAATATAATATGAAAAAATGTTTGTCCGACAAATATGTTGGGCATTTTAATAAGTTCGACACGTAGAACATGTCAAATGACAGGAATTATATTGGTGGTAAGTAGCAGTCTGATTTTTGCGTGAGAGTTTAATGAAAGGCTAACAAATCAATTGGAAGTTCTGTCCGACAAAATACATGGGACGTTTTCGTAGTCTGACGTTCGAAACCTGTAACCTGTTCCACAATTAATACTTCCCCTGTTCCAGTGTCCCGTACATCAAAGTTTGTCCTACTAGACACCGTTAAACTATTAACAAATTTTCAGCTTGCTATTAATCAACTTGGTACCAAGGATCCAGGCCTTTAGTAATCATCTAAAATAATCCAAGGCCTACTCTAATTACGATTTTTTAGATGGCTCTGTATGATCTTACTACTACTGTGAACTAATAAAATGAAAATTGTAATGTCGTTGATTTCCTAATAAAACCAGTTACATAATTCTAATTTATCCTGTCATATTTGAAATATGGCAATAAAGGAAACGTGATAAGGATTGTTTTAATTAATTTAAGCGTAGTGATTTATTGTTGAGAATTTTATTTCGGATATGCATCTGAATTGAATATCGTCATATTATTATATTATTCGTCCGTCGTCCACTCTAACTTTTCCTATGCGTCACCATTAATTTTCAAACAAATTAAGTCAATGTTGTTCTGAAGCTATTTCCTTGTGGCATTTTTATAATAATTAACTATTTAGATGGGAAATAAGCCACAATTAAATTTAAAAAAATAATTTTATTAACGTTTCTAAAATTATTTTTTTCAATTTAATTGTGGTTTATTTCCCATCTAAATAGTTAATTATTATAAATTAAGTCAAAACATAAAGTGAAACGAACGTCGATGTGTGTATACATTTTGTATACTGTATAGTATACAGTGATGAGCGCGCTAATAACCGGCAGAATAACGCAAAAGATGGAAAACATAATACATTGCGAGGTAAAGAGAGATGAAACTAGTGGAGGTGGAAATTATCGGTATAAACGTAGGAATTATTTTATTTTATTTATTGACGGGCTAAACCCTTTTTCAGTTTTTGTACAATATGTATAAAATACAGTAAGATACATAAGCTAGCTACAACAGTTTTTTTAACATGTTTTTTAAATGATGCAGTTGAAGTATTAAATAATGCTAAATCTGTTTGGTACTTGTTCGCCGTACGTAACATCCTAGAAATAACTTAATTAAGTCCATAATTAGTAGAATGGAAATCTACAAAAAACAGGTCAGAATTACGGATTCTTCGCATAGGTATATTAAATGAGATTAAACCCAAAATTTCAGGGCAATTAATAAATCCATTTAGAAGCTTATGTAAAAAATATAATTCGAATTCAGCTCTTCTTGTCTCTAATTTGTTCATTTTAAGTTGATTAAGAATATAACTGTAATTATAATCTCCACGTCTTAAACCCATTTTATAACCACATATCCTTAAAAATCTGTTTTGAACTTTTTCTAATTGAGTTTTCTGGGTATTATAAAAAGGACACCACATATAATACAGCAGTATTCTATAATTGATCGCACTAGCGAACAGTATAGTATTTTAAACGTAAAAACTGAAAAGTCCTTTGAATTTCTCTGGATAAATCCTAACATTTTAAGGGCACGTGAAGTTATGTCATTAATATGATCATTAAGGTTCAGTTTTCTATCCAGTGTTATACCCAAATCCCGTACCTGATGTATATCTTGCAGAACAGTACCATTAAGTGTGTAATTATTATTAAAAGAAGCCTGCGTTTTACTAAACGTGATTTTAAAACATTTTTTTAGATTTAAGTTTAAAACATTTACTTCACACCAACGTGAAAAATTATTTAAGAACAACTGCAAACATTCACAATCAGAGAGGCAAGCAATAGATCTAAAGATTTTTATGTCATCAGCGAATAAGAGAAATTGGTCGGAGTTCATTGTTTGGAAATCGTTAAGAAATATATTAAACAGCAGTGGACTCAAATGAGAGCCTTGTGAAACACCTGATGTTGAATTGGTTTTGACAAAAAAAAAACTACCATATTTAACCATTTCAGAACGATTAGACAAATAATGTTTAATCCAATTTGAGATGTTATCGCTAATGCCATAGTCACAAAGTTTGGCAATCAAGATCTCATGATTGACTCTATCGAAAGCTTTTGAAAAATCAGCATAGATTGAATCGACCTGAGAACCAGACTCCAACGAGTTAATGATAAAATTTGTATAATACACGAGATTTGTAACTGTGGATTTACCTTGGCTAAAACCATGTTGTTCACCAATTATTATGTTTTTACAATCAAAACTTAACATTCTATTTCCAAAAAAAAACTAATAGTTTTGGTAACTCTGACTGTATACAAACTGCACGGTAATTTTCAGCTTTATCATTCTGACCAGACTTGGAAATTTATTTAAAAAAACTAGATTTCCAGAAATCGGGAAATATGATGTTAGTGATAGGTTAAATAAATGGTGTATTGGTTCTGCCAAAGTGTATACACATTTTTTTCAAAAATACAATGGAACTTCGTCAGGTCCCTTGGTAAGTTTCCACGGGCTACTCAGAATCTTATCAACTATCTCCTTAATGTCAACAACATAATTGCTTACATTCGCAGATTTCTCAAATTTAAAAATAGGAATTTGATTAACTATAACATCATTGTAGACAGTTGAAAAAAGTTTGCAAAAATATCAACGATTTCTTGACTATTTTCCCCAGTATAATCACCATACTTAATAACTGATGGTAACATATGTGAGTTTCTTTTACTATTTATAAATTTCCAGAATGATCTAGGGTTTTCAGATATATTGTTTTCAGTTTCCTGAACATGTCGTTTATATAGCGAATTCGTAAATTCTTTACACTGAGTTCTAATACTTGAAAATATATTATAATCTTCTTCCCTACCTGTCTGTTTGAATGTTTTATGAGCAGTTTTCTTTTTTAATATTAACGATTTTAGATCACAGTTATACCAATTAGGATATGTGGATGTTTTATATGTTTTAATGGGTACACAATTATGTATTAAATTGTATAGAATTTCATAGGTTTCAATAGCCTCGTTGATATTTTTGTTGATGAAAACTAATTTCCAATCAATCTCAGCAAAAAAATAATTTATGCTAAAGTAATCACCATTTCTGAAATCTAAAAAGTATTCTTCATAATTTAAAGTTGATGAGTTAACATTAACAAACAATTCCAAAGAAACTGGAGTATGATGGACACTTTTGTCAAACAAGGGATCAGATGGTTCCGACACAATTATATTAGACAAACTAGAAAAAACTAAGTCGAGAAAAGTATTTCTGCTATTAGGTATCACATTAATTCCAGATAAATTACAATAACTGGCAGTATTACACAAATCATTAGCAGGAGAATTGGGAATACACTGAACTCTAATTCCAAATTCATCATTTATCCATTTAACATTGGGTAAGTTATAATCACCGCATATAATCATATCACTATCTGGAAAGTTTTCAAATATAAACGTAACACTGCTACAATGATCGATGTAATACTGATGTTCAGACGCAGGAGGGATGTACACAGAACCCAAAATAAGCATTTGATTATGACACTTAAGTGGCACAAAAACTTGTTCAATATTATTTTGTGGTATAACAACTTCACACACTTGTAAATATTTAGATGTAGCTATCAGAACACCTCCACGTTGCTTATGGCTTGTTAGATGATTTCTATCGGCTCTAAAAATGCTGTAATTGGAAAGTCCTAACTCAGCATTATTAAAGTCAGAATTAAGCCAGGTTTCAACTATGTAGTATAATTATATTATAATCAGAACAAGCAACCACTTGTTGTAAGTCGTTAAGCTTGGTACGCACGCCTCCTATATTCTGAAAATAAACGTTCAATAAAGTTCTTTCATGATTCTTTTTGAAAGATTTTGATTGCTAGAATTGATAGTTAACTTTTTCTTTACTTTTAGTTAACTGTTTTAAATAGCAAGAACAGTTTATATCAAAAACGTGATGATTAACATCAATATCGTTTAGTTTCATAATATCCTTAGCGTACGTACAGTTAGAAAATTTAAAATTAGTTGTATTATTACATTGATCCTTCTTATGTTTATCCCCACAGAGAGGACAAACGTAATTTTTTGATGCACATTTGTCCGAAAAGTGGCCAAATCTCCAACATCGGAAACACCTAATTACACTTATAAATTCGAAAAAATGATAACTGTTCCATCCAATATGAACTTTTTGTTTGTTAGAAATTAAATAATTAAATTGCTTAGGAGAAAGTTCAATTATTACATTTACATTATTTCCTCTACTTCTGTTAGATTTAAATTTGTGAATAATTTTAATATCAGTTTGAATCGAATCATCTGGTAAATTTTGATTTAGAAATTTATTAATAAATTCACCATTATCATTCAAGTCATCAGGGTTAACATCAATGATTTTAATTTTAGGTTTGTTCAATTTGCCAACTTTTATTTCATACTCAGCGCCAAATGCCGTTCTACATTACTTTTTAAATTTTCCAACGATTTCTTATCTTGACAGTGAATCATAACACGACCATTTGCTCCTTACTTTACCTCAGCTAAAGAAACAGCCATATCAGCTGGACAAAGTTTTTGTGTTAGTACACTTTTTGTAACCGAACTACATATTTAGGTTCAGGTTTTTTTGGTTTTATAATTAAGGGTCCCGTTTTTTTTTATTTTCACATCAGCCCAAGATTTTCCATCAGATTTTGAAAGTGGAGATGAATTTGACGATTCCAATAAATCAATTAACTTACTTGCTTTTTCAATTAGTTCATTATTTCTATCCGCTTTTTTGTTGATAATATCATTAAACATCGGTACACAGTCATTACAAAACCATTTACAGTTATCACAATCTTGTTTAATCTTCAAAAGTTGTTTCTTTACTTTAGCACAATGAAGGTGATAACATTTATTACAAAAATCACAAATTATAAATTTTGTATTCACTATAAAATTGTCAGAGCAAGCAACACACGTCTTACCGCTAGCAGACATTTTCAATTTACAATTAACATTATATTACATAGTTTCCCACCTTAAGACGTATCGAAGGAATATGACAACTGTCACTGTGACAGGAGAATTTAATAAAATAGTCCCGACACAGACGTCTAGAGGTGGGAAACTATGTAATGCAATGTAAATTTATACGTTAATACCGATAATTTCCATCTCCACTAGTTTCATCTCTCTTTACTTCGCAATGTATTATGTTTTTCATTTTTTGCGTTATTCTGCCGGTTATTAGCGCGCTCGTCACTGTATACTACACACATCGACGTACGTTTCACTTTACGTTTTGATTTAATTTGTTTGAAAATGAATCGTGCCCCATAGGCATAGATAAAATGGAACTACTATATAAGGTACTGTAATCATAGAGTAATAGTTTCTATTAGAGGTACAGCTATGACTAATAATTTTATTCAGTATCTACAAAATTTGTCTCTAGTTCTGAAAAAAAATAAACAAATTACCTAAATTCATATATAAATAATTTACTTTATAATTATTAGTTTTAATTGTCATGGTATGAACAGCTTCTTCTATCATTATATAAGTCACAATAAATTGAATAATAAATTGATGCTTCAGAAGTCAAACGGTGTAAGTCACATTCTTCCTGAAAATAATTTATGAGATGTAACACATATTATTATATGATATTTATACAGGGTGTAACAAAAATACAGGTCATAAATTTAATGACATATTCTGGGACCAAAAATAGTTCGATTGAACCTAACTTACCGTAGTACAAATGTGCACATAAAAAAAGTTACAGCCCTTTGAAGTTACAAAATGAAAATCGATTTTTTCCAATATATCGAAAACTATTAAAAATATTTTATTGAAAATAGACATGTGGCATTCTTATGGTAGTAGTATCTTAAGAAAAAATTATAGTGAAATTTGGACACCCCATAAAAATTTTATGGGGGTTTTGTTCCTTTAAACCCCCCACAACTTTTGTGTACGTTCCAATTTAATTATTATTGTTGTACCATTAGTTAAACACAATATTTTAAAAACTTTTTTGCCTCTCAGTACTTTTTCGAAAAGTCAGTTTTTATCGAGATATTTTGAATATTTGTCAAATCCACCACATATTTGTATATGGCTAAGTACGATTATGGAGACTTGGTAATAATATGAAAATTTATTTATGATTTACATTTTTAGGTATATTTTGAACCATATTAAAAAGAAGTAATATCTCGATAAAAAGTGCCTTCTCGAAAAAATACAAAGAGGCAAAAAAGTTTTAAAAACACTGTGTTTAACTAATGGTACCACAGTAATGGTTTAATTGGAACATACACAAACATTTGGGGGGTTTAAAGGAACAAAACCCCCATAAAATTTTTATGTAAACATATTAAAAAAGAAGCCGCAACTCGATAAAAACTGCCTTATAGAAAAAATACTAAGAGGCAAAAAAGTTTTAGAAATATTGAATTTAACTAATGGTACCACAATAATAATTTAATTGGAACGTACACAAAAGTTTGGGGGGGTTTAAGGGAACAAAACCCCCATAAAATTTTTATGGGGTTCACAAATTTCACTATAATTCTTTTTTAAGATGTTCCTGTCATAAGAATGCCACATGTCCATTTTCAATAAAAAATCTCTAATAGTTTTCGATATATTCGAAAACATCGATTTTCATTTTGTAACTTCAAAGGGCTGTAACTTTTTTTATGTGCATATTTGTACTAAGGTAAATTAGGTTCATTCGAACTATTTTTGGTCTCAGAATATGAGATTTAATTTATGACCTGTATTTTCGTTACACCCTGTATAATAATATTATAACTTCCTTGTTTGTATTTATGAATATAATAGGTACTTATATTATGATAAATAGAGAGAGTTTATTTATTTTTAATGACTCCTTATTTTTCTGCAATTACTTTCGCAAACATCTCATTATATGGATGCTTCAGAAGTCAAACGGTGTAAGTCACGTTCTCCCTAAAAATGAGTTAGGCGACGTAACACGTACCTAACACAAATAAAAAGGTCAAATGTTTCAGTTGTTCATACACATACGTCACTAATTTAGATTTTCTTTATGTATATTTAAGTAAGTCGTTATGATATAATTAATAAATTAATTTTCTAATATTTTCAGAAGTCAGATTAAGTAAGTCATTATAATAATAATTGTAAGTAAGTCATTATAAAAATTGAAGGCAAGTGAAGAAAATTATGTTTTTAGGTTTGATCTAGAAAAGGTACTTCCTTTTCCAAAATTGAGTGTGTCAGTGGCTTATTACAAACTGACCATGTATGTTTACAACCTGGGTGTTCATAGTTTTAATACCAATAAGGGTTTTATGTACATGTGGAATGAAACTGAGGGTTCTAGAGGGTCCCAGGAAATAGCAGCATGCCTTGTAAAGCACCTTAAGCAAAATGCTTCTAAACATAAACACATAATCATGTATTCCGATTGTTGTACAGGGCAGAATCTAAATATAAAATTATCCTTAGCTCTCCACAAACTTGTGCAAGACCCTGATATGAAAGTTGATCATATTGATCACAAATTTCTTGTGTCAGGACACAGCTATCTTCCAAATGATGCTGATTTTGGTATGATTGAAAAGAAAGCAAAAAAGAAAGAATTTACTTGGTCCAAGTGACTGGGTGGATATTGTAAAAAATTCTAAAAACAAAAGTGCGTTTCTGGTCACTGAAATAAAGAGAGAAGAGTTTTTATCAACAAAAAAATTGGAGGATTGTATTACCAACAGAAAAATTGATATAAATGGTCGAAAAGTGAACTGGTTACAAATAAAATGGTTACGCTTCAGCAAAAATAAACCAAACTCTATATTTTATAAACAAACATTGCAGGAATGGGTTGAATTCGATGAAACTGATATTTCAAAACCGGCATCAAAGGGAAGGCCTCAAATTTTGTCTAATATAGTTCAAGGTCTTTTGTATTCTGAGCGTAGGCCAGTGAAGCATATTAAAAAGAAACACATGTTTGATCTCTTGAAATTTATTCCACCACATTATCACTCATTCTACAGAAAGTTGCCGACAATAAACCAAACGAGAGCTGCCTCAGCAAGGGAAAACGATTCAGAATTATTATCAGATACTGAAGAATTTTTCGGTGGACGTAAGTCAATATTTTTGGTGAAAAGTGGTTATTTTTCAAAAATAATGAAAGTTTTTTAGTTTCCTTGTTTGTATTTATGAGTATAGTACTTATATTATCATAAATAAAGACGGTTTATTTATTTCTAATGACTCCTTATTTTTGTGCAACTATTTTCACAAACATCTTATTATCCCTATTCCACGAACTTACGCCTGTTTTGGATTACTTCAACAACGAATATTTTACTGTGCAAAATAAGAAGAACGAAAATAAATTGCAAATTACATTGTTGTTTATTGGAATAATTATTAGCGCTATTTACTTTCGTACTTCTTATGTTGCACAGTAAAATATTCGTTGTCGAAGTAATCCAAAACAGGCGTATGTTCGTGGAATGGCCCATATCTCATTTTAAAGATTTACTGACTTACACCGATTGGCTTCTGAGGCATCGATATCATTTTAAATTAAACCCTTATTGACTTACACCGATTGGCTTCTGACACATCGAAATAGTAGTGAGTTTTGGATTATTTTACAATTATTATTTCCTTATTTAGAACTCATCAACCTCTTTGGAAAGGGGCAACAGCAAGCGGTAAAACTGGACTTTTTGATCCAATCAACGTTGTAGCTTATCTAGGTAGCGACCTCCCAAGTTCCTCATTTTTACGTTCGGACAGCACAAGATCTTCAGCTCGTAGAAAACTACGTAGTGAAATGATTAGTGCTCCACAGGGTGATTTTAAACATACGGGCCACGTCGGTTTAGACGGAGCGTATTTTGGTGATCTCAGTTGGATGGATGGCTCCAAAGGAAACGTGAGTTGTTCTATATTGTATAGTTGAATTGTATAGTTGTATAGTTAAATTAATATTTTATAGTTGAATATGAAATAGTTATACAGTACGTAAATCGTTCAGCTGGACATGGGGAACATACATTGTATATATTTAGATACATAAATACATACATTGTATCAGGGTTGTTTCGTTTTAAACATTTTGTTTTAAACAACTGTTAAACGTGTGTATACATATGTTTAAAACAGTTTAAAACACGTTTAAAACACTTAAACAATTAAACAAGCGTGTTTTTTTTTATTATCTTTATTAAAATAATAAATAAATATGAAAAAAATTCTCAAATACATTATACAAACTTGTTAACATACATATTATTTTTTTATTAATAACCGGAACTTAACAAAATTGGAAAACTTAAAACATTTTGCATACAAGAGTTAATAAATTTCTCAAAACTGTTCCAGTCTCATAGTAATCTTGTAATCTAAAAGTATGAATCTGATATCTGATCAGTCACGCCATTACTGATGCAATTAAGCTCTTTAAAAATTGAAACCAACTTAGCAGCTTTGACATTGACTAGCCGATTACGTAGTTTGGAATGGTAAACTGTATGTTGAGGAGAAGAGTATTTCTATGTTGGCTGACAATGCATTAGCTGTGTGGAGCTGTTGAACAAGTTCCAATGCTGTAGTATTTATATTTTTCATAGAACGCTACCATGTCTTTGGTATTACATTCTCAATTAATGTTTAGATAACGTATATGGTTTAAAGGGTACACACTTTGCCTGGTAATTAATAAAAATTGGCAATGCTCCTGGATGATAATTTATAATGGATGGATGATAAGTTTATTTCCACTAAAGTGCTTATCAAGCAAATTTGCCAAAAAATGAGCTGGGGTCAAAGCCATTTCCATACGCTCCTTGAGCTCCTTCGTATCATGTACAAAAATTCACCATTTACGTGTTTCAAAAAGACACTAAACACCACAAAATAACTTACAGTAGGCGTTATTGCAATAGCCAACTTGCAATGCGAATTGATAAATAGTAAATAGTCTGGGGTTCCCCCAGGCAATAGCTCCTAACTGCAATTGGTCTTATTATTATTAAAATCAAAGTTATTAATATTATGTTTAAGAAAACATGGTTTAACAATGTTTTTTTAAGTTTTATTTGTTTAAAACATAAAATTTAAAACAAAAAACGCATGTTTAAAACAAAAAAACATGTGTTTTAAACGCGTTTTATTTGTTTAAAACAAAAAATTGAAAAACAAAATAAAACATGTTTAAAACAAAAAAAAAACGTTTAAAACAAAAAAAACATGTGTTTTGCATAAAATAAAAAAAACATGATTTTTTTTCAACCCTGCATT
This sequence comes from Diabrotica virgifera virgifera, assembly GCF_917563875.1. Classification (NCBI taxonomy): domain Eukaryota; kingdom Metazoa; phylum Arthropoda; class Insecta; order Coleoptera; family Chrysomelidae; genus Diabrotica; species Diabrotica virgifera. Next base: position 134,265,105 of record NC_065449.1, on the reverse strand, counting down.
GTATTATATTGAGATAATTGTGGCAACTGAGCTCTCTCTATGACAATATAGTTATTGTCATTAAGGGGCATTAACCTTAAAATTGACAACTCATTTCGACTGACACAAATAATCGTCAAAATATGACAATGTACTAGCTAAATATTTTTGGCCTAAGGAAATGTGAAAACTGTTTAGTTTTGAAATTAGTTTTTAAATAAAAAATACTTTAAAAATTAAAGTAAAATTATTAACTCATTAATCATAAACTTTGTTTTTGATTTATTTATGGACAGCCTTGCTTCAAAAGTCACTCATTCTATTCGTTCTAACAGCTCTATTGCACCAAAAACTCGTACTCGAACAGAAGCTTCAGCTAACACAGGTTAACGCAGTTGCCATAATTCTCTCAATGTATATTGCCTATGTCCAGCTGAACGATTTACGTACTGTATATATAACACCGGTTCACAGCGTCCTGCGCCTTCCGGTTTCTATTTTCCAGCAGCGTCGATCTGTTCAATCTCCTGGTCGTAGATCTCTCTCAGACATTGCTTTCTGGATTCCACTTATCCAGGTAGTTTTCGGTCTGCCCCTTTTCCTTCTCTCCGTGGATTGCCATTTCATTATCAGCTTTGGGAGTCGTTGTTCCTCCATTCTTTGTACATGGCCATACCAACAAAGTTGTTTTTGTTGGTCCTCTTCTATTATGGTTGTTTTCCTATTCATAATATTTCGTACTCGAATTCGTTATATGTGAGATTCTGGAGATGCAGGTCGATCTTCGCCTATTTCGAATTCTGTCCTTCCACTTTGTTGGATTTTCGTTCCACGGTATACATAATCAGAGCTTGGCTCCCACCTGAATCGCCACCTGATCGTCAGTGTGTATAGTGTTGAGTTGTCGTTTAGGTGTTAGTACGGGATCCGAATATATTTCGATCTGTACCCATCTGCTTTCCGGATGAAACATTTTTTTTATATTAAATTTCATACATAGACAAATATTTCTAGCATGGGTTGCCTATCAAAATCGTGTCATAGCTATCCTTAAGGGGGGCCGTAGGGGTTGAAATCAATATTTTAAGCACATTTTTTTTAAAGTATGGTAGAATTATTTTATTTTTAAATTAAATAGGCATATTCAGTAGCGTTTCATAGAAAAATAAGCCAACGGTTGCAAATTTTTAAAGACACCGCAAATGCATTATATTTTGGGTGTCTTCAAAAATGTGTCACCCTTGGCTTATTTTTCAATATTTTTCCTTGAATAATTTATGAATTATACTAAATATGCCTATTTAATTTAAAAATAAAATAATTTTTACCATAGTTTAAAAAAAATGTGCTTGAATTATTGATTTCAACCGCTACGCCCCCCCCCTTAAGGATAGCTATGACGCGATTTTGATAGGGAACCCATGCTAGAAATATTTGTCGATGTATGAAATTTAATAAAAAAAAATGTTTCATCCGGAAAGCAGATGGGTGTAGGTTGACCTATATTCGGATCTTAGACTATGTATCCCCATTGCAGAACATGATTTCCGAATATGAAATAGTTGAATTTGAAAAAAAAAATAAAATCATAATGACCTTATGTAATTAATGAAATAGATTTAAATCTAAATTCTGAAATGTCATCCATGTTATTTCTAGTATGGAACAGTTCCAACACAAGTTGTGGCTCCTTACCGACCTCACAAAGACTTAGAAGCTGCTCCTTTACTTGAAGGTGATCTAGTATCGGCTCCAGTTCCTCTTCAAGACCATGAATATCACGAAATCAGTGATGAAGAAAATACTAACAGTCCTAGTTTAGACTTAGGTCCATCTTTAATGGCTGAAATGGAAATGATGTTCAGTTCCTTAGGTACTCAAAACCATTCGTTGGATCATGAAGGATCGAATAGAAGTAATGAATTGCGTGAAAAATTAAATAGTAAACCTAGGAAACAAGCTACTGTGAAACCAATTTCAGCACACGATCAAAAAACTTTAGATACCGCTATTGCAATAGCAAATGAAATAACATCTCGGTGAGTATCTTTTGACAAAAAGCCATTTTTACTAAAATTTAACAATTAAGAAGAACTCTACATTAATTTTTTACATATACATCACTTATTATACTTTGCCATGTGTTCAGTGTTGTGTATAGAGATATGTATGTATACAGTAGGGGAGGAAAGTATGCTAAATGGACATCCTAAGTCTTGACATCACAAAATTGGGAGGAGCTTATATTTGACTCCAAACAAAGTTGGGACCTCTTGGATTTTAAAGCACCCTATGTAACGCACAGCTGGCACAGCTGAATGTGGCTGCATTTTTATGTTTGTGCATCACAGTGTTGCCATGCTGTTTTCTATATATTTCTTTCATAATTTCAATCAATGTTAAATATACCTACAATGATAATAGAATAATAACATTTACTTCTCCGTCATTATACTAGGTATAATGATAAATGAGGTGTCAAATTAAAGCTTATAATCCAAGGATAGTACTAAAGGTGAGAAATTTGACATAGGTTGTCTGTCCGCCTGTCCGTCCGACCGCGAATATAACTCCTCCGTTACTATACCAGGTAGAATGACAAATGAGGTGTCAAATGAAAGCATATAATACAAGGATCGTACTAAAGGTGAGAAATTTGACATAGGCTGTCTGTCCGTCCGACCGCGAATATAACTCCTTCGTCACTATACCAGGTAGAATGACAAATGAGGTGTCAAATGAAAGCTTATAATGCAAGGATGGTACTAAAGGTGAGAAATTTGACATAGGATGTCTGTCCGCCTGTCCGTCCAACCACGAATATAACTCATCCGTCACTATAGCAGGTAGAATGACAAATGAGGTGTCAAATGAAAGCTTATAATACAAGGATGGTACTAATGGTGAGAAATTTGACATAGGCTGTCTGTCCGCCTGTCCGTCCAACCACGAATATAACTCATCCGTCACTATAGCAGGTAGAATGACAAATGAGGTGTCAAATGAAAGCTTATAATACAAGGATGGTACTAAAGGTGAGAAATTTGACATAAGCTGTCTGTCCGTCTGTCCGTCCGACCGCGAATATAACTCCTTCGTCACTATACCAGGTAGAATGACGAATGAGGTGTCAAATGAAAGCTTATAATACAAGGATGGTACTAAAGATGAGAAGTTTGACATAGGCTGTCTGTCCGTCTGTCCGTCCGACCGCGAGTATAACTCATCCGTCACTATACCAGGTAGAATGACAAATGAGGTGTCAACTGAAAGTTTATAATCCAAGGATAGTAGTAAAGGTGAGAAATTAGACCTAGGTTGTCTGTCCGTCTGTCTGTCTGTCCGCGAATATAACTCCTCCGTCACTATACCAGGTCGGACGGACAGGCGGACAGACAGCCTATGTCAAACTTCTCATCTTTAGTACCATCCTTGGATTATAAGCTTTCATTTGACACCTCATTTGTCATTCTACCTGGTACAGTGACGAAGGAATCATATACGCGGTCAGACAGATAGACGGACAGACAGCCTTGGTTAAATTTCTCACCTTTAGTACCATCCTTGGATAAGCTTTCATTTGACACCTCATTTGTCATTCTACCTGGTATAATGACGAAGGAGTTGAGTTTGCAAACAGACAGACAAGACGGACGGACAGACAGACGGACGTGGACAATTCAATGTTTTCACATTTTTTCAAAATTGGTGAAAACAACAACATAATAAACTTTACTTAATTGGTGTTTCAAAACTACTTACTTTTAACACATTAGGTACACAATATTACAAGGTTTCTAGCAAGTTAAACGTCACAATGATTTAAAATAATCAAGTAAAAACCTATATATACATAACATATTAGAACATACCTAAAATACACAAAAATGATACATTTCACACACAAATATAATATCACAAAAAATTGTAACGTGATAGTATGAAAAAATAGAGGATACGGCAACGGTGTTACATGTGACGGTCGGTCCGGGTCGGATTCAATGCCAATATCTACACAGACATATTTTAGGGTGCTTTAAAATCCAAGATGTCCACAAAGTTGTTTATAATGTTAAACACTCATAAGGAATTTTTAATTTATTGTTTACGTGGTTTGTGTGACAAAATAAGACTTTTCATTTAGGTATTTAGTTAAAGAAACGTGTCAATTAAGAGATTTTTATTCGTTTTTGTCCAGGTTTATTGCAATGATTAGAACGTAAATAGCTTTGAGGTTACGTTTATTTTCAACCACTAAGGAATAAAAACCACCTGAGCAAAAACGAATAAAAATCTCTTAATTAACACGTTTCTTTAACGAAATACCTAAATGAAGTCTTATTTTGCCACACAAAGCACGTAAATGAAAAATTCCTTATGGCCATTTAACGTTACAAACAACATTGTTTGGAGTCAATATAAGCTCCTCCAAATTTTGTGACATTTGTGACGTCAGACTTAGGCTGTCCATTTGCAGTTACTCGAGCGTTATGGTAACCTATTGGGTTGTGGAGATTAGGTCCTAAAACCAAAAATTAAGTAAAGTTTTCCATTTAAGTGGGTACTTCCTATTTTTTAATTTAATTTTCCATTTCCAACAATCGTTTTTTCCGATTAAAGCACCATCTATCCATAATGTGGAAAATCTCTCGAATAAAAGTTACTTATTTTTACGTAAGGAATCTAAATCTGCATTAAAAAATGGAGGCTCCTATTTAATATTCGTGGTGCCCACGGAGGCCCCACCTCCGTGGGGAGTCGTGTTTGGTGTCATTCGATAGATTGTTTCAAAATATTAAATACGTGTATCTTGTAGTTTTTCGATCTGATGTTTATTTCGCGAAATATCGCTGGGTTCCAATTTAAAATTTTAAATTTATCCCCCACCCCTCTCCGTGGGAGTCGTGTTTGGTATCATTCGGTAGATTTTTTAAAAATATTCAACACGTATTTTTTAGTTTTTCGACTAAATATTCGCTTTTTTCTTGTGAAATTTTGTGACTCACCCATTTTCTTACGCCCCGCTCAAACCCTCAGATTTTTTAAATATACACTGTTATGCATGTACTTATCTTAATCTGACGATTTCGAGTTTTTCTAAGAATAGATTTTTTTTCGGGCCCCCTTAACGGACTCCCCTGTATTAAGATCCAATATATGGTAGGGGTACATTTACAGGGTACAAGGTTTCTCCCCATGTCATAATCTGACGCGCTCGAGTAACTGCAAAAATCCCCGCTTGGGCTCCCCTACCAATACGATAAAGATATGTACCTACATTTATGTGAAATTATTAATATAATTTTAGAGTTTGTGGACTGTATGAGGTTTGCGGGTTCAAGTGGGAATTTATAGAGGGAGTTATGATAAACAGACAATATTGTTACACTCTTGAAGATACTTTTATTCAACTCCATCAGAAATAATTACAATACAACTCTTTAACACAATCTGACAACTTTTAACTTCAAATACCCAATTACAACTGAACTATAAAATGTCAAACACATATGTTTATATAGATTTCTGACGTTCTAGACGTCACCAGACATTTCTGGGTTATTCCATGACATCCAGAACATTCTCGTACGTGACTACTTCTTCTTTCACGTCGAGGGACTTTTTCTATGTAGGATCAATCTACAGAACTGTCACAACACTGCTGGGTCTGGTTGAAGCCAACAGGGTGGATCAGTTCCATGATATGGGGCTAATATCTCAATATGAACTACCTTGGGTTTACTTCTACCTGAAAACTGGATGCGGTAGAATAGATCATTTATTTTCTTTAAGACGGTGTACGGGCCTTCCCAGTTTCGTTGAAGTTTTGGGCAAAGTCCTTTCTTGCGTGTGGGATTGTATAGCCATACTGGGTCACCTCTTTGGAAAGTTGTCACAGTAGCTTGCACATCGAACCTAGACTTGGCTTTATCACTTTGAAGCTTTAAACTTTTACGAGCAAATTCGTGGACTTTTTCCAGTTTTTCTCTCAAGTTTTCTAGGTACGTCAGGGATGAAGGTTCTTCTTCGCAGGTAGGCAATTTTCCGAAAATAAGATCTTGAGGAAGCTTAATTTCTCTTCCGGCGATCATCATTGATGGAGAATAACCGGTTTCTTCATGTTCAGAACTTCTGTAGGCTAACAGGAATAGAGGAATTAGGGTATCCCAATCTTTTTGATTATCAGCAACAAACATTGAGAGGTATTGACAAATAGTTCTATTGTGTCTTTCGATCATTCCGTCTGATTGTGGGTGGAGAGGCGTAGTTCTAGTTTTCTTAATACCCAAGATTTTCATTAATTCTTGCCATAATTATTCTGATTCAAAATTCCGTCCCTAATCAGAATGAAACTCTAAAGGAACTCCATATCTTGATACGACGTGTGTTATGAATGCTTCTGCTACAGTAGTCGATTCTTGATTAGGTAGGGGTGCAATTTCAGGCCATTTTGAAAAATATTGCAACCATTAAGTACTTGTTACCTCTCTCTGTCGTTGGAAGTGGACCGAGAATATCCACTGCAAGTCGTTCTAAAGGCTCTCCGGAAAGATATTGTGCCATTTTACCACGACTTCTAGTTTAGGGCCTTTTCTACCATTACATAAGTCGCATTTCTTACACCATTCTTCTACATCTCAGCGACAATTGATCCAATAAAATCTGTCTCGAACTCTGGCCAGTGTTCTTTTTACTCCAAAATGTCCTCCAGAAAGGCTGCTATGAAGTTCTTGCAACACACTTTTAATGTGTGATTTTGCCAGTATCACTTGTTGAACTATTCGCGGTGTGCAAGTACTTGGAAGGGAAACGAGAAACGACCGTGCGCGAGTCGCGGAGAATATTTCAACTATCTTAAATAATTCATATTGTCAATTGAAATTGTCAAATTGACGTATATTTCATACCTTCTGTCATTGAAGCAGAAAAATTATATATTGCTCCACAATATTGATATGATATGCAATTATCATATAAAGGTAAACTTAATTAATTGTATTTTGCTTGTAGTACTGCATTTTAATAACTAATTTTATTTACTACATACAATTGTTTACGTTTGCATAGCATAACCTGCATCTTATTTTTTCTTCTTAATATTTTTTTGGACTATGGCCTTGACAATTATCCAGCAACCAGGACTAATATAATTGGTCAATATAATTAAAAGTGCGAATAAAAGTACAGAGCGCAGAAATAGAGGTCGCTTTGCCGAACTTGCACGGTCCCAATACGTACTCCATCGGGACTTTCCCACTTCCGATATAATAGACCATTCGAAAGATGCAAAGATTCCCATTGAGCCCAGTATGCCTTTATATTTCCACTGTATTTGGATATTTCCTGCCAAATAGGTCTTACTCCATTTTTAACCCATTCTTGTATGACTCTTAAGTCATTATCTTTCTTTTGACTCTTCTTAATGCTTTCCAGGGAAGTCTGATAATTATTTTCTTCCTGTTCAACGGTGGTCATGCAGACTTACTTCTTCGGTTATGCTCTCTTTTTCTTCAAGTCTTTTACAGTACTGGTATTGTCGTTCTAAACAGGGTCGCCTAGAAATAATATCAGCATTGTTGTGGAGACGCCATTTTCGATGTACTATGTCGAATATTGTTGAAGTCTCTCTATCCATCGAGCCACTTGTCCTTCTGGCTTTTTAAAATTCATTAGCCACTGCAAAGCGCTATGGTCATATCTGATTGTAAAATTTCTGTTATAAAGGAAGGTATGAAAATGTTCTACTTCACCTTCCTGTTCTTGTGATAATACGGCGCCAATACCATGCTGAGATGCATCACAATCCAACAGAAATTTTCCATCTTCTCGCGGATAGGCTAGGATAGGTGCTGTTGTAAGTCGTTTTTTTAAATCTACGAAGGCATTTTGACAATCCGGTGTCCAGTCAAATTAAATGATATTTTCGGTTAGTCGATAAAGCGGCTTAGCGATGCGGCCAAAATTTTTAATAAATTTTCGGTAATATGAACAGAGTCCAAGAAAACTTCTAATTTCTTTCTTATTTCCTGGTTTGGGCCAATCTTTAATAACTGAAATCTTCTCTGGATCAGTTTTAATTCCATCTGCTGAAACGATATGTCCTAGATAGTACGCTTCTCTTTGAAATAGTGAACATTTCTTATAATTGAGCTTTAAGTTGGCATTTCGCAATCTGTCAAATACCTCGCTTATGTTTTTTAGATGCTCATCATGATACAATAACAGAAGATATGACATGGAGCAGGTAGACGGGGCCAACGTAGCTACGTCACTCTGTGAGTAGATCAGCATTATATTCAGTGTTGTCGTATAGTAAACACTGTTTATTTTTGTGTTTAAGGTGAATTTTACTTATAATTTGTTACACTTTTATCAAAAATATTATATTCATAGTTAGATTTGAATAGTCCTTAGGGGGTGTGATCATAAATATAATTAATGAATAAGAGAATTAAGTAATAAAAAAATATAACTGATGGGCTTCATGACTACCGCAGCTTTAACTTTTTTTTATCATTTAACACATTACAGCTCTATTGTTAGCTTTATTTCATCGTCAGTATATGTATTATTATACAGGGTGTATAATACATGTATTATATATAGGGTGGAAGGCACTTATGGAATAAAATTATTTCTGTCCTTGTTTTAAAAAACGCTGAAACCCATTCATTTTTATATATAAATGTGGGCTTTTTAAACCTAAATTTAAATTTAAACAGGGTGATTCACGCAAGCCTGGTATAGTTCATAAGCTTTATTTTTAATGGAACACCCTATATATTTTTATATTATTAAGAGCTACTTAACGGCCTGATTTCAACGACCCATATCATGTATGGTGTATTATGAATAATACAGGGTGAAATTTTGAAATTACAGTGTATGGAAACCACTTATGGAATAAAATTGTTTGTGTCCTTATTTTAGAAAATTATAAAAAAACGCTAGGATACGTCAACTTTTAAATTTAGATATGCTCTCTTTTGACATTAATTAAAATATACGGGGTGATCCACACAAGTCTATCATAGTCCATGATCTTTAATTGTAATGAAACACCCTGTATATTTTTATGTTTTTCGAATTTGCTAAATAACTTCATCACAAAAAAGTGTATTGTATAGGGCCTATTATGAATAATACAAGATGAAATTTTAAAATTATATAGGTTACATTTTCGTCAAGATATTAAATAGGTACCTACATAAAATTTTGAAATTATCTAATAATTTATCATACTTTAAATAATAGTAAAGTATGTATATAATAATGGTATGTATTTTTAAAAATTAGCTAAATAAAGACATATACTTTCTAAACTAAGTATAAATAATATTTATTTTTTTTTTGTTTTGTATTTTTAATGTCTTGAACGAAATTTATGAATAATTTAAAAATTCCACCTTTTCAAAATTTCACCTTGTATTATTCATAATGGACCCGAATAATACATTTTTTTGAGATGAAGTTATAAAGTAGCTTCTAAGCACATAAAAATATACAGGGTGATCCATTAAAACTAAAGATCATGGACTATGCTGTACTTGCGTAAATCACCCTGTAAATTTAAATCTGTTTGTAAAGCGCCCATTTAAATTAAAAAGTTGACCTGTTCCGGCATTTTTTATAATTTTTAAAATAAGGACACAAACAATTTTATTCCATAAGTGGATCCCATAGTTAATAATTTCAAAATTTCATCCTGTATTGTTCATAATTCACCCTACATGATATAGTTAGTTGAAATCAGGTTGTTAAGCAGCTTTTAAAAATATAAAAATATACAGGGTGTTCTATTAAAAATAAAGCTTATGGAGTCTGTTTGACTTTTATGAATCACCCTGTAAATTTAAATTTGTGTTTAAAAAGTGCAGATATTTATTTAAAAATCGACGAATATCAGCGTTTTTTATAATTTGTCGAAACAAGGACAGAAATCATTTTATTCTACAAGTGCCTTCCACACTGTATAATTAGACGTATGTTGCCTAATAATAAAAAAATGGACTATGCTGTACTTGCGTAAATCACCCTGTAAATTTAAATCTGTTTGTAAAGCGCCCATTTAAATTAAAAAGTTGACCTGTTCCGGCATTTTTTATAATTTTTAAAATAAGGACACAAACAATTTTATTCCATAAGTGGATTCCATAGTTAATAATTTCAAAATTTCATCCTGTATTGTTCATAATTCACCCTACATGATATAGTTAGTTGAAATCAGGTTGTTAAGCAGCTTTTAAAAATATAAAAATATACAGGGTGTTCTATTAAAAATAAAGCTTATGGAGTCTGTTTGACTTTTATGAATCACCCTGTAAATTTAAATTTGTGTTTAAAAAGTGCAGATATTTATTTAAAAATCGACGAATATCAGCGTTTTTTTATAATTTGTCGAAACAAGGACAGAAATCATTTTATTCTACAAGTGCCTTCCACACTGTATAATTAGACGTATGTTGCCTAATAATAAAAAAATGATGTTTCTGATTGATTTTTATTATTAGAATATGTTCTCAATAATTATATTTAATCATACTAAAGAAAACAGCACTTCTAGAAAGTTTCACAACTGATATTAAAAGCTAAAATCTCCAAATCATAATGGCAATGCATTCGAAAATTAAAGGATCTACTCACAACGTGACGTCATGCGCGACCTGAACGAAATTAGGAACGCTACATATCATATCTTGGGTTATTGTATCATGGATGCTCATCAAAGGTTTGGGACATAATCATTATATCATCAAGATATACTAGATATGTTTTCCAAGTAAGTCCTCTTAAAACCATTTCCATCAGACGGTCAAACGTAGCTGGAGCATTACAAAGACCAAATGGTAGAACCTGAAACCTGCAGAGACCACGGCCAGTTGAAAAAGCTGTTTTGTCTCGATCGTCAGGATGTACCTCTACTTGCCAGTAGCCGCTTTTTAAGTCTAGTGTTGAAAACCATTTAGCATCTGATAAAGTGTTCAGTGTATCATCTATTCGTGGCAAAGGATAACTGTCTTTTTGTGTAACCTGGTTTAATCTTCTGTAGTCTACACAAAAGCGAGTAGATCCGTCTTTCTTAGTTACCAAGACTACTGGTGAACACCAGGGGCCCGAAGCTTCTTCGTTGATATCGGCATTTATCATGTCTAGTATTATGTTTTCAACTTTTTGTCTAGCAAACGGTAATCTCCGTGGGGCTTGACGAATTGGTTTTGCATCTCCAGTATAAATTCTATGTTGAACTAGACTAGTACGCCCTGTAGATTTCTCGGATTCAAAGATGCCATAGTTCTCATTAATAAATTCATTAACTTTTTCTAATTCTTCAGTTGTTAAGTGATCAACATTTTTGATTAGTTGTTTCATGAGGAGAGAGTCAGGTGGGTAACTTGAAGCTATATTCTTTTTCAAATATTTTTCACACTTGGTTATTTTTTCTACTGGCGTACATAATGCTATTTGTTGTTATTTCTTTAATTTAAAAGGCTTTTTGGACAAAATAGCAACCCTTACTGGAATCATATCATCTACATTAACGAGGCATCTGGCTATCAAGATTCCGTCATTAACAAGTTCCTCGCTTTCCACAACGCCAAAATGTAGACTTTCAGGTTTTTGACTCAGTCTTGCCAGGACGATACTTTCAGAATTTTGAGGAATTTCTGTATCCTCACTAACTACCACTCTTACTTGAGGCATTGATTCTTCCGTATTTAGGACAATTTCTTCATTTTAAATAAACAAAATTTTATTTTGGAGATCTATGATAAATTTGTTCTGCATAATATCCAACCCAAGAATCTTTAATATCGGCTACAAGAAATAGGTGTTTTATCAAGGTGTTGCCAATATGTATGGTTGCCGTTACTTCTCCATGAATTGGAAGAGTTTGACCTGAAGCTGTTTCAAGAACTAAGACTGTTTTAGTTGGCTGTAGTTTTCTCTTTAGAAGTCCTTTGCGAATAAAAGATCTTGTTGCACCGGTATCAATAAGAAAGGTACATTTTTTATTGTCAACGTAGCCCTTAAGTACTAAATTCTGTTCATTTTTGTTTAAAGTATAACTGCGAATTTGTGGGCTTTTATTAGATACAGCCGACGCCCGCCCCTTAGTGTCGACTTCTATTCGTTTCCCTGGCTATTGTTCGGATATCTGTGGTCAGTTGTGGGAGATCGATTTCTTAGATACCTATCTCTACTAGTATTTCTAGTAGGACTATGTGACGGGCTTCTGGATGTCGATCTAGGCGACCTTGTGACCTCATTCTTGTATTCTTCGTTTCTTGCTTGGGTTCGACCTCTGCAATTGGTTTGCAAATGTCCCATTCTTCCGTAGTTAAAACATCTCCTGTTTTCGTTTCGAGGTTTCTGTTGAATATTTTGTAGTAGGCTTAAAATTTGGGATAAAATAGGTTGTTGATTGTCTGAGATTATAACTTCTTTATTTTCTCTAAATCTTATTTCCTTTAATTTCGGGCGAGATCTGAAAATACTTTTCGCCGCTTGAAACTCCTGAGCTGAGATTAGTGCTCCATTTAGCGTGTTGTGGTATTGTAATCGGAGAGCCTGTTGCATTTCGATATCATGTAGTCCATCTATGAAAGTTTGTATACCGATTTGTTCCAGAAAATCTCTTGGTGCCTGAGGATATGCCAAATGCAATAATCTTTTAATATCGGCTTCAAATTCTTGCAGGCTCTCATTATGTTTTTGATACCGAACTTTCAGCTGACTTTGAAAAACCTGCTTTAGATGCTGCTGGCCATATCTTGTCTCCAAAGCTTGTACAAGAGAGTCATAACTAGGTGAACCCTGAGGAAGAAATTGCAGGACGGTTGCTGCTTGTCCTCGAAGCGACACCACCAAGGAAGCTGCTATTTCTTTCTCATTCCACCCATTTGCTCCAGCTGCAGCTTCGAACTGAAAACGATAAGTTTCCCACGCTGTTTGACCATCGAATGTGGGTGGTTTTAAAATTTTGTGATTTCTCATTGTATCAGGGACTGTGGAAGACGATGAAGCTATTTGCTCTGGTTCTACATGAGTAACGGAAACAATATTAGACAAAGAAGCATGGGTATTAATCTTTTTTTCTAATTCAACTATTTGTCTTTCTAAACTAAATTTCAAATCGTTTTGTTGTTGTTTTATTTTATTTTCTAAATCGTCTTGTTGCTGTACTAGTCTATGGTCTAAATAATTTTGTTGTTCGTCTATTTTGTTTGTTAAATTAGTTTTTAATTCGTTTTGTTGTTCTACTAGTTTATTTTCTAAATTGTTTTGTTGTTCCTCTAATCTATCTATTCTACTAGTAATTTGACTTACCTCTAAAGTAAAGTTTTCGTTGAGATAAACTACTTATGATTTCTACCTCTACTTTTCTACTCCTCTCCTCCTCTTCTTGTCGAAGCTTTTTATCTTCCTCTTTTTCTTCTTGCCTACGTTTCTCTTCATTTTCTTTCTCTTCTTGCCTACGTTTCTCTTCATTTTCTTTCTCTTCTTGCCTACGTTTCTCTTCATTTTCTTTCTCCTCTTGCCTACGTTTCTCTTTCAACTTTAGATGATCTTGTAATTACTCTTGAATCCCACCGCTGTCGCCAATGTTACACTCTTGAAAATACTTTTATTCAACTCCAACAGAAATAATTACAATACAACTCTTTAACACAATCTGACAACTTTTAACTTCAAATACTCAATTACAACTGAACTATAAAATGTCAAACACGTATGTTTATATAGATTTCTGACGTTCTAGACGTCACCAGACATTTCTGGGTTATTCCATGACATCCAGAACATTCGCGTACGTGACTACTTCTTCTTTAACGTCGAGTGACTTTTTCTCTATGTAGGATCAATCTACAGAACTGTCACAACAATATTATAGGTCTTACCTAAATCCTGTGTCGATGATCACTGATCGCGTTTTGATTTTCGCGAACACATATATACCGTGTCACTCGCGGATTAAACTGTTTCATGCACGAATTTTAATGTACTTAACGGTTTAACGGATACTTTTTATCCAATTACTGTCTTATTTTGCGGAAATATGTTGCCTAACGAAAGCTAACACACCAGAGTGTTATTAACATTTTTTGCTGCCTTTTTTGCCAAAAGAAAGGTTCAAGTACTTAGGTTGATGTTTCCTCAACGGAGAGTGACACTCAATAGAGTCTATAAGCACTTCCGTTCCTTAGCGGGTCAATAGTAGAAGAGAGAGAACCGCGCGTTGCGATTTCTGAGCATAATGTCTGTAGTTAGGTAGGGATGAAATTAAGAATCATTAGCTCTTATCTTGGTATACAGTGATAGTTAATATCTTCCTCATTATGGGTCCTTCATATGAAGTTTTTTAATATATGATTATTTCCGGTTATCTGAAGTTAGATACAAAAAGATCCAAGTTGAAAATAGGTCGCAAACAACAATAACAACACCAAATATAAGCATTCAGTATTAATATATTTTATTTTAAAGATTGAAATAATGTTTTATTTACAGAGTTTTACCAGCTTTTTTATACAGAGATATTCTCTTCTTTAATTGTCATTAAACGTCATTAAATTTCGATAGGTCGCAATTAATTTCACTCCAAAAAAGTGGTTGAAATTATAATTTCGTATCGAAATTATTGTGACACGGACATGAATGGGTGAGTGGCCGGAAGTGAGGTTAGGTTTAGTTTAGGAGATGTGTTTTGACTGTTTCTTGCAAGGAAAACTAAAGCAAAAAGTATTAATATGACTGGGTTTTATAGTAGAGGCATTGAAGCCTTACTGTCGATTTTTGGCGCAGTAAGACGGATTTTAATGCAGTTTGGTGCGTTGGATTCGTGAGAATGTCAGGAAATTTTGTGAACTATTGTAATGAATAAGAAATCTCAAATTGCATTTGTGCATAAGAAAACTGCATTTCAAAAATGCATTTCGGTAAATAGTGGGAAAAATTGACTCAATTTTCTTACTCGAGGGGTTTTTGGGGTCGCTGAAAACAAGTATGAGGTCGGCGAGAGTGTGCAAACTACCTGTTGCCTGCAGCAGGTGTAATAAACGTCTTCCTTTGGAGTATTGTGGTAATTTATCATATAATTGGCTTAAACTCATTACTCGGGGGGTTTTTGGGGTCGCTGAAAATGAATATGAGGTCGACGAGAGTGTGCAAACTACCTGGTGCCTGCAGCAGGTGAATAAACGTCTTCCTCTGGACTATTATGGTAATTTGTTAAATAATTGGCCGAAACTTGTTACTTGGGGGTTTTTGGGGTCACTGAAAATAAATATTGCAACGACTAAATTCTAATTTCATATCATTTAAAGCAGTTTGAATTAAGGCGCAAGTAGATGATGTGGTTTTGCTTTGAGAGAAAATTACTAGATACAGAATGTACTTAATGGCTATTGCCAAAAATAAAAAGATTGTCATTGGAAAGATTCTTGGAACATCTGTTGATGCATTTACCAAGCATTTAAAAAGGGTATATTTACAAACACAAATTTGGCTGCATGGAGAGGACAGTAACATGAACCCAAACGATTGGGGATGGGAATTACAAAATAATGTATTAATTCCAGTTAGAATGACTCAGTCACCTGGTCCTCCAAACATTTTAAATTTAATATTCTGTAGTTGTAAGTCAGACTGCGGCAATTCATGCGGGTGCAGGAAGCATGGGTTAGTTTGTAATTTAGCCTGCAAAAATTGTGCAGGCTCTGATTGCACAAATATTGCATTGGACTCGAGAGAGGAAGGCAATAATGAAGAAGAAGATGATAATGATGAAGAAAATGAATTTTAAAGATAAATTACGATAAATTTTGTAGAATGAACTTTTTTAACCATAAATATATTTTCGATCACTATAGTTACATCGAAGAAAATAGATTACCCCAAAAACCCCCGAGTAACGAGTTTAAACTAATTATATGATAAATTACCATAATACTCCAGAGGAAGACGTTTATTACACCCGCTGCAGGCACCAGGTACTTTGCACACTCTCGCCGACCTCATATTCATTTTCAGCGACCCCAAAAACCCCCGAGTTACAAGTTTGGGCCAATTATTTAACACATTACCATAATATTCCAGAGGAAGACGTTTATTACACCCGCTGCAGGCACCAGGTAGTTTGCACACTCTCGCCGACCCCATATTCGTTTTCAGCGACCCCAAAAACCCCCGAGTAAGAAAATTGAGTCAATTTTTCCCACTGTTTACCGAAATGCATTTTTGAAATACATTTTTCTTATGCACAAATGCAATTTGAGATTTCTTATTCATTACATTAGTTCACAAAATTTCCTGACATTCTCACGAATCCAACGCACTAATACGCATTAAAATCCGTCTTACTGCAAAAAAATCGACACTTCAATCCTTCAATGCCTCGACTATTATGGAAATTTTGCTGGTTTTGGAGGAATTAGAGAGAATAGCAATAATCTGTGGTGCTAAGGCAAAACCCGATATGTCAAAAAACGTGATTTTGCAGCAGATGAGTTTAAAAGTTCGCGGTGCTGTGTTGTAATAGTGGACATATCGGAAACTAATTTTATCATCTACTGGTTACATGGATGCGTTAGCCATGTAGGGTTTTGTCATCATATTCTTCATCACTCAATGTACATATTGGCATTAAAAACTAAAAATCGATAATTTTGACATAATATCGGGTTTTGCCTTAGTACCACACAAATTAGAAATATAATAATTGAGAATGTCCACAACGTGAATTATTATCAAAATTAGTAAAAAACAAGGAAAAGTTATTTAACAGCTATTTTATTGCTGGACACTGGACATGCTGGAATCAAATCTTAGGATTGCATATATTAGTAATATAGCTATGCAAAATCCGCAGAAAGTATGCTATTTTGTTTATAAACAAATTACCGCTCCGAAATCTTTTTTTTCAAATATTGCTCTGTAACTCCGTATATTTTAACTTTAACCCGGGAGTAGTCGCGCTCACTTCCGTAACGTGAACAGTAGCGTGTTAGATTTTATCTCACAATACGAATTTAAAACAAATTTTTATTTTATAGTATTTTTATTTACTTGCTATGTTAGAAATATTATTTCTAACAATTATTAAAGCTAATTGGCTCTCCTCAAAGCCATAAATTACACACAAAAAACCCTACGCATTACTACACTCTTCCTCTAGGCACTTACGAAATTTTTTCAGAATTGCAAAATTTTTCATCAAGTTATCGCGAAAAAGGATAAAATGTGAGATTCTCTCTAACGGCGCGACTACTCGCGGGTTAAACCAAAAACACTCACATAAAATCTCACTGTAATTTAATTCTGCACATTGATATTTTTTTAATATCAATGGAGAGAAATAGTAAAGGCGGCCAAGACTTATATAGAGTTGTACAATCAAATCTTAGGATTGTATATATTAGTACTATAGCTATGCAAACTCCGCAGAAAGTATGCTATTTTGTTTATAAACAAATTAGCGCTCCGAAATCTTTTTTTTTTCTTTCAAATATTGCTCTGTAACTCCCAATATTTTAACTTTAAACCAAAAACACTCACATAAAAATTCAGTGTAATTTAATTCTGCACATTGATATTTTTTAATATCAATGGAGGGAAAGAGTAACGGCGGCCAAGACTCGTATAGAGTTGTAGAATCAAATCTTAGGATTGCATATATTAGTAATATAGCTCTGCAAAATCCGCAGAAAGTATGCTATTTTGTTTATAAACAAATTATATATAGTTTAGCTCTCCAGGCCTAGAAGGCCCATGGCTTGGTTTACTATTCCTTTCCAATCTCTCCTATTTGCTGCTTTATTTTCCAATTTGTGATTTTCAGTTCTTCTTTGTCTTTTTCAACATCTTTCTTCCATCTTGTTTTCGGTCTACCTTTCTTTTTCTTTCAAGTAAACTTGAAGTTTACTTCAAGCAGCAGCGAGAAGCGGAACTACCTGACTTGACAATGGCAAGTGAGATCATATATATATATATATATATATATATATATATATATATATATATATATATATATATATATATATATATATATATTTTTAGCCTCTCATGACGTCCCCCCATGTTAAACTGTAGTCTCTCGTGGCGTCCAGGTCTTCGTGGACTCCGATATACGGTTGCCACGAGGATTTTCTCTAAAATATATCGCAGGTGAAAGGTACCACTTCCTACAATGCCTGAACAAAATATTGGCCGGATGTCCTCAGACACGTTATCTGTATAATAATATACACATTACTTGGAGCAGTTGCCATCAGGCGCGCCACGTTCGCTTGCTGTATATCTAAAATCACTTCAACGGTTTTGGTGACGTCCAAATATATATTTATTCAGTTTAAGGTTGTCGCGGAATCCGTATATTTCAGTTTATGTCCTCATGGCTTCTACTACGCTGTTGCCACCTCAAATGTTGGTATTTAGACTTCGGATATTTTTATAAATGATTATTGTAGTATGTTAAAACAATTATTGTTGTGACAGATTAATGATTTTCTCTTTGTATAATTAACAATGTATTTTTTTATTACAAAAATAAAAAAAATTAAAAAGTATGTTCATTAAAATTGATGAATTTATCATAACCAGTTGCCGAAACTGGTGGTCTAATTGCTCAATTGTAACATATTATAGAAGTGTTAGAATTTAGTTCTTAATTCTTGATTAGAAAATCCAGATTTAGAAATTAGAACTACAAACACATTTAAAGAATATAAATATCTCGGATCTATAATATCTAAAGAAGGCAAAAGAGACATCGAAAACAGAACACAGCAGGGCAAAATAGCGGTAAACATTCTAAGCTCTCAGCTATGGTCTAAAAAGATAAGACAAAAAACGACAATCTATAGTACCTTGGTAGAGCCTATTATGACTTATGGGGCAGAAGTTTGGCAGATCACGAAAAAAGATAGAAAGAGAATAGAAGTAGGTAGTAGAAATGGATTATCTAAGGAGAGCGTGTGGTATATCCAAAAAAGATCGCATCAGGAATGAAGATATTAGGAGGACAAAAACTGTATATTCCAGAGTAGATAAAATTGAAACGAGACAACTAGTGTGGTATGGTCACGTCAAATGAATGAATGAAGATATATGACCAAAGAAAGCTTTAAATTATATACCACAACAAAGAAGAAGAAGAAGGGGAAGGCCTTGAGTTACCTGGGAAGAACATGTACAGCAAGCACATCATGAGAGATAGAGCCATCAAAGAAGACGAATGGATGGACAGAAAAAGATGGCGGTCGAAATGCGAGAAGCAGCAGAGGCTATAGGAACCTCGCTTATAGATATATAGATATAATTTTTTATTACAATATTTTTAATTATATAATTTTTCTATTCTCATACTATAATAATAATATATCAATTATGATGTCACCACCTTTATCATAGATAGAATCAGATAGATCATTAGATACAACTAAGAAAGCAGGACGACCTTCTCCAGGAAGTACATAAAATAATGCCCTCTATTCGTCACGGAACATGACAAGAAATATAGGAGACTTTTAAACATTGTGTAACAACACCAATTGATCATCCAAAGATAAATAATCCTGTGCAACGGAAACACTGGATAACAGATGAAACCTTTCAAATCATTGAGAACAGAAGAAACTTTTGTCAAAGTGGTATGCACAGTGAAAGGGAAAAAGCTAGTTTAAGAAACCTCAATAAAGAAGTAAAGCGAAGATGCAAGGCAGATAAAAAACTCTACTATCAAAATATATGCAAAGAAATTGAGAGACATGATCAGAATAATCAGCCGAGAGGTCTATTTAGAAAAATACGCTACTTAACAAGATACTTCAAAGCCAGAACTTGGGCCATTGAAGACAACACTGGAACTCTGAGAACAATCAGAGAAGATATAGCAGAGACATGGAGATCGTATTGCAGGGACCTATATAAAGATGATCAACGCCAAGAACCTGTTAACCAAACCTTTGACGAGGTAGAACAAGAACCTGATATACTTGAAAATGAAGTAAGACTAGCGATCATTTAGCTCAAATATAATAAAGCACCAGGTCCAGATATGATAACAGCAGAAATACTCAAAGCCACAGAAGAAACTGGCGTAAAATTACTTCATCGACTCTGTAACCAAATATGGCATTCTAAACAATGGCCTAAAGACTGGACAAAATCTACAATAACAACGATTCATAAAAAAGGCAGCTTCCATAAATGCAACAATTATAGAACTATTTCTCTTATATCACATGCCATTAAAATTAAAATAATGCTACATATAATCAATGAGAGAATAAAAACATTATTTCAAAGAGAAATTCCACAAGAGCAAACTGGATTTACCAAAGGTAGAGGTACTCGAGAACACCTGTTGAATATAAGACAGATAATCGAAAAATATAGGGAATTTAATATTCCACTGTACATATGCTTTATAGATTATCGTAAAGCGTTCGACAAGGTCAAGTGGAGACACTTATGGCGAATACTAAATATTACATGCGAGTAAGGGCCAAAATAAAGATGAAATTAGTCAAAGACAAAAACCGGAAAGTAAACACAAGAAGAAGATACAATGTCGAAGCTCTTAAACAAGAAAACACAAGAATCGAATTCACAAAAAGACTGAAATTAAACCGAACAGCACTGTCCCAACATGAGGAAACAGTGGAAGAAATATGGAAGAACTTCAAGGACATTATGCAAAAACTGCAAACGAAATTATAGGGATGAAAAAAAGAGAAAAGAAATGGATAACCGGAAACACATTGTACTCCAGGGAAATATATCAAAAATATACGTTCGGAACACTTGACCGGCCAGATTTCAAATGGATTTTTTGGACACTATATACCTATTACATTATAAATACAAAAATGTCCGTTACAGTTCAGACGATAATTTTAGTTATTAACAAATAAGGGTCAAAAATGGCAGTTTTTTCGTTTAAATCGCTACAGGTAAAAATAAGTAATTAAATATCTTATATCAGATAGAGTATTCATTTTTAGTAGATGAACAAAGGTTTAAAATGGCAGTTTTTGAATTTTCGTAAGATTATTTGTTGCTTCGGTAATTGCAAAATAAAACTTAAATTTCGAAAATAAAAAATTTGCTATAACTTTTGCAAAAATAAACTTAAGACTGATATTACATGAAATATTGGGTCGAACAGTCCATGTCCAGTCCAGATAATATACAAAAAATTTCAAGGCGATTCGTCAATTAGTTTACATTTTATTCAATTTGTTTATAAAAGAAAAGCCTTTTCTTTGCAATGATGAAGCATGATTTTCTTCATAAAATAATAATGATACAGCAATTTTGTGGAAACCACATGAAAACAGTATACTTATGTTTTCAAAGTTTTTAAAAAAATAATAAAAAGTCATTTTTATCATTCCGAAAATATTTTAGTAAAATAGAGTCATTTTTGGCTTATAAACAATTTGAATAACTTTGTTAGTATTGACTGCAAACTAAATTAATCGACTTAAGGATGCTAAAGACCTACCGGTTATAACCTAAAACCGGTTTTTTTAATTCGAAACAACCGGTTTTACCGGTTGTTTTTTTGTCCCGGTTATAACCGGTTTTTTCTTTTTAAAGTAATTACCGGTGAAAAACCGAAAAAGTTACCTGTGGAAAAAAAATTTATTTAGAGAAAAATGAAAAAATTTCTATCTATTTTCGATCTCAATCATATGTATTATAAATAATATGCGAAGTAATTAACCCAAACAACCATAATTCAACTTTTATTTACTAATAGAGAACTGGACGAAAGTGTCACATCAGCTTTTATGAAACAATTTTGGGAATAGTTATTTTTAGATTTAGATGATAATATATTTACATAAAAAAGTAAGTGATCTGCTTGAAATTGATATTCCAACCATCATCTAAAAAATTGTTTATACTTGAGTACTTGAGACTCTTGTTTGTAAGAAATTTGAATACCGAAAACCGATTAGGAACCTCCATTATGTAATTTTTAAACAATAAATAATTCTTAGGATATAAAAGGTAGGTATTATACGAACGTATTAAAAAATATTACCTACTGAAATTTTTTGATGGCAATAGAGAAGTAAATAATGAATTGGTTTATCGAATTTATTTTTAAGTAAAATATGTCATTTGGATATTTTTTTAAACCTGATAGATCCAAGGGACATTTCGGTAGATCGGTAGGATCAACACTTTTGGGAATATCCCAATTATTGACAACGCAATATACGCCGACGCCGTCTACAACGAGCGACGAATCAGAGATTGGGGTACTTTCGCCCATTTTTAGGGTAATTTGAAAGCGCCTGGGAAAATTTTTATAGGTTGAATTGGTTGGGGAATTTTTCGGGAGGAAAATTGAGCAAACTAAAGTGCAATATAAATTTAACATTATAACCTATTGAGTATTTGCTTTTGATGAAAAAAACGAAAACCGGTTTTTGGAACAACCGGGTTTTTGACCGGTTTTAACCGCCAGGTTAAGCCGTAAGTAAAACAAACGGTATAACCGAAAACCGGTTTTTTGTTCAACAACCGCCATCCCTAGACTTTAGGATTTAAAAGGCTGGTACTTTTACATTATTATTGTATTATCGGTTTATAACGTTCTCCGTCTTCCGATACCCGTTCGCCACTCCTCTCCGTCCGCACATTGATCTACTTTCAGACCTCTTTCATCCATGACTTTGTTTATTCCTGCCTGTCAACTTTTCCTCTTTCTACCTCTTCTTCTTCTACCTTGCGGTTTCTAGTTGTGCACTTGTTTTGTGATTCTGTCTTCATGCATTCTTTGTACGTGACCAAACCATCGTAGTTGTATTTCGTTGATTTCGTCATTTATTGTATGTGTAACCTTCATTATTTCTCGTATCCGTTCATTGGTGACATGTTCTCTTCTTGATCTTCCTGCAGCTCTTCTTTAGAAGTCCATTTCGGTGACATCTAACATTCGTTTTGATTTTTCCTTCATATGCCATACTTCTCAGCTCTATGTTATAATGCTTTTCACTACGGCGGTATAGATCTTTTTCTTGTTTTGGTTGTTTATCTGCTTGTCCCAGAGTACTTAGTTTAGGAGCCTAATTGCTTTCCTGGCCTGAGTATTTCGTTCTTTAATGGCTCCGTCCAGTGTTCCATCATTCGTGATTTTTATACCCAGGTATTTATATTCGTAACATTTACTGATTGTTTCTCCTCCTTCTATAGTCGAGGTAGTGAAGCATTTTGGCTCGCAATTTTTTCGTCCAACATGGATTTACATGAAATTTTCACAGAAGGTAGGGAATAGTACAAGAATCATTTTCTATATCATGCCGCTGTACGCTAAAAACTTGGGGTGGTTGCCACCCTATCTCGGGGACGGGAATTTTTTATTGCATTTTAACCATGTAAATCGATGTAAAAAGTAATTCTAAGAAAAAAATGTTTTTTAAATTTTCTTCGTAAAACTAATATTTTTCGAGTTATTCGCGCTTGAAAGTAACAGTTTTTCGACGAAAAAATCGCCTTTTTTAGAGGGTTTTTTGAGAATACCTCGAAAAATATGCATTTAATAAAAAAAAACTGTAGATATCAAAAATGTATCTTTTAGTAACACAAATTAAATTAAACTTAAATAATCTTTTTTCAAGTATACTGTTAGACCTTTCAAAAAATAATAATATGAAGCTCCTCTAGTATGAAAATTAAGCGACTTATGATCAAAACAGTCGGTACCTGCTATTCTCTATGAAAAAATCAGTGAAAACAACCCCCTAACTACCCTACTAATTAAAAATTAGTCTTCACCTTTCTGTCATTCCCTTTATATTCGTATTATAAATACACCCAAGAAGTTTGACCTATTTAAAAGGGCTAATTTTAGAAAAATTGGAGTTACGAATACTGGAGATACGAAAAAAATTATGGACTACTAAATTGTAGCTTATTATTTAATAAATAAAATTCCCTTCTGCATAGATTTTCATTACAGTGAACAGTTAGCGAGATACTATAGCTATTTAAAACCTCTATTTTCGAGCAAACACCCCCTTATTCTTTTAAACCCACCCCAATTAAAACTAAGGGCTCTTACAGAATTTAGTTTTCACAGTCTTATAACTCTTTAAAAATCCTACAAAATTATTTTTGAAAAAACTTTTTATCGTAAAAAATGAAGGAGCTATGTTTAGAAAACCAATATTTTTTTGAAAAATTGGAATAGTCCACTTATGGATAATTTTCAATGTATGCATAATACCACAGAACCGGTTCGTATACTAGAAGATGACTAAAAAACTATTTGTATTTGTATTTGTACATATTTGTAAATTCGTATTTTTGTGTAAATAAATATTTTTGTAATTCTTTAATTCTACTTTTTTTTTCTGTATAGATCTATTAAATTATCTACTTATAAAAATTGTGATGTTATTAAGGGTGGTTTTTAAGGGTTGAAATATTATGATATTTTATCCTAAAGTATAAAACAATAATTATTTAACCAATCATAACCAAATTTTACCCATATTAAAATTTACAATGTTTTTATATCATTTTTGTTAATAAGGGGTAGGTTACACCCCTAAAATAATCAACGCCCTTAAGCATGATATAGAATATGAAGTACAGGGTGAGATGATCCTAATCCCAAATTTTTATGTAAATCGATGCAAGCCGAAATGATTCTTTTAGGATAAGTAAATTTTTTATATATAGCTCCAAGAAGGGTGGTTTTAAGGGTTGAAATATTACGATAGTATATCTTAAAGCATAAAACAATCATTATGTAAGTAATAAAAACCAAATGTTGACAATATTAAAGTTTAAAATGTTGTTTTATAATTTTTTACAATTAGGGGTAGTTTTCACTTTTCACGTTTCTATGTTAATATTTGTATTCACCATTGCCTCCCACAACTTTACCAAAGGTACACTGTCGTATGCCTTTTTCAGATCAATATAATATACGAAATAAATCTCTTGGTTAATCGCTGTTTTCTTTTCCATGACTTGTGCGATTGCAAAAAGGTGATCAATTGTAAATCTTCCGGCTCTAAATCCTGCTTGTTCTTCTGCTTCCATTTCCTTGTATTCGTCTTCTATTCGGTTTTTTAAGATCCTTCCGTATATTTTGCTGATTGTTGGTGTAACGGAAATACCCCTGTAGTTATCACATTTTTTCGATGTGTATTTTTACATAAATGTTAAAAAAAAATTTACCTTGGTTAATTACGGTCAAAGTTAGCCACTTTTTTTTTATTTAATTCACAGCTAGTTTGTTCATAACAATTAAGAAACCTAACTATCGCTATTTTGAAGTTCAAGGTATGTATATAGTTTATGTGTAAAAGTTTGAGTAAACTTGAGTATAGTGGTTAATATATCTTTAAAAATAACGTGGCTAACTTTGCTCGTAATTAACCTAGGCGAAAGGTTTTTTTTTGAAAATTCGTGTAAAAATATCAGCTTTTCAAATCCCAACGCAGATTTAGTCAATATGTTAATATGGTTATTCAAATTGTTTATAAGCCAAAAATGATTCTACTTTCGTAAAATGTTTTCAGAATGGTAAAAATGACTTCTTATTGATTTTTTAAATAAGTTGAAAATATAAGTATTCTTCTTTCCTGTGGTTTTCACAGAATTGCTGTATCATTATTATTTTATGAACAACAACATTGCAAAAAAAGATCTTTGTGATAAACAAATCGAATGAAATTTAAACTAATTGACAAATCGTCTGGAAATTTTTTGTGCATTATGTGGACTATTTGACTCAACATTTCATGCAATATCAAAGTCTTAAGTTCATTTCTGCAAAAGTTATAGCAATTTTTTATTTTCGAAATTTAGTTTTATTTTGCAATTTCCCAAGTAACAAATAATCGGATCAAAATTTAATAACTTCCATTTTAAACCTTTGCTTTCTACTAAGAGATGAATAATCTAAATAAGATATTTAATTACCTTATTTTTACCTGTAGCGATTTAAACGAAAAACTGTCATATTTGACCCTTATTTGTTAATAACTAAAATTCTCGTCCGAACTCTGACGGGCATTGTTGTATTTATAATGTAATAGTAGTAATGTTATAATGTTATAACTAACTAAGAGAAGAAAGAAAGAAACTTAAAGAAGAAATGTTACAAAAAGAAGCAACCGAAGAAGGAAAAGCAGTAGAAAGGAAATACAAAGAAAAGATATAGCGGTTAAAAAGCGACCCAGAAAAGACAAGATACTATGTAAATCATATGGTAAAAATGTCAGAAAAAGCTGCGCAAGAAAACGACCTGAAAATACAGTACAATATCATCCGAAATTTGACAGGGCAAAAACACTAAACATTAATAAACAAATCAAAGATAAACAAGGAAATATAATTACATCAGAAAATAAAATAATACAAAGCTGAAAAGAACACTGCGAGGAAATATACTCCAAACATCAGATATAAACGAAGATAATGTAATACAGGAAATAAACATTAGAACAGTTGAAATTACGAAAGAAGAAATACAAAACACACTGAATCAACTAAAAAATGGCAAAGCCGCTGAAAGCTACAACCTACCGATAGATTTAATAAAGGCGAAATGGAACGAGGGTGTAACCATTAAGATACCAAAAAAGGGCGATTTAAATAAATACTAGAATTGGCGAGCAATAACACTGCTAAGTGCCACATTCAAAATAATGTCAAATATCATATTGAATAGACTGAAGCCAGAACTAGACAAGAAACTAAGACTAAGAAACAACCAAGAAGCTTTTCGCGCAAAACGCTCCATTATCGACCACATTTGTACTCTATCTGTACCTCTGTATCTTGTACCTGTACCGCTGTATCTCTTGTACTCTACAATTATCTTGGAACAAGCTAGTGAATGGCAAAAAAATATAAACATGTTTACTTTGACTTTGAGTTTGAAAAGGTCTTCGATAGTATAAACAGAGAAAAAATGTGGAAGATTCTAAAACTATATGGACTACCGATAAAATACATCAACTTAATCAGACTACTTTACAAGAAATATAGAGCCAGACTAGAACATGCGGGAAAAATGGTAGTATGTAGATATAGCTATACAAAGCGGAGTTAAACAAGGATGTGTGCTATCCCCGACATTATTTCTAATAATAACGGACTGGATCATGCAGAAAGTAAGCAATAATAAAACAGGTATTAGATGGAAATTGCATAACTAGTTGGAGGATTTGTAGTTCGCAGATGACATTTGTCCCCTAACCGAACATAGCAGCCATAAGCAAAAATAGATCGACACGCTTGCAAAATACTCCAAGGTAATGGGCCTGAAGATAAAGACAAAAAAACAAAACTTAAAAAACAGTAACCAATAAACTAAAATTAAAATAAAAGGAAGACAAATACGGGAGGTAGATAACTTTACATATCTGGGATCAATTATGGAAAAAAAGGCGCTAGTAGATCAGATGTAGAAAAAAGGATAGTAAAGGCACAATATGCACTCATTATATAATCATATAATGCATTAAGGAAAATCTGGAACACACGCGATATATCAGAATTAACCAAAATCAAAATCTTTAACAGCTGTTTTAAGACTATATTGTTGTATGGCGCAGAATCTTAGAGAGAGGAAGAGACAACTAGCAAAAAATTACAAACCTTTATAAATAAATAGTTGAGGAAAATCCTAAAAATATACTGGCCAGAAAATAAAAAACATAGATCTACGGAGAAGAACAAAACAAGAGAAAATAACAGTCACGATTAAAAGAAGGAAATGAAAATGGATTGATTATACATACTCTGAGGAAGGATCGAAATAATATAACCAAACAAGCACTCGAATACCAACCACACGAAAGAAGAAGAAGAGGAAGACCTGATAATAGCTGGAGAAAAACTGTAACAAGAGATCATGAAAGAATTGGCGTTGAGATGGAGAGAAGTCAAACAGAGAGCGAGAAACAGAGAGCAATGGAAAATACTTGTATAGCAAATTTCGAAAGAATAAAACAGAAAAGGATGCGCTGAGGAGAGAGAGAGAGAGAGAGGGAGAGAGAGAGAGAGAGAGAAACAATACCGATTATTTATCAAAATAAAAAAATAAAATTTAATAATAAACCTAACCTATCGAAAGGCTCATCAAACAATTACCTATTAACTTTAAAAAATAAACATTTGTCAAGGGTATATAGTGGTATTGTTAAGTATATTACATTATAACTTATTCCATCGAATCTTCCGAGATCCATAATCTTCTTCCATCGAAATAAAATAGAAAATTTAAAAGTTTAGAAAATACATTATCCATAACTACACCCAAGAAATAAGTTTTTCTAACCTGATTTAAGAGTATAAAAACGAAAACAAACAATTTACAGCAAATCGTATATCCGAGCAAAACCACCTAGTTGGCAAAAGTTATAAATAGAATTTGTCTGGGTTCTTCAACTAAATTCTCACATAAACACGACCAAGGTTAAATATTTTACTTCATACCATAAGTGCATTGTTGCCAGTATAACGGATGCCAAAGCGAGCGCTAACTGTATGAAATAATTCTTGTTAATATACACGCTGTATATTGATCGGAAGTCACGAAGAGTCAAAACTATACAGAAGCCACGAAGGACGCAAATGCAATATATATATATATATATATATATATATATATATATATATATATATATATATATATATATTATTTAAGGAGGAGAAAATAATTGGGTAACCAGCTGAATATGGACAAAGTGTACTCTTTTTACTTATTCCAATATATTTCGCCCATTTTCATGGGCATCATCAGGGAAAGCTACAATGTTGGTTATTAGGTAGGTACATAAGATGAATTAGCAGTATACTTACTAAGTGAGAATTGTTGTCACGATGTTTTAAAAGAAGCAAATATAAATAAAATGATAAAAAACTAAAATACAGAAATAACATATCACAAAAGTCCATAATTTAAAATATACATGATGATAGATAAAATTTATATATTGACACAATGAATTGAAAACAAGGTCTGACATTATTTATTTACCTTTATGTTAATTGTCAGTCAAATTTTTTTGGTCATTATCCTATTAAGTTAAACAGTTAAAATAGGTATCAGCAATCAATATTATTAATTATTTAAGTGAGAGATATTAGCTAAACCTGTTAAATTTTGATTATTTTTATTTTTGTCTAAGAATAGTAAATAAGAGTATATTTCACTCAGGTGATTAATGTCTGATTTTTTGTTGATGCAATTATCACATTGTGCTATAAAAGCCATCTCTAAAAAGATTCTTTTAGTATAATTTTTTTCTATTTCTAAAATTTTAAATGAATTATAGTCCATGGTATGGTTATTGTCATTTACATGTGTAGCAAGAGTGCATCTTTCTGGATATAGTCTACTGTCACTTTTGTGGGAAGTAATTCGATCTTATATATATATATATAATTCGATCTTATAATAATATCTACTGACAGTAGACTATATCCAGAAAGATGCACTCTTGCTACACATGTAAATGACAATAACCATACCATGGACTATAATTCATTTAAAATTTTAGATATAGAAAAAAATTATACTAAAAGAATCTTTTTAGAGATGGCTTTTATAGCACAATGTGATAATTGCATCAACAAAAAATCAGACATTAATCACCTGAGTGAAATATACTCCTATTTACTATTCTTAGACAAAAATAAAAATAATCAAAATTTAACAGGTTTAGCTAATATCTCTCACTTAAATAATTAATAATATTGATTGCTGATACCTATTTTAACTGTTTAACTTAATAGGATAATGACCAAAAAAATTTGACTGACAATTAACATAAAGGTAAATAAATAATGTCAGACCTTGTTTTCAATTCATTGTGTCAATATATAAATTTTATCTATCATCATGTATATTTTAAATTATGGACTTTTGTGATATGTTATTTCTGTATTTTAGTTTTTTATCATTTTATTTATATTTGCTTCTTTTAAAACATCGTGACAACAATTCTCACTTAGTAAGTATACTGCTAATTCATCTTATGTACCTACCTAATAACCAACATTGTAGCTTTCCCTGATGATGCCCATGAAAATGGGCGAAATATATTGGAATAAGTAAAAAGAGTACACTTTGTCCATATTCAGCTGGTTACCCAATTATTTTCTCCTCCTTAAATAATTTAAATTGAGTCAGCTATTATTAAACCAAGTTTTCTATATATATATATATAGGGTGTCCCAAAAGTAGTGGAACGGTCGAATATTTCGCGAACTAAACATCGGATCGAAAAACTGAAAAATACGTGTTCAATCATTTTCAAAAATCTATCCAATGATACCAAACACCAATCCCCACTACACCCCCTGGAGGTGGGGTGGGGGTAACTTTAAAATCTCAAATGGAAACCCCTAGTTTTTCTTGCAGATTTGGATTCGTTACGTAAAAGTAAGCAACTTTTATTCAAGACATTTTTTCGAACTGTGGATAGATGGCGCTATAATTGGGAAAAACGATTTATCCTGATACCATAGGTAAATTATAGAAACGGTCTAATATTTCGAGAAATACACTTCCAAATGAGAAACCAAAAAACAGGTTTTCAATATTTTTCGAAAACCTATCGATAAACGTCAAAAATGACCCTCCAACCCACCCCCTGGAGACGGGGTGGGGGGTAAATTTAAAATCTTAAATAGCAACCCCCACTTTTTATTGCAGATTCAAATTCGTCATGAAAAATTAAACTACATTTATTCGAAACATTTTTTAAAATTACTGATAGATGGCGCTAATAAATCGTATTTTTCCAATTAAAGCGCCATCTATCAACAATTCTAAAAAATGTTTCGAATAAATGTTGCTTA
Organism: Diabrotica virgifera virgifera; assembly: GCF_917563875.1. Classification (NCBI taxonomy): domain Eukaryota; kingdom Metazoa; phylum Arthropoda; class Insecta; order Coleoptera; family Chrysomelidae; genus Diabrotica; species Diabrotica virgifera. The sequence goes on along the minus strand of NC_065449.1, from coordinate 134,234,280 downwards.
ATTTTTCATGACGAATCCGAATCTGTAATAAAACGTGGGGGTTGCTATTTAAGATTTTAAAGTTACCCCCCACCCCACCTCCAGGGGGTGGGTTGGAGGGTCATGTTTAGTGTTATTCGATAGGTTTTCGAAAAGTATTAAAAACCTTTTTTTTGGTTTCTCATTCGGAAGTGTATTTCTCGAGATATTAGACCCTCTCTATAATTTACTTATGGTATCAGGATAAATCGTCTTTCTCAATTATAGCGCCATCTATCCACAGTTCGAAAAAATGTCTTGAATAAAAGTTGCTTACTTTTACGTAACGAATCCAAATCTGCAAGAAAAACTAGGGATTTCCATTTGAGATTTTAAAGTTACCCTCCACCCCACCTGCAAGGGGTGTAGTGGGGGTTGGTGTTTGGTGTCATTGGATAGATTTTTGAAAATGATTGAACACGTATTTTTCAGTTTTTTGATTCGATGTTTAGTTTGCGAAATATTCGACCGTTCCACTACTTTTGGGACACCCTGTATATATGTATATATATATATATATATATATTGTTGTGATCTTGATTATTGATATGAGATAATATTCTTATTTGTCATTTAATTTAATCAATGCATTAATAATAATTTAATTAATTAACCAGATCACATATCAATATGTTTTCAATCTCAGGGCGAATTATAAAATTAATTACTTACTTACGTGGCTTCTCAGTATTTCTCAATGGTTCCTAATCGGGATAGGAAAGAAAAGAGTAAAATAATACACACATATGGGTTACAATTATAATCAAAATATTGTTTATTTTATTTAAATGGCAATCACTGCTTAATATTTGCTATATCTTATTATTCCTAAACATAACATTTACACATGGGAATCTTATTTCCTTTTGGTTTCCAATTGAAAGTTTTTATTGACATTTAACTATTATGATTTATTAGCAACAATTCTATTTAATTTTGATGAAGCTTTTCTGATATTATTGATTATGTTCTTCAATTTTAAATGTGGCATTTAATACGAAAAAACCCATACATTCATGTCCAAACAAATGAGACTGACCTTTTTCTGGTGAACTGAGAATGTCTTCACACAAGACCCGCTTCCTGCTCTCCTTGGCTGCGATCAAAACCTCGTCCTGGCTTCCAGTAATGTTCTCCTTTGAAACTAGCTCGTATAGCTCTCGTTCCTGCTTCTGTCGTGATGCTGTGTTCTACCTTTTTCGAAACTGCAATCAGCTACCGGGACACTCTTGGCTCAAGGAGGTTCTTTACTCTCGACCTGGCCTACCTCTCGTTCCACGATAGATACTCCACACTCACGGAACTACACCGGCTTTCTCACTCTCCGTACACTACCGTCTACTACTGGACTTCACTTCTCGACAGCTCAAAACATTCTGATCTCTCTTTTCAGTCATTCACCTACTTTCTAAATATCCCTTCCAGATTCACAAATCAACCTTCCACCACCAACTCTCATTCGCAGTATTCCTCAAAACCCATTTTTAATCTTTCTAAATATGCTTAATGGATTTCCAAAAAAAATAGTTAATTCCCATTCTAAAATTACTTTCTACTATTTACAAAATTTAATGACCTATTATCTACTTCAACTGAGTCTTATTTAGCATAGGCTAATGATCGAACCTTCCGCGAACAACGATAATGAACTATTATCTATTTCAAATGAGTCTTATTTAGCATAGCCTAATGATCGAACCTTCCGCGAACAACGATAATGGTACGCGCCATTCACTTTGTTTATTCTAAGCGCATTGTCCCGAGTTTCGTATGCTTCTCCTAATCACTTCTTAAAATTAAATATAACAATTTGTTGTATACAGGTTGTTCTAAATTTATATGCCCGTGGTTGAGAAAATTGAAAATATTTTATATTAAATTGAATTCTGTTTATAATTATCAAAATTTAATTTTCATATCAAATAGAAATATAACAAATCCCCGCCTTGTATTCGATAAAATTTATCTGCATTTTTAAATAAATTTTCTCGAGGCAAAACCAACTCCCTGTATATTTCCTTACTTTAATCTACGTCTTATACCCTAACTTACTATCTACTTCATGTAATTCTGTCTTTTATTCGTGATATTTGTATACATCGTGAATATTATAAATTCCTCGGATCTTTTCCGAGTTCCTGTGCCTCAACTCATAACCATTAATCCCATTTTCATTATTCACGATGTACGGGCCTTCGAAAACAGGCATCAACTTTGCGCAAATGCCCCCAGGAAGATTTGATACTCGTAATGCCCTCACGAGTACTTTTTCACCCTTTTGGAAAGTCACTGGTCTTCTTTTTCTATTTTGTTCCTGTCTTTGGATATATTTTTCGTTGCTTCGCCGTAATCTTCTCTGTACGGTTTCAATCACCTGTTGATATTCTTTTGGCTCTTGGTCTTCCCATGGCCTTATCGGCAGTACACCCTTCATGATGTATTCTGGGGTCTCTTTTGTTACTGTGCTCGGAAATGTATATATATACCTTTCTATTTCCGCCATTTTCCTGTCCCAGTGGCGATGTTGACCATCTGTTGCAATGCGAAGAAATTTCGTCACTTCCTGTATGAATCGTTCCGAAGGATTACTCTGTGGATGCCTGATGCTGACAAAATTTGTCTCTATTCCTCGTTCTCGAAGTTGTCCCTTGAAACGATCATTTCGGAAATACGTTGCATTGTCCAGTAGAATCTTTTTTGGTGTTCCTACTATGGCTATAAAATTGTCGATTTTTCTTAATATTTCTTCCCCCTTTGTGGTGCGGCAACTATATAATTTTACGTATTTTGAAAACACATCCACCATTACCAGAATATGTTTGTTCCTTTTAGTGGTCATAATTAGATCGCTTAAATATCTATTGCTACAATGTCTAGTTTGTTTCGGGCTTCAATATTTTTGGCAACATTTTCGTTTTTGAAATTCCGACTCTTATATTTTTGACATACATCGCACTTCTGGGTAATTTCCTTTGCAATGCGGTAATCCTGTCGGCTGATGTAATTTTCCCTAAAAACGAGCCAAACTTTTCTGCTACCGATATGCCCATTGTCCTCATGTAATTTCTTTATTATCTTTTCGGCTAATGTCTGTGTCACTAAATATAGTTCCTTTCCGTCTATTCTCTTAAAATATATGTTATTTTCTACTTCCGCTCTTCTTTTTTCTCTTTCCTCTAGGTCTTCCTGGTTTGTCCTTATCTCATTTAACGAATATATCCCTTCTTCTTGTATTAATCTATTTAGTCCCACCTGTAGAGTAATTGTTTCCTTTTTTCCGGTGTCCTCATCCCGTGTTAGAGCGTCGGCTATTATGTTGTCTTTCCCTTTTATATATCGGAACTCAAAATCATACTCCTGTAATAATAGAATGCCTCTATGTATTCTATTATTTACTAATCTATTCTTCATGATATGTACTAAAGCTGCATGGTCTGTTTCGATTGTGAATTTTGCTCCCAATAAGTAAAACCTCAATTTGTTTACGCAATATAGTACACTGGCAAACTCCAATTCTGTAACACTATATTTTCTCTCATGTGTTTTAGTCACTCGAGATATAAAACATATTGGCACTTCTTGGTCGTTTTGTATTTGCGACAGAACTCCTGCAAATTTTTGTATGGACGCATCAGTTCGGAGTATAAAAGGTAAATTGTAAATGGGGTGGTATATTTTCGTTCCTTTTGCGAATTCTCGTTTTAATGTTTCGAAAGCTTCCTCCTGTTCTTCTTTCCAATTCCATTTTATTCCTTTTTTAAGCAATTTTATCAGAGGGATTTCCTTTTGGCTCAAATCGGGAATCAGCTTTTTAAAATAATTTATCGTGCCAAGAAAACCTCTCAATGTTTTCAAATTCGTTGGTCTTGGGTATTCATCTATGAGCTTGACTCTGTCTTCGGCTAATCTTACTGTTTTGGTGTCCAATTGAAAACCCAAATAAATGACTTCTTTTTGAAAAAATTGACATTTTTCAATGTTTAATTTCAATCCCGCTGTGTCCAATTCTTTCAGAATTATTTCTATGTGTTCCAGATGACTCTGAGTATCTTGTGAAAAAATTAATAAATCATCGATATAATGAACTATGAAATCTTCATGGCGATTCAAAATGGTATGTAGAGCTCGGACGAGTGCAGCACAAGCACTCTGCAATCCAAATGGCACTACCTTAAACCGGTAGACAATACCATCAATAGAAAAAGCGGTGTAGTTTCTACACTTTTCAGCTAACGGTATCAACCAAAAACTGTGTTTTAAGTCAATTTTCGAAAATATGTGTGACCCGGTGATTCTTCCAAAAATGGCCTCGATGTTTAGAGGTGATTCATATTGTGATACAGTGTGCTGGTTGATATTCCTGGCATCTAAACATAATCTCAATTCTCCATTGCTTTTCTTTACTATCACAATCGGGTTAACATACGGTGAATCACATCTTTCGATGATTTGATCTTCCAACATTTTATTTATTTCTTCTTTCACCTCTTGTCGATACTTGTATGGAATCGGGTAAGTCTTTGATCGAAAATTTCCCAAGTTTTTCACCTCAAATGAATGTTCGTACTTTTTAGCCACTCTGTTTTCCTCATTGATCAAATTTTCGTAGTTTCTTAACATCAACCGCAATTCTTTTTCTTTCCCTTCTCCACATATCAATTTTCTGTCTTTTTTCTCAGATTCTTCACACATGTTTACCGTGCATTCTGCATCCTCGTTTGCATATACCTCCTCTTCAAATACCACTGTTTCAATCATATTCTTTTCACTTTCATTTTTTAGCTTTATTTCTTCTTCTCCTGAGCTCGTCTCTTCTTTTGAGGAATCCCAGGTTTCCTTTGTTTCTGATACTCTCAAATTTTCTTCTTCTGGGCTCAACTCTTCTTTTGAGGAGCCACAGGTTTCATTTTCTTTTATCCTTTTCTGACTTTTTCTCCCTTTTCTTCTTTGTCCTTGCTTCGTTGCCAAATTCATTTCCACTGTTTGTTCTTTACCTGATTCGTCCGTATTTTGTTTCTCCTGTTCCTTGTCCTGTTCCTTTTCTTTTTCTTCTGTTAGTTTCATCGTATTATTTTTAAAATCTATCACTACATGTTTTTCTGCCAATTCGTCAACTCCTACTATCATGTCATGTGACATATTTGGCATTATTACACATTGTAGTGCATACATATTCTTACCCAGTCGTACCATTACTCGTATGCCTTCATTTATAGTTGCCAATGTCCGTTTGTTTGCGCCCACTAAATTTACCCTAGGTATTTTGTAAATTAAATTTGTTAAGTTAACTTCTTCTATTAGTTTTCTGTTGACCAATGTTATTTCAGATCCAGTGTCTATCATAATTTTAATTGGTTTCTCGTTGATAAATCCATCCACAAATTTTAAATTAACTCCATTTTTCTTTTCGTTGTTTCCTGCCAATTTAATAAACTCCTTGGGGTGACAAAAGATTCCTGTTTGATTTTTGGTTTTTAGTGAGCGCCGTCGTGAAAAGACGCCGGTTGCTCATCGTTGTTTATATTTTCGTCATAATGTCTCTCTCCGTCATATTCATCTGTCTGGATATTATTTAATTCTCTTCTATTTTCTCTTGGTCTGTCGGATCTGTTTCGGTTTTCTCGATATCCCTGTTCATTTTGTCTACCATTATTTCTGTTTTCTTGATTTGAGCGTGTGGTGTTTCTATTCTGGTATTCTCGATTTCTGTCCTCATTCCATTGCCTATTTCTTTGTTCATAATTTCCTCTTCCGTTGTCTCTATTTTCGTTTTCCCTTCTGGGATTAAAATCTCGTCTTGTATAGTCCCTCCTATTTTGATTTCTATCTCTGTAATCTTGTGTTTCTCGGGGCCTGTAATCTTCTCGCGACCTTCTTGATTTTCTTTCTCTTAGACGTGATTCTCTTATTTGTAAGAATTGGCATAGACTATCTATGTCTTTGTAGTTTTGCAATGTGATATGGTCTTCCAGCGTTTCTTCGAAATGTCTTGCAATCAGTTCGACTAATTGTTCCGACGAGTAATTATATTGTAAATGTTTTGCATTATTGTAAATTTGTAAAGCATATGTCCTTTCTGATACCCCCATCCTATCATTGTATTTCCCATTTTGCAATTCCTTGTTAATTTCCAATTGTTGGACTTTTCCCCAGAAATAATTCAAAAATTTTTGTTCAAATTGTTGCCAATTGCCGAATTCTTCTTCTTTACTATCGAACCATAGGCTTGCTTCATATTTGAGATGGTTTCTGATAGTTTCTTTTGCTGTTTCGAAATTTCCGATGTGCTGTATTTTCTTTTTCAGGCTATTTATGAACGGCACTGGGTGTAATCTTCTTACATCCCCGCCAAACCTTATCTTCACGTCATCTGTGCTATGTATAACCATTTCTCTTCTTTCTCCGACATTCTGTTGCGTCCTGTTTTCGGTGACTTGTTTTTCTATTTCTGTGATTCTTTTTTCCACTTCTTCTCTGTCTACTTGAATAGCATTTTCCAACTTATTTTCCAAATTTTCTATTTCCTTTATTTTATTTTGAATTTTCATTTCCTGTTCTTTCATCTCGTTTTTCATTGTTGTTAAACATCCTTTTACTTCCTTTTCGTACTTTCCTATGCGTTCCTCCATTTTGTTGTTGTTCTCTTCTATTGCTTGTTTCATTTTTTGTTGTGTTTCATCCATTTTTTGTTGTGTTTCATCCATTTTTTGTTGTGTTTCATCCATTTTTTGATCCAATTTTTGTTGTGTTTCCTCTATTTTTTGTTGTGTTTCATCCATTTTTTGTTGTGTTTCATCCATTTTTTGATCCACTTTATCCATTTTCTTTGATGTTTCTTCCTGATTTTTATCCATTGCTTGTTTTGTTTCCTCCTGATTTTTATCCATTGTCCTTTTTGCTGCATCCATTGCTTGTTTTGTTTCTCTTTGATTGTCATCCAGTTTTTGTGACTGGAGTTGCATCAGTTGTAATAGTTTATCTATTCCTGATAATTCTTGCTGTTCTGATGCCATGATTGTCGTGTCTAAAATATCTTCTTGGTCTGTATTATCCTCTTGATTTGAATGTTCTTTTTGTTTTTTATTGTCTTTGCTTTGGCTTCTTGTCACAGACATTTGTTTTCAAGAAGTACTGTCCCCGCCAAATATGAAATTTTACTAGTATGTTACCAAGACGACTTTTTCTCACCCAAATATTATAAATTGTCAATAAATATATCAAATGTAAATATCGTAAAAATAAAATATTAAATCAGTTATGTAATGTACCTAAAGAGATCTAAAATTTTATGTTATCAAATGTAAGTATCTCACTTTTTACCACAGGCATATAAATTTTCAAATACCGGCTTTACTCTTTCTATCCTTCAAATTTGCCACTAGAAATACTTTACAATGCTTTCCACGTTGGACGACAGTTGTTGTGATCTTGATTATTGATATGAGATAATATTCTTATTTGTCATTTAATTTAATCAATGCATTAATAATAATTTAATTAATTAACCAGATCACTATCAATATGTTTTCAATCTCAGGGCGAATTATAAAATTAATTACTTACTTACGTGGCTTCTCAGTATTTCTCAGTGGTTCCTAATCGGGATAGGAAAGAAAAGAGTAAAATAATACACACATATGGGTTACAATTATAATCAAAATATTGTTTATTTTATTTAAATGGCAATCACTGCTTAATATTTGCTATATCTTATTATTCCTAAACATAACATTTACACATGGGAATCTTATTTCCTTTTGGTTTCCAATTGAAAGTTTTTATTGACATTTAACTATTATGATTTATTAGCAACAATTCTATTTAATTTTGATGAAGCTTTTCAGATATTATTGATTATGTTCTTCAATTTTAAATGTGGCATTTAATACGAAAAACCCATACATTCATGTCCAAACAAATGAGACTGACCTTTTTCTGGTGAACTGAGAATGATCACATATCAATATGTTTTCAATCTCAGGGCGAATTATAAAATTAATTACTTACTTACGTGGCTTCTCAGTATTTCTCAATGGTTCCTAATCGGGATAGGAAAGAAAAGAGTAAAATAATACACACATATGGGTTACAATTATAATCAAAATATTGTTTATTTTATTTAAATGGCAATCACTGCTTAATATTTGCTATATCTTATTATTCCTAAACATAACATTTACACATGGGAATCTTATTTCCTTTTGGTTTCCAATTGAAAGTTTTTATTGACATTTAACTATTATGATTTATTAGCAACAATTCTATTTAATTTTGATGAAGCTTTTCTGATATTATTGATTATGTTCTTCAATTTTAAATGTGGCATTTAATACGAAAAACCCATACATTCATGTCCAAACAAATGAGACTGACCTTTTTCTGGTGAACTGAGAATGTCTTCACACAAGACCCGCTTCCTGCTATCCTTGGCTGCGATCAAAACCTCGTCCTGGCTTCCAGTAATGTTCTCCTTTGAAACTAGCTCGTATAGCTCTCGTTCCTGCTTCTGTCGTGATGCTGTGTTCTACCTTTTTCGAAACTGCAATCAGCTACCGGGACACTCTTGACTCAAGGCTCTTGAGTCAACCATCGTGGTACCAAGGCTCCAATATAAGAGGTGTTCCTTCTTCCACAATTACCTGCAGGGGCGCCATTAAAATCGTCTCACTCCTCTCAGGCATAACTGGATCCATTAACAATCCATTAGGCATCCAAGCAAATTCATTAAGTCCATTTCTAATATAAAATCATCTTCGATGTCAGCAACTCTGACAGTATGGACGACCTTTTTTCCCAATTCTTAATTATATCTGCATTTCTCCGTGAGTATTAAAATTTTACCTGTGGCAGTCCGCAGTCGCAATTTCGTTGGTAAAAGTTTCTTACCACTATTTATAACTGTCGGTCGTATAATGGCCCTGATAGCTCCCGTATCCACCAACAATGTATTTCACTATTACATATACATAATATATACTATCTTCACGACATTTCAAAGAACCTATTCTTGTGACGAGCTATTCGCAGTATTCGCTGTATTCCATGATCCTGAAGACCTTTAATAATAAATGTTTCAGCTTCCAACTTTCCCATCATGTCTTTGAGAGCTGTTGTATACGTATATTGTGCTAACCTGGCAATATTAACCTTATATTCTTGAAAAGCCTCATCTCTTTTTTTCTTCGATTTTTAAACATCGACATACGCAAAATGTGCGTGACCCTATCGCCATTTTTAATCTGTTCTTAAGCTTTTCGAAATCATCTCTCTAATGGCTATGGTCTGAAGCACATCCAAGGCATCTCCTCGAAGTGAAATAGATATACTTTTTTTTTTTTTTTTTTGGGAGGTGGGAATCTTCTCAAGACCGTCTGGGAAGGTGTCCCAGGTGTGTCGGATTCGGTCCGTCCTATCTGTATCACGGGCCGCCTACCGACTAAACCCACCCCCTCTTTTCTCCAGCCGACGGGTCTGGGACCGCTCTTAGCGAGCATATCTGACCCGTCGACCTTACTCATATCTCCCCTCCGGCACTCCTAGCGTACATTCCATGAATCAGTTGGCCCCCGGGCCGACCCCCGCCCACGCCCCGCACCAGGCCAGTCAGCGTAGCGACCGTCTGGCGCAACCCGTGCGCAGGTAGGGCGACAAGGAGGCCCCCAATCCCGGATGAAAACAGCCAGAAGATGTCAGTTGGCAGTTACGAGCAACTCCAGTCGTTCATACTTTCATCTATGCACTCTTTCTCGTCCGCTCCTTCATACTTTCTCTCATTCAACTCCAATCATTCATACTTTCATCTATGTAAGCTGACTCATCCACCCATTCAATTCGGAAATTAAAATGGGACAGTCTGTGTAGGTCGGATGTAAAAGGTCCTTCCACACTGACTGTCTCAGAAAACGATACAAGACATAACACAAAGGACTAAACGAGAGTGAAAAAAGAGAAGAAAAGAGCAGAGATAAAATGAGAGAAGAGAAAAGAAAGAGAAAAGACATAACGAAAAAGGAAAGAAAAAAGAAAGGACAGTGAAGAAAGAAAAGATAGAACACATAGACAGGAAAAACCAAAAATAAAAATTGTTGGAAAGAAATATTAACTTATGTAAATAAAATTAAAGAGGTAAATAAATAAAATACGATAAAATAAATAACTAAAAATATGAAAAAGTAAAATAAGTAAATAAAAAAATAAAAATAAAAATGGGCAGTCAGCGTGGTTTGGATGTAAAGGGTCCGCCCCCCGCTGGTTGCCCGATCACAACACAAACACATTTTAAGAAAATAAATATAAAGCGGGCATCCCGCTTGCAGCCGCCTCTCTTTCTCTTCTTTGTGCTTTATTGTCTTTGTGACGAAGGCAATGATCAGCTCAAAGTCTCGTTTGCTGTCGATAGCTCTATCGATCAGCTCATGAGGCTCGCCTAGTGGAGATCCCAGGCCCAGCTGTAGTTCGGTACGCCCCGCGCGATAGGCAGGGCATACGAACACGACATGCCGCGCGTCATCCACCACACCACACTCGGGACATAGATCGTCCCTAGTTTTCCCAATACGGTGGGTATATTGTCGAAACGATCCATGCCCCGTCAGAAACTGTGTAAAGTAGTAGTTGACGCGCCGATGCCGACATCCGTACCACCTCACTACATCCGGGATCAGGGATCTCGTCCAGGCGGCCCTTCCGACTTCGGCTGCCCATTCCCTCTGCCACGTCTCTAAACTTCTAGCTTTCTCCAGTGGTCCTGAACCTATCGCCCCGTTGCCCCTTCGGTACATTTGGACTCTCTCCCTGGCCAGGATGTGCACCGGCAGAGAACCAGCCACTACCTGTAAAGCAATGGTTGATACAGTCCTGTACGCGCTGCACACTCTGATCAGGGGTTTCCTTTGAGCCCTCAGAAGCATGTCTTTATACTTTTTCATCCGGAGGACCTCATGCCACACTGGGGCCCCGTATAATATTATGGATAATATTGATTGTAACATCATTAGCCTCTTCTGGGATCCGGGCCCCCCTATATTTGGCATTAGTTTATTCAGCGTTGAGGTCCTCTCCTCCGCCTTTCGACATGCTTCTATCACATGTTGTCCAAATGTCAATCTCTCGTCCAAAGTTATGCCTAAATACCTTACTGTCCGTTGGGGTCTTATTTCGGAACCTTGATATCTGAAAACTGTATCATCTCTTTTTCTTGGTCCCCTCAAGATTATTATTTCTGTCTTTTCTACTGCTAACTTAAAATCGTTTTTCTCTATCCACGCCGCGGTCTTCTCTATAGCTTTATTTACTTTTTCCGTTATACCCCGACTCATATCATCTTCCACCAGTAAGGCTAGATCGTCCGCGTATGCTATCGCTCTAACTCCTGTTCTCTTGTGAATTTCTAGTACCCCGTTATATAATATATTCCAAAGTAAGGGTCCCAGGACTGACCCCTGGGGTACTCCCGCGGTCATTTGTTTCTTTTTCTTCTTCGATATGCATACGGATCTCTCAGATAGATAGTCCTTAATTATGTTGGACAAATATTCCGGAGCACCACATTCGCCTATTCGGTTCACTATGAGGCCCCAGTTTGCTGAATTAAATGCGTTTTTTATGTCCAACAGAACAAGGACCACCCATCTTTTCTTGCTTGTCTTAGCCGCATCCCTTATCCAGGTAGCGGCATCGACTGTCGATCTACCTTTTTTAAACCCATATTGTTGACTAGATAAAACTCTCTTATCTTCCAACATGCCCTCCAGCCTCCTCTTGACAAGTCCTTCATAGAATTTACCAAGACAGTCCAGGAGGCATATTGGCCGATAAGAAGTTGGTGAATCAGGGGGTTTCCCAGGCTTTAGGAGTAGAACCAAGTTCGCTTCCTTTAAGTCCCTGGGAAACTCTTGTTTCTGCAGTAACTCATTACATATTTTTCTGATCAAACCTGGTTTCTCTGTTGCTATAATCTTTATTGCCTCTGGTGGCAGCCCGTCAGGGCCGGGAGCTTTCCCTGTCTTCATTTCCTGACCAGCGGTTTTTATTTCCTCTTCCGTGAACTCCTCGACCATGGTAGGAAATACCTTAATAAAATTCTGTGGTTCCTTAGTGGGGAAGAGGAGCTCAGCTGATTTCATCCGCTGGTCTTCGTCGAGTCTATATGGGGCCATTATCTTCAAGGTTTTCATTGTAATCCTGTATGCGTCGCCCCATATATCCTCGTCCAGTGCTTTTATCAGGGTCTGCCACTTTTCCTTTTTCTCTCGTTTTATTTTATTATTTAATGTTTTCTTTAAGTCTTTATATATTTCTTTGAGCTCGAGGTTGCCCTGGCTTCTCGTGTAAATCCTTCGAGCTCTGAGGCATCTCTCCCGTAAACCTTCTATCTCATCCGTCCACCAGTAGGGGGATTTTTTATCATTTTTCTTCTTAACGGTGGCCAACTTTGCTGCATTTTGTAAAGCTCTTCTCAGTTGGTCAAGGTCAGAAATCTCTTCTTCGTTTATTTTTCTGACCTCCGATAGGTACTTGCTTTTATTGAAGTATGATTCTGTGTGACCTATCGTTCGTTTTAATCCCCCTTTAACCTTTATCTCATATTGTATGTAACGGTGGTAGGTAAATAATTGATCGTCGAGGACGTCCCATCCGTGCACCTTTCTGGATAGCCCTTCGCTTGCGAACGTGACGTCAATATGTGATTGGCTGGCCCCCCTTACGAATGTAGGTTTGTCGTTGTTTAATACTTGGAGGCCAGCCTGGGCTATCCATTCATTCCATAGTTCCCCCTTTTTGTCGTTTATGGGGGAACCCCATAATCTGGACTTCGCATTAATGTCCCCGGCGATCAATATTTCTTTTTCGCTTATGGCGGTGCTCATTATTTCATCAACGATGGCTTCGTATCTCATCATAGGGATGTTCGGAGATATGTAGCATGCCAGGAGGCTGAAACCCTTCAACCTGATGAGGATATGATTCCCCCCCCTGACAATGCTCTGCACTCCCACATCCCTATTTCTAATGAACACCGCCACGTTCTTTCCATTGTCTTGAACCCAACCACCGCCCGACGTAATCTTTATGTTTGGTTCGGGGACGATGAGCAGGTCTATGTCTAGCTTGCAGGCTTTTGCGAGGACAAGGTCGTGCGCTCGACGCGCCCTGCCCACGTTTACCTGCAAAATCCGTATACCAGGTTGATCCTTGAGGTCCACTTTGGTTCAGTTCCCTGAGGTCGTTTCTGCAACGGATTCGCGTCTTTCTACTGAATTAAAATTCCTACAAACTACAAAAAATAAATAAATATATATAAATAAAATAAATAAGTTGGTAAAATAGTTAAAATTTGTATAAATAAAATTATTTAATAAATAAATTATATAAATAGGTAAAGAGAATAAATAAAATGAAATAAATAAAATAAATAAATGAAATATATAAACAAAATTTGTATAGATAAAATAATGGGGTGTTTGATTTTCAATAGAGTCTATTCTTCGCGAAACTCTGTGAGATGTGGCTTCCTGTTTCACTGGTGGACCGTATAGGGGCCCACTCCCGTTCTCCAGAAAGCAACCTCTCACTGTTCTTTCTATTTTTATTTTTATTACTCACCCTTCTGGAGTTCCCCATTTCTTCCCCTGCCGTACACCCACGCCCTATAGGCTGGGCATTGCATACGGTCCATCCTGTGTCCCTCTTCTTTACAGGTTAGACAGTATGACGCACTGCTACACTGTACCGCAGTATGTCCCGTTTTAAAGCAGTTGTAGCAGCACGCTACCCTGCTCTCCCCCTTACATTCGTAGGTGTTGTGTCCATAGTGAAGACACTTGTAACACCTTGTGGGGGTGTATCTTTCCATTATAGGGCATGACACCCAGCCTATCACTATCGCATTATATTTGCGTAGCTCCTCCGCTTTTGTAGGGCTCACGGCTATGGTGGCAACCTGCTCCCCTTGTCCATTTGTTCTTAGCATTTTTATACTTACCTCTTCTTTGGGTATTCCCGTATAGACCTTAATGGCATCGTGCAATATTTCTTCTGTGACCCCTGGGTGCAGTTTAGTAATCGTGAAATTATGCTCCTTTCTCCTAATTGCCATATTCATGCCGGACATCCTAGTATCCATTTCCTTTCTTAGCTTTTCAGCAGCTCCCTTCCCCTTTAATTTTACGAGGATATCCCCCCCGTCTGTCTTCTTCATCCTGTCTACTTTAATTCCAATTTTTCCTATATCGATCTTTTGGTTCATTTCCTTCAAGACGTCGGTATATTTCTTCCCACCAGTTTTGATTAGAAGGGCCTCTTCATGTTCTTGTCTAGCCCCTTTATCCATTTCTTTCCCTCTAATCACGATTTCCCACGTTATATTTTCTCCCCGACCCACGAATTCTAAGGCTTTCCGCACGTTTTCTTTATTTATTTCATTATTTATGATTACACGAATTGTTTCCGGCGGTTCTTCCCTCTCTTTGATTTTCTTCATGGCCCTCTCGGCCATTTCATACATACCTTGCTTCCTAGTTTTTGCTACGTACGTGTACCACAGCCTTTTTCCGGTGGCCATGGAACTTTTTTTCACATTTTCTATATATTCAATGCTTCCCTCTTTACAACCCTCAATAATTTCATAAACATCTTCCCTGATTGTGCGTATGGCGCTTTCTACCCCTCCCTCTTTTATATCGTTATTCGTTACTATCAAACATTCCTTCTTCTCTATCGTGTCTTGTAGGCCCCCCTGTTCCCATTTTGTTTTTTCGTATACTTTTTCTTCCCATTTCTTTTTGTATATTTGACTAAAATGATTAATGTTCCCCCCTTCGTTTAGGACTCTTAATATTTTTTCCGTTTCTTTTTTCTGTCTTTCCTGTTTTATTTTGATTTTACATTGTTCGCATTTCGTGTCTTCTTCCTCCCTTTGTGTCGTTTGATTTTGGGTTTGGCTAGTCTTGTTTTGTATGGTTGTTATTTCCCCTATCAACTTTCTCGCTTTCGCCCTTTTTTCTCCTTCTATGGATCCATTAGCATTTAGGATTTCTAGTACCTCCTTTAGCTTTCTTTGGATCCTCTCATTTTCGGTTTCCTCGGAATATGTTAGGCTTTCTTCTCGCTTCTCTTTCTTGAATTTTTCATTTATTTCGAGGCTATCCCCTTTCCTTTTTTTATTTTGTTTTATTTCTTCTTTATCCGCCTCATCGAACAGAAGAGCCGACAAGACGCTCTCTTCTGTGTCTTGCCACTGTACATTCCTTTGCTCTTCTTTTTCCCTTTTGGCTTCTGTTTCTTCCTCTTCTTCTATTTGCACTGAAGAATCATTCTCCCCTTTATCTTCTTCTTCTTTCTCTTCTTCTTTGTTGATTTCCTTTACCATATCATCCCCTACCAGTGTCGAGTGTTTTGGGGTACATGGCCTGTTCATCTTTGGCTGCCTATTATGCCACTCCAACATTTCTTCTTCGAATCTTCTTTGTTCCTCTTCTTCTGATCTGCCGTCTTGCGGCCGTTCTTCCCTATTCTCATATTTCTTGGTTAATTCATCGTCCTTTTTCACTTGCCTGTAGTCATCTTCCTGTTTTCCTATTTCTTTTTTTGTTTTTGTAGTATCCATATAAGTCCCACGAGTCGGGACGTGTTACATGTCCGGCGCAGCAGTGCGCCCTTACCGCGCTAAGACTGCATTACTTCGGGAGGTCGCCAGGTATCCCGAAGGGATCGTTTGCGATGCTCTAACCCTCGCATCTCTCATATCTTTGGCACGATGCCTTCCACCGTGATAGTGGGGATTATTTTATTGAGGTTTACTCCTCTAGGCTTTTTATCACGGTTGCCTCCGGACGCAGTGGCAGTCTGTATTCACAGGCTACCTGGAATTTCCGCGTAACTGCTGCCTCCCCTGTCACGCGGGATTTGGAATGGATATGTGGTAGGAAAGGTACTTTTATGGGGTAAGACATGGCGACTACTCGCAGTGGGTATGTCGAGAAAGTTCTCGAATAAAGATTTGTGATCGGAGTTCGACGCAGAGCCCCAGCATGGTGCGTGGGGCTCCTCGTCGACCTCCGGCAACAATGCTGGAGTGGGCGAGAATAACTTTAGGGATTAGAGTAGTCGTAGGGAAGTTGGAAGGTGAAATACAATAGCTGAAGGCGAAGGCGTCGCAACTACTCACCTCAGTTGCGACGCCTTTTAGCGTCCAGCGGCGGTGTCCGGCGCTCACCCGGTGCACAGTCGCTGGACGCTGAAATAGATATACTTAGGTTTTCAGCCTTTTTTTATTCGGACCATCCATTCGCTATTGCAGCTCCTTACTTACTTTCCGTGTCCGGAACACCAACAACTTTAAATTCTGTATTTCCAATGGTTGGCCACATAGATGGCCCTGTCATTTGCTATAATTAAGTCTTGTTCTGTGCAGGTCTCTCTCATCTCTGTGCATGATAGTAGATGCCGGCTGGTCTGAATCGCGCCACAGTCGCAGGTATCGTCCTCCTGGTATCCCCATTTTTTCAGGTTACTAGCACAACGTGAAACGCCGGTTCTTAGTCTGTTTAGCGCTTTCCAAGTCGGATACGGTAAATTGTGTCCAGCAGCCATTTCCTCCGAGGAAGGAAAATGTGTCGCGGTAGCTGACGCTTGCCATAGGTGTATTTGGCGCGTCTCTGGCGCTTCGGGGATGGATCTTGATGTTTTCAGGAAGCTTTTCCGAGATCTTAGTCTGCTTGGCTGAGTTTGGTGGTCATATAAGGGGTGTCTTCGGTCCGTCTCCTGCTTTTTCCATTCTACCTCTGACGTGACCTTCCTCCTGATAGGTGGTGGAGCAATTCCAGCAATGGGGTATACCTCTTCGATAGGTGTCGGTTTCAGGCAACCCGATATTATACGGACCGTTTCATTTAGAGCCACGTCGACGTTCTTTGCGTGAGCAGAGTTTGCCCATACTGGTGCTCCAAACTCCGCGGCCGAAAAACATAATGCCAAGGCAGAAATGCGGAGAGTGTGTGGTTGTGCTCCCCATTTTGTATTAGTTAGCTTGCGGATGATATTATTTCTGGCACTTACTTTCTTCTTGACATCTTGACAGTGGTATCGGTAAGACAGAGTTCTATCCAGACGGACGCCAAGGTATTGTATGGCGTCTTGTTGTGTTCCAGCATCTGACCACGCCATTCCACCTCCAGCGACCTTCGGGCATGCTTGTTTCTCAGGTGGAAAGCACATACCTGGGTTTTTGTGGGATTGGGTTTCAGATGGTTTTTATCATAGTATAGAGCTAAGTCTCCCAGGGCATCTGTCAGTTTCACTTCGACTTCATTGAAGGTTCTTCCCTGAGCTGCCACCGCTGTATCATCAGCGTAAATAAATTGCCTTGTTTGTTGGTGTATGGGTTGGTCGTTGGTGTATATGTTGTATAGAATCGGCGCGAGGACACTTCCCTGTGGTAGCCCATTTTTTTGGTCCCTCCACCGACTGTTCTTGGACTGGAGCGTTACGTAGAAGCGTCTATTCTGGAGGAGACATTTCACTAACCTTGTTAGTCGGAAATCCTTTGTAGTTTCGTAGAGTTTTGCGAGTAGCCGTTGATGGTTAACTGTATCATAGGCGGCAGTTAGGTCTATGAACGCTACTCCTGTTATTTCCTTCCGTTCAAAACCATCTTAATATGTTGGGTGAGATTAAGAATTTGACTGCAGCAGCACTTTCCGGGCCTGAATCCTGCTTGTTCTGGAATAATTTTAGTCTCCACATATTCTGCGATCCGGTTCAGTATCATTCTTTCAAAGGCCTTGAAAAGGTGGAACAAGAGAGATACAGGTCTAAAACTCTTTGTATCCGCCGGATCCTTCCCTGGTTTTAAGAGGGCTACCACTCTAGCTTTCCTCCAGATTTTGGGGATTTGTAATGTACGGATGCAGCAATTCATCATTTTTACGAGCCACTCTACGGTTTTTAGTCCAAAGTTCTTTATTTGCTCTGTTCGTATGTCGTCCAGGCCAGCCGCTTTATTATCTTTCATTTGATGCTATTGCAGCTGATTTGAACTAATTCATGTAGTTGTTTCATGACGACTTTCGGTCCGAAATTGGAACTTAATACGAACAGGACCTCCGCTCCCGTCAAATGTCGAGACCGTGACTCCAATTTACATTTCGCTTTATCGTCTTTTATCTCTGCTGAAATGAGTTCAATTCCTTTGTCTATTGTCCCTGTTTCCTCTATTAACTTTTCTATCTCTTTCATCTTTTTTTGAAAGACAAAATGTCGACAGGAACTTGATAATAATGACGATATTTTAATGTCGAAGTCAGAGGTGACCTCAGAGATGTTAATAGAAACCTTGTTTTCTAGAGATGGGATATCACCAGAAACTTCGGCCACATCGGAAGAAATTTTCGAAATATAACAAACCTTATTTTCTATGTGGAAGACGAATTCATAGTAGAATTCCTTTCCTCAAACACAAGTTTCCGGATCGAAGTCTTTTGACGAAGTTTATTTGGATATTTCAATTTTGACTTCGAAAAAAGAATGGATCTTGTCTATTCTGAAAACAGGAAGCTGTTAGACATGGGGAGAGTAAGGCCCCTATTACACATCTTTATTTATTTCTCTACGATACAATCTAATTAATATTTTGACATTTTAACTTTGAAAGGCTTCAAAAAAGTTCAACTTTCAAGATCTTATAGTACTTACTCATAATTCAGTATAATAAATAATAATAAATTATAAGTTTTCGATCAATGAAATATTTTTAGAATTCAAGAAGTTACAGTAGAAGAACTGTTTACCTTTTCCTGTCAATTTTTTGGGAGCGTATAAATACCTCCATTTCAACTATTTCGGAGCAGCAAAATACTCACAAATTCAGTTTATTTCAAATCTAGACATTTTAAACTGGATACAATTTTAAGACACGTTGTTAATACATTATAAGTAAACCTAATTATACGTGAAATAGAAATAATTTTCATTTTTGTGGAGAAACCGATAATATAATTCCTCATTTTTTTTATTTTTTTAATGACATAATCGTGTTTTTGGTTAATAACTCTGGTGTTTTCCATCCGAATAACGTATAGCTTAGCTTGTTTTAAAGATCTTATCAAATACTTTTAAAAATGTGAGAATTTTTGGAAAAACCTCGTATTATTGACGTTATTTGATAATAAAAGTTTCGATTAAAGGGTAATTTAAATAAACCCTTACCTTCATCAGGTTTTAATTCGGCTTCTATAGTTGCCAATAAAAATTTTAAAAAAATTAATTTATATTTTTGAAAGGTTTCTTTTTGACTTGTATTTTATGGCTTTTTGGTTAAAATGTACTGTTTGCGAGTTATTTTTGAAAAACCACCCAAAACATGCATTTTTAGGTATGACATCAACAATTTCCAGCTTGAATAAAAATATTAACTAACCGAGAGAAGTGTGTATAACATTTTTTGCTATGAATTGAATTCTCCATCGATTGCCTCAGTTATTTAAAGATTAAATATTTTCACCCTCAAGAATGAGTGATATTCCTCCCTGGCGTACAAGCGCATATCGGCAATATAAATATAGTTTTTTTTTCTTCGACATGTTTCCTATGCGCATTTCAGATTTCATGTCAATCTAAGCGGTTGTAATCTTGAGCAAAATCTGTGAAAGAATGGATTGAATTTATTTTAAAGTAAAATACAGTGCGTCCATAAAGTAACGCATAAATTCATTATTTCGTAAACGGGCGACTTCAAAGAAAAATCCCGAAACAGGTCGATTTTTATTTTTAATTTCCGATTTTTGGCATATATATCGTACTAGTGACGTCATCCATCTGGACGTGATGATGTAATCGATGATTTTTTTTAATGAGAATAGGGGTCATGTGATAGCTCATTTGAAAGGGTATTCAATTCTCTATTCCCTAATATAAACATTAACACAATTATTTATACAAGGTGTTCAGAAAAACATTGTATTAATTAAAATAATTGAGACAAAAAGAAGAATGTATGTAATTTATCTAATTCAAAATACGTTTTAATGTTGTCAGAAAACAGGAAAAAAATGTTTATTTGGCAAATAAATATTGTTTTTAGCTTAAATTCAATGTTAAAGCTGCCAGCCACCTGCCTCTTGCCAGTTTGAACATTTCTTTTAAGCGAAAATCAATGTTTATTTGTCAAATAAATTTTTTTCTGTTTTCTGACAGTAGTAAAACGCATTTTGAATTAAATAAATTACATACATTCTTCGTTTTGTCTCAATTATTTTATTTAAAAAAAATGGTTTTTTTAACACCCTGTATAAATAATTATGTTAGTGTTTACGTTACTGAATAGAGAATTGAATACCCTTTCAAATGAGCTATCACAAGACCCTTATTATCATTAAAAAAATCATCGATTACGTCATCACGCCCAGATGGATGACGTAACTAGTATGATATATATGCCAAAAAATCGTAAATTAAAAATAAAAATCTACCTCTTTTGGGATTTTTTCCTAAAGTCGCCGGTTTATGAAATAATGAATTTATGCGTTACTTTATGGACGCACTGTATAGTGTATTATGACATTTTTTGTTCAAATCGGTATACAAGGGGTATTTCGGTAGATAGGTACAAAATTCGGTAGATCTGCCGAAAAGTCGGTAGACGGAACATCACATGCGAAATAGCTTCGTTCGATTAAGGGGAACGGAGCAAAATGCAAAATTTTAACGCATGTCAAAATTTTCAATGTGTTTTAAATGTAGGTATTCATTTTTTTCGAATCCGGAGAAAACTAATAAGTATTTTTGAAAAATTTAAACGCATAATGAAAGACTGCTCTATTACCAAGGGTAGAAAGTCCCTTAGAATAAATAGAATGTTTCTTTTGAATGAAATATTTGCAACTAAAAATCACACTAAATTTTCTCTTTTATTTTCATCCCTGTAACTTATTAAAATAAACATTATAAAAGTTTTCAGGGACTTTCGGCCCTCGGTAATAATGTAATATTTCGTTCTGCGTTTAAATTTTCCAAAAATGTTAATTAGTTTTCTCAGGATTCGAAAAAAAAATGAATACATTTAACACATTGAAAATGTTTATGTGTCAAAATTTTGCATTTTGCTCCGTTTCCCTTTAAGACGACTAGTTACTAGTTGATATTAGGAAATATCCATATTGAGCGATAATAACACTGCAGAGAAAGTAAGGGAACAAAAGATGCTAAAGGCAAGCAGAATCTCAGGGTGTCTTAAATGCACGATATAGAGAAACATGCTTGAAAATCGAAGCAAAAACGTAATTATACAAATCTAAATCCGAACTACCATGACATTAAGTATAAAGCAAAAACAAGGCTTGACACAAGTACGATAAGAAGATATTTGGAGAAGAATGGTATGAGAATAATAAGAAGCATAACCGCAAAACACTATTAAACCTATGCAGAATAAACAACATTAAAAATGAGTTCAACAAACGAAAAAGAGAATGGAACAGCCTCATCAGCAAAACAGAAGGAGATAGAATAGTATGTAGTACGAGATAAGTCTCCATTTTAAAAAAGGACAGATTCACCATTAAAGAGATGGGATGATAATATTACACTTAAAGAAGAAGAATTATAATCAAACTTCACGAAATGTCCTCACTATAATATATTAATTAGGAATTCTAGATTACTATCCGACGGAAACTAAACGACAGAAGAAAAAATATTGTTAAAAAAGTATTGCGCTAACTTAAATTCATCATTCCTTTGAATAAAATATCATGTTCAACTTTTTAGAAATCATAAAAATACTTTGTCATTTATACGTGTTTGTTTAAAATATAGACTACTGAAATAATATACTGTTTTAAAATATTAATTACTTAACACTCGAGAAATGCAAAATACCTTCGTTCGTTTAAACACCAAATTGAAAGGGGAAACCCCGATTTATCTAAATAGGCAGTGAGAGAATTGACAACATTGTATGAGTCTGTAAGGTGGTGTATACGAGGCCGTAATACCAGAATCCTGATAAAAATTATACTAATGAGGCTGTAAAAATAGAACATCGTAATGAGGTGCTCATGATAAAAGAACCGAACGGAACAGTATATATTGAATTTAATCTTATCAAAATGAAAATTTGTGCATTTAGAATGTTTTGTCACTAGATTCAATATATTCGATATCTAAACTATTATATACACCTCTAAATAGGAGAGGCTGTAAGGTTGCGGTATGGTTTGAGTCCATAGGAATAGTAGGATGTAAATATATATATATATATATATATATATATATATATATATATATATATATATATATATATATATATATACAAATAGTATCTTAATTGACTTATTAGGAAATACGAATTTCTCTATTTTTGGGTATAGAAGTCAAACTGGGGCCTTAAAGTACACTATTATCCAATATTCAAGCTTTCGGAAATGTTTATTTCCTTTCTCAAGAATTTCTACAATGCAATAAGATAAAATTTAGAACATATGTATGAAAGAATAAAAAATATTAATGAGTAACTTACCAGAATTTAGATTATAAAAGAATGTTGATTACAATACATAATTAAAAATATATATATATATATATATATATATATATATATATATATATATTATATATTTACATCCTACTATTCCTATGGACTCAAACCATATATATATATATATATATATATATATATATATATATATATATATATATATATTATATATTTACATCCTACTATTCCTATGGACTCAAACCATACCGCAACCTTACAGCCTCTCCTATTTAGAGGTGTATATAATAGTTTAGATATCGAATATATTGAATCTAGTGACAAAACATTCTCAATGCACAAATTTTCATTTTGATAAGATTAAATTCAATATATACTGTTCCGTTCGGTTCTTTTATCATTAGCACCTCATTAGGACGTTCTCTTTTTACAGCCTCATTAGTATAATTTTTATCAGGATTCTGGTATTACGGCCTCGTATACACCACCTTACAGACTCATACAATGTTGTCAACTCTCTCACTGCCTATTTAGATAAATCGGGGTTTCCCCTTTCAATTTGGTGTTTAAGCGAACGAAGTTTATTTTGCATTTCTCGAGTGTTAAGTAATGAATATTTTAAAACAGTATATTATTTCAGTAATCTATATTTTAAACAAACACTTATAAATGACAAAGTATTTTTATGATTTCTACAAAGTTGAACATGATATTTTATTCAAAGGAATGGTGAATTTAAGTTAGCGCAATACTTTTTTAACAATATTTGTTCGTCTATCGTTTAGTTTCCGTCGGATAGTAATCTAGAATTCCTAATTAATAATATATTATACTGAGGACATTTCCTGAAGTTTGATTATAATTCTTCTTCTTTAAGTGTAATATTATCATCCCATCTCTTTAATGGTGAATCTGTCCTTTTTTAAAATGGAGACTTATCTCGTACTACGTACTATGCTGTCCTCTTCTATTTTGCTGATGAGGCTGTTCCATTCTCTTTTTCGTTTGTTGAACTCATTTTTTAATGTTGTTTATTCTGCATAGGTTTAATAGTGTTTTGCGGTTATGCTTCTTACTATTCTCATATCATTCTTCTCCAAATATCTTCTTATCGTACTTATGTCAAGCCTTGTTTTTGCTTTATACCTATGTCATGGTAGTTCGGATTTATATTTGTATAATTACGTTTTTGCTTCGATTTTCAAGCATGTTTCTCTATATCGTGTATTTAAGACACCCTGAGATTCTACTTGCCTTTAGCATTTTTTGTTCCCTTACTTTCTCTGCAGTGTTATTATCGCTCGATAAGGTTATTTCCTAATATCAACTAGTAACTAGTCGTCTTTAAGGGGAGCGGAGCAAAATGCAAAATTTTGACAAAAATTTTCAATGTGTTTTAAATGTATTCATTTTTTTTTTGAATCCTGAGAAAACTAATTAATATTTTTGGAAAATTTAAACGCAGAATGAAATATTACATTATTACCGAGGGCCGAAAGTCACTGAAAACTTCTATCATGTTTATTTTAATAAGTTACAAAGTTACAGGGATGAAAATAAAAGAGAAAATTTAGTGTGATTTTTAATTGCAAATATTTCATTCAAAAGAAACTTTTTATTTATTATAAGGCACTTTCTACCCTTGTTAATAGAGCAGTCTTTCATTCTGCGTTTAAATTTTTCAAAAATCCTTATTAGTTTTCTCCGGATTTGAAAAAAATTAATACATTTAAAACACATTGAAAATTTTGACATGCGTTAAAATTTTGCATTTTGGTCCGTTCCCCTTAATCGAACGAAGCTATTTCTCGCATGTGATGTTCCGTCTCCGACTTTTCGGTAAATCTACCGAATTGCCCCTTGTATTACCGATTTGAACAAAAAATATCATAATACACTATATTTTACTTTAAAATAAATTCAATCCATTCTTTCACAGATTTTGCTCAGGATTACAACCGCTTAGATTGACATGAAATCTGAAATGCGCATAGGAAACATGTCGAAAAAAAAACTATATTTATATTGCCGATATGCGTTTGTACGCCAGGGAGGAATATCATCCATTCTTGAGGGTGAAAATATTTAATCTTTACATAACTGCGGCAATCGATGGAGAATTCAATTCATAGCAAAAAATGTTATACACACTTCTCTCGGTTGGTTAATATTTTTTGTGATTTGGGTGATTTTTCAAAAATATCTCGCAAACAGTACATTTTAAGCAAAAAGCCATAAAATGCAAGTCAAAAAGAAACCATTCAAAAATATGAATTAATTTTTTTTTAATTTTTATAGCGGCGATAGAAGCCGAGTTACAACCTGATTAGGTGAGGGTTTATTTAAATTACCCTTTAATCGAAACTTTATTATCAAATAACGTAAATAATACGAGGTTTTTCGAGAAATGCTCACAACATTTTTAAAAGTATTTGATAAGATCTTTAAAACAAGCTTAGCTATACGTTATTCGGATGGAAAACACCAGAGTTATTAACAAAAAAATACGATTATGTCATTAAAAAAATAAAAAAAAAAAGGAGGAATTAAATTATCGGTTTCTCCACAAAAATGAAAATTATTCCTATTCCACATATAATTAGGTTTATTTATGTATCAACAACGTGTCTTAAAATTGTATCCAGTTTAAAATGTCTAGATTTGAAATAAACTGAATTTGTGAGTATTTTGCTGCTCCGAAATAGTTGAAATTGGAGATATTTATACGCTCCGAAAAAATTGACAGGAAAAGGTAAACGGTTCTTCTACTATAACTTCTTAAATTTTAAAAAAATTTCATTGATCGAAAAATTTAATTTATTATACTGAATTAGGAGTAAGTACTATAAGATCTGGAAAGTTGAACTTTTTTGAAGCCTTTAGTATTTATGAACGGAACTTTTTACACTATTTTCAAAGTTAAAATGTCAAAATATCAATTAGATTGTATCGTAGAGAAATAAATAAAGATGTATAATAGGGGCCTTATTCTCCCCCATGTCTAACAGCTTCCTGTTTTCAGAATAGACGAGATCCATTTTTTTTTCGAAGTCAAAATTGAAATATCCAAATACACTTCGTCAAAAGACTTCGATCCGGAAACTTGTGTTTGAGGAAAGGAATTCTACTATGAATTCGTCTTCCACATAGAAAATAAGGTTTGTTATATGTATTTCGAAAGTTTCTTCCGATGTGGCCAAAGTTTCTGGTGATATCCCATCTCTAGAAAACAAGGTTTCTATTAACATCTCTGAGGTCACCTCTGACTTCGACATTAAAATATTGTCATTGTTATAAAGTTCCTGTAGATATTTTGTCTTTCAAAAAAAGATGAAATAGGTAGAAAAGTTAATAGAGGAAACAGGGACAATAGACAAAGGAATTTAACCCATTTCAGCAGAGACAAAAGACGATAAAGTGAAATGTAAATTGGAGTCACGGTCGACATTTGACGGGAGCGGAGGTCCTGTTCGTATTAAGTTCCAAGTTCCAATTTCGGACCGAAAGTCGTCATGAAACAATTACATGAATTAGTTTAAATCAGCTGCAATAGCGAATGGATGGTCCGAATAAAAAAGGCTGAAAACCTATATCTATTGCACTTCGAGGAGATGCCTTGGATGTGCTTCATACCATAGCCGTAGATTAGAGAGATGATTTCGAACAACTTAAGAACAGACTAAACAGGCGATAGGATCACGCACACTTGGAGTATGTCGAATAATATAAGGTAAATATTGCCAGGTTAGTACAATATACGTATCCAACAGCTCCCAAAGACATGATGGGAAAGTTGGAAGCTCAAACATTTATTAAAGGTCTTCGGGATCATGGAATGCAGTGAATACTGCGAATAGCTCGTCACAAGAACAGCTTCTTTGAAATGTCGTGAATATAGTATATATTATGTATATTATGTAATAGTGAAATATATTGTTGGTGGATACCGGAGCTACCAGGGCCATTATACGACCGACAGTTATAAATAGTGGTAAGAAACTTTTACCAACGAAGTTGCGACTGCGGACTGCCACAGGTAAAAGTCCAACACCCACGGAGAAATGCAGATATAATTAAGAATTGGGAAAAAAGGTCGTCCATACTGTCAGAGTTGCTGACATCGAAGAGGATGTTATATTAGAAATGGACTTAATGAATTTGCTTGGATGCCTAATGGATTGCTAATGGATCCAGTTATGCCTGAGAGGAGTGAAACGATTTTAGTGGCGCCCCTGCAGGTAATTGTGGAAGAAGGAACACCTGTTATAATGGAGCCTTGGTACCACGATGAGGACGTTGACCGAGGAATCATAATTGGAAAGGACTTGGTGACTTCTACTAAAGAAATTTCTATAAGGCTTATTAAGGTCAATGACTACCCAGTGATCATCAAAAAAGATACGAAAGTAGGAATCTGTGTAGATGTGACGCCCACAACGAGAGGTTCGACCAAATGGTTGCAGTTGCTGGCCAGTCTATAAATTAGGTGGAGAAAAGGAGATTAAGGGAATTTCTTTGGCGATATCATGGCATATTTGTACCAGAAGGAGGAAAGGCAGGAAGAACTACCCCTGTTAAACATAAAAGTGATACTTGTAACGCTAAACCAATTCGTCAAACAGTTCAGAACTGTTTTACGTCAAACAGAGGAAACTGAAAATATTGTTCAGGCAATGAAGAAAGTCGGAGTGATAGAACTTTCTACCAGGCCAGGGATCTCTCCGTTAGTTATGGTCAAGAAGAAAGACGGAACTACGAGGTTCTGTGTGGATTACCGTTTGTTAAACAATATTACCAAAAAGGATAGTTACAGTTTGTCAAATATACGGTCATACTTGGCCCATTGATATTAGGCTCCACCTAAGAAGCGCATTCAACAGAAATATAATTCACTGAATGCGCTTCCACTTACTTTTCTACGCGAGTGGACAAAATCGCCAAGTATCACCGTATGTTTGACAAGCTGTCCCTGTAACACGAATCGATGATACGTTGGATATATTGGCTGGAAGAGAATTATTTTCTACGTTGGACTTGGAAGTCTTGATATTGGTAGGTAGAAATGGACCCAGTGGATAAGGAAAAGATAGCCTTTACCACAAGATCCGGATTGTGGCAATTCAACGTTATGATATTTAGACTCTGTAATACTCCTGCGACATTTTGAGAGCTTTACGTAAAACCTGTTGACAGGGTTATCTTGGAAAACGTGCCTGGTATTTTTTGACGACGCAATTGTCTTCGTGGAGACTCTTTTGAAGACCATTTGAAGAATTTAGAAGACGTTTTTAATCGACTGAAAGCTTCCCTATTGATGTCAAAACCCAAGAAGAGCCAGTTATTTCAAAATAAAGTCAACTATCTAGGTCATAAAGTCAGTAAAGAAGTAGTGGCTGTGAATAAGGGAAAAATCGATTCCATTCAGGAATGACTAGAACCCACTGGCAAACATCAAATGAGTTTTATTTGACTATATACTTTCTATCTAAGGTTCATTAAGAAGTTTTCACGTATCATTGTCATTAACGCGACGTACATAAGAAGCAAGAGATTACAATTGGAATGGAGACTGCCAAATTTCCTTTCGAAACCTTAATGAAGTATTTAATCACAGCAGCATTAAAAGAGTATCCACTGCCAGGAGGAGAGTTTATCTTAGATACAGATTACAGATGCAAGTAACATATGAATTTGCAGAGTGCTATCTCAGATCAAAGGGACAGAAACGTATTCTTGGATATTTTAGTAAAGTGCTTTCAAAACCTTCCGCGAGAGTATTGTGTCACGAAAAATGAATTTCTAGAAGTAGTGAAATCAGTACAATACTTCTATCAGTACCTCTAAGGAAGGAAGTTTCTAATCCGAACGACCATGCCCCAACCACTTGGTTAAGGCAGTTTAAGATCCCAGAAGGTCACATGGATTGAACGACTCAAAGATACAATTTCAAAATTGAGCATCGGGCAGGAATTAGTCACAGGAACGCCGATTCTCTTTCTAGAAGTTAGTACCCAGCAGAGTCCGTACCCATTGCAACAAAACATAATCAAAGAAAGGAGTACTGCTAAAAACAACGGTGGTCGACGACGAGTGGACGCCTACTAAGATCAGGGGCGAACAAGGTAAAGATCCAATTTTACAGAAAATTCTTAAATTGGAAGAAGAAAATCGTCAACCATCTTGTCAAGAAATATCAAGCCTAAGTAGTTAAGAGGCGTTGGGCCCTGTGGAACTCCTTTATAATGAAAAACAGCTTGCTTAAACGAGTACTGGAAAATGATGATGGTATAGCGAAGAGAACACAATTGATGATTACAAAGAGCAGAGAAGAGCCGAAGTATTTCGTTAGTTACATGTTACATGACAGTCCATCTTGAAGACATTTCTATGTAAATAAAACCCTTCAGAGAATGCGGGAACGGTTTAATTAGATGAATAGTTTCGACGATGTAAAGAGATGGTGTAAGGAATGTACTAACTTGCCACGAGTACTGGAACTTATCGAAAAGGAAGGCTCCTACGAGGCAATACAATGTTAGATGTCCGTTTGAGAGAAAGCAAAAATGGATGCAAGTAGATATTATATTGATCGTATTGAATTACTTCACTAAAGAACATAAAAACTACAGTCTATTACTCGTAAATCGGATGGAATGGTAGAGGGAATAAATAGGGCAGTTGACAAGCATTTGATAAATATTTTGTCCAATCAGCAGCGAAATTGATATCCGTAACTTCCGTTCTTCGCAATGACTTACATATGTGAGTACCTTGTGATTTAGAGTTTGGATGTCGATGGATAAGACGTAGCTGGTGAAGATTATGTAAATGGATTGCGAAGAAGAATGGAGATCCGTAAACCGAACATCCCTTATGTTTTATGAAGGACCACAAAGTCTGACTCGATAATTCGAATAAGCGAATGGGTTGTTCTCCCAAGGTCTGACAAGGTCCGTCCTTAAGTAAGGAGTAGATTAACGACGTTATCTACCGAATAAGCAAAATTCCGATGGGAAGGCGGATGATAGTATCTACACAACAACCGGCTGGCGTCAATTCAAAGAGACCACGTCAAAGGTGAAGAAGTGGAAATAAACCAAGTCAAAGAAGTACGTAACCTCATGTTTGATGAATTCATAAATGCCTATGGAGGTGCCAATAGAGCAAAACATGATGTCACTGAAGAAAACCAAGATCTGCCACTTATAGATGACTACTCACTGGCCCATACAATCCTGACCGCTATTTAAGATGCACAAGGGTTGGAATCCGACTTTCAAAGGAAGTTTGGCTGAGTTGCAGAACTTCAATGCCAATTGACAACTTCGGGAAAAGCTGTGAAACTCCAAGATGCATGACGTTACATTCCCCAGCTGGTAATAAAAGACACTGCCCATGACCAACCTACCTACCTACCTAGTATAAAAAGCCTTACTTCCATTGAGAGCCTAAGTCTAGTGATTATTATACATTTAACTTAGAAAATTATATATTCCTTGACGGGTAATTGCATATTAAAACGGACTTATACTTATAGATGTATAGTTGGTTGGCGATTACAATACTCTAGATAGATAACCAATCAATGATGCGAATAAAGATAATTTGACACAAAAGTAATCTATCGTCACAGTATTTTCACAATATCATATGGTAAAATGGCAATTGTAATTTCTAGGTTAGTATTTTTCAGCAATCTTGATATTTTTCAATATTTTGCACTGGACAATTTTCTTTGTGACACGGTGATAGGAAAATACAGCGTGTTTTATATGTTTATTCATTGGTATTTTTTAATTTTTCCGAATGTATATTCATTGAAAATGAATTCTGGTTTGGAGCCCAAAACGTCAAAAATAATATGCAAATATGTAATATTATTATTGTGGCTTGTTCCCAGTATTCTCCCCAAAAATATATAGTCATATCTTAAGTTGGAAAGTACGTAGGTAGGTTATTATTATTATATGCAACAGCTAATAAGTAATTCATAGAAAGTATTAATATTTTTTTGGTCGATAACATTTTCAATTTTTGAAAAATTGAAAAATATGTATGTTTAAATCATATGGTGAAATGAGTATCTATCGTCTTTATGACTGGTCACGATCTATAAATATAGTGAATGTTCATACAAATATGAGTATTTCAGAAATGACAAGAAAAAAAAACACACAGAAGCCAGAGAGAAATTTTATGAAGATTTCCAAGAGGTGGTAAATGCAATACCAAAAACATCCGCAGTTATTGTTATGGTAGACATAAATAATATAAGAATGGCAATGATCTGATACTAGGCATAAAGCAAAAATTAATGAAAGTATACAAAAGAAAATGAACTCTTTTGAACTTCTGCGTACAAAATGAATAGGTACAGAATTAATGTTGTACATTTCTATGCTTTATGATGCAAGATTAAAACAAAAATGTATATCTACTTTTATCAACACAACTGGCACAAATCAATAATAAACTAAGTACCTACATTCTTACAAATAGAAATGAACATTACAAACAAGCATTAAATGTACGGAGCCATTAATAGGTCTGGATCCCGCGTATGAAAAAAAGCTGATTAATAGCAAGCTGAAAATTTGTTAATAGCTTAAGGGTGTGTAGTCGGACAAACTTTGATATATTGGAACACTGGAACAGGGGAAGTTTTAATTGTGGAACAAGTTAAAAATTTGGAGCGGTCAGACCACGAAAACGTCACATGTATTTTGTCCGACAGAACTTCCAATTGATTTGTTACCCTTTCATTAAACTCTCATGTAAAAATCAGGCTGGTATTTATCACCAAATGGGCATTATAATGAGTGGAACACGTAGAAAATGTCAAATGACAGGAATTATGACAGGTGATAAATAGCGGTCTGATTTTTGCATGAGAATTTAATGAAAGGGTAACAAATCAATTAGAAGTTTTGTCGGACAAAATACATGTGACGTTTTCTGGTCTGACCGTTCCAAATTTTTAACCTGTTCCACAATTAAAACTTCCCCTGTTCCAGTGTTCCCATATATCAAAGTTTGTCAGACTAGACACTCTTAAGCTATTAACAAATTTTCAGCTTGCTATTAATCAACTTTTTTTTCATACGCGGGATCCAGACCTATAATATTTTATTTTTATTTATAAACAGTTACATTTATATTCTGAATTATAAAATTATATAGCTTATTCGTTCTTAAATAAAAAGATGTGTTTATTATGCAATTTCAAAATCAAAACGTGTGGAAGAAATGTCTGTGAAACAAAATATCTTCCTTTATTAGGTACTATTAATAACATACTTACTGCGTACCATTACATTTTTCAACACATAAAGATTAACGATAACAGCACCAGCAATTTGCGTCAGATCGGATGATACAATATCCAGGCAACAGTGTTGCCAGCTGAGCGGAGTCTATAGTGTCGTTTCTTAGTTTTACATATGAACGATATACACCTTCAATATACTCATAAAAGCGCCATACAACGGCAAATAGCTGAATTACAAGCGACCTTACGGACTCATTTTGTTTTAAGATTTGCAGCTATCCTACGATACCCACAATATTTGTAACATATTTGTTTAGTAGGTAGAGGTCTCTAGTTTCTCCCTCAACAAAATTTTGGTAGAAAATGACCATCCGTTTAAAGAAATACATGAAAAACATTACGGCCTCCGTATATTGAGTCCGTAAATCGCTTGAGTCCGTTGTGTATGGTCAAATCCTTAATGCAGAGTCCGTAATATTAGTAGGATATATATATATATATATATATATATATATATATATATATATATATATATATATATATATATATATATATATATATTGTTATATTTCTATTTGATATGAAAATTAAATTTTGATAATTATAAAAAGGATTCAATTTAATATAAAATATTTTCAATTTTCTCAACCACGGGCATATAAATGTAGAACAACCTGTATACAACAAATTGTTATATTTAATTTTAAGAAGTGATTAAACGAAACTCGGGAAAATGCGCTTAGAATAAACAAAGTGAATGGCGCGTACCATTATCGTTGTTCGCGGAAGGTTCGATCATTAGCCGATGCTAAATAAGACTTAGTGGAAACAGAGAATAGGTCATTAAATTTTGTAAATAGTAGAAAGTAATTTTAGAATGGCAATTAACTATTTCTTTTTTGAAAACCATTAAGCATATTTAGAAAGATTAAAAATTGGTTTTGAGGAATACTGCGAATGAGAGTTGGTGGTGGAAGGTTGATTTGTGAATCTGGAAGGGATATTTAGAAAGTAGGTGAATGACTGAAAAGAGAGATCAGAATGTTTTTGAGCTGTCGAGAAGAGAGGTCCAGTAGTGGACGGTAGTGTACGGAGAGTGAAAAAAGCCGGTGTAGTTCCGTGAGTGTGGAGTATCTATCGTGGAACGAGAGGTAGGCCAGGTCGAGGGTAAAAGAACCTCCTTGAGCCAAGAGTGTCCCGGTAGCTGATTGCAGTTTCGAAAAAGGTAGAATACAGCATCACGACAGAAGCAGGAACGAGAGCTATATACGAGCTAGTTTTCAAAGGAGAACATTACTGAAAGCCAGGACGAGGTTTTGATCGCAGCCAAGGATAGCAGGAAACGGGTCTTGTGTGAAGACATTCTCAGTTCACCAGAAAAAGGTCAGTCTCATTTGTTTGGACATGAATGTATGGGTTTTTCGTATTAAATACCACATTAAAAATTGAAGAACATAATCAATAATATCAGAAAAGCTTCATCAAACTTAAATAGAATTGTTGCTAATAAATCCTAATAGTTAAATGTTAATAAAAACTTGCAATTGGAAACCAAAAGGAAATAAGATTCCCATTTGTAAATGTTATGTTTAAGAATAATAAGATATAGCAAATATTAAGCAGTGATTGCCATTTAAATAAAATAAACAATATTTTGATATAATTGTAACCCATATGTGTGTATTATTTTACTCTTTTCTTTCCTATCCCGATTAGGAACCATTGAGAAATACTGAGAAGCCACGTAAGTAAGTAATTAATTTTATAATTCGCCCTGAGATTGAAAACATATTGATATGTGATCTGGTTAATTAATTAAATTATTATTAATGCATTGATTAAATTAAATGACAAATAAGAATATTATCTCATATCAATAATCAAGATCATATCAATATATATATATATATATATATATATATATATATATATATATATATATATATATATATATATATATATATATATATATATATATATATATATTTGTTTGACCGCTTATACAGTCCCAAAACGTCATACTTCACCGCCTATTCAGTCCAAAAGTGACGTTGTCAGACCCGGCTTCGGGTCTGACAACGTTTACTTATAGTACTGGATTCTAGGGGTGTAGGGGGTGCAGGGGGTGAATTTTTAGCTGGGCCTGAAAAATCGGTAATACATCATATTATATACAGATTTAGTTCACCGTTCGGCAGATTCGAGGGCGCTTCGGTCGCGCTCAACTAGCTGTATATATTTCGCATAGTTAACATACGCCTAGAAGCCCTACACCTGGCAACACCGTATGGTGTATAAATAAACCAAGAATATATATTCACAGGGCTCATACAGTCCCGATACACTAAAACGACCTAAAACTTATTTGATCCAAAATTATAACAAGTTTTGAGGATTATGAGGCTTTTAAATATATATTGGTTGATTGGGTATATACCTACAGTTCTGATACAGACCCGATATGCTAAAACTGCCTACTAACTACCGTTTTTTTTTATTATTTCGCGCTGGTAACAATGATAGATTTGTGTTGAATTATTCCCCAAAAAGAAAACAAAGTTTTGTTTATCCAAAATGCGATATTTTATTTCAGAAAATTGAAAGAAACATGAAATATTGTAAAAGTAATTTTTACAGATTTTTCTTTGAGATACTCAAAACACATTCACAAACATGCAATATTGTCGTTTAATAAAAAAAACTAAAATTGTTGTTAACTAAAAAATTAAAAGTAAAAATTAGACTTCAAACTTATATGAGTTTAAATTTATTTGTAAAAGAGAGCTTACATAAAGGGTAACATAATCTATTTTGCGATTAAGCAGGCGACATTTGTGGATATCATAAATGCATAAAGAATTGCATTTACTTTCGACGAACGAAACTTGTTCATTTTTTAAATAATATACTGTTAGTTTTGATAGTTCGTTAGTTTAAATCAGCGAAATTTTATATAATATAGTCTTTTTACTACAAAAGCAAGATTACGTAGGTCAAACTTTCTGACGTAACAGCACTGTCAAACATTAGAATGTAACTTTTCATCATGGCCACGTTTATGTCATTACTTGTCAGATTTTTTTGTTTACTATAAAAATAATATCTATGGTTATTTATTCATATTAATGATGTCAATTTGTTTTTCATTACTTGCCGAAATAAATTATTTACCAACAATATTACCACAGTGTAGGTATAATCATTAAAATAGATTATTTAATATTTTTAAAACTAAGTACTGCAAACGCTAAAATTCAGGGTCTAGGACGTTTTATCGCCGCCGTTTCGATGCCGCCAGTTCGATGCCGATGCCGGCCGATTCATCGCCAGTCAATTAATCGCTATCTGATATATTTTCGAATTTTCGGCAGTTACAATTATTATTTATTTTTAGTATTAATTAGGAATTCTAGGAAATGCGAGATATGACGGCGATGAAATGGACTGGCGATGAACCGGCGGCATCGAAACGGCAGCATCGAAACGGCGGCGATGAAACGTCCCATTCCGAAAATTCATAAGAAAACTTTCAGATCTTTAAATCTAATAATAAACTTATTTCTAATAAAGCTAATCTGAGAAATCTAAACTCTTTAACTTACATCTCTGCAGTTAATGGTAAAAGGGAATCCCATTATTTCGTTCTTGTTTAAAAATAATCTATTAAAGAAGCATTTTTGATTTTGCAAAATGTTTCTCAATACGAACACAAACACAATAGTATAGGTACACAACAATAATTGCAATAGTTTTTAAATTAAGGTATATTTTAATATGTAGGTATTTATAAAAACAGTACCTACAGTGTAAAGCTATATTTTGAATCAAATTGTGTACGAAATGAAGTAAAAATGTAGCAACACAGAACTGTTACATCAGTACGATTACAGCGTTACAGCGTACGATTGTCTGATATATTTAAATAAAATTATTATTTTCTGGAGTATTTAACTTAAAGGAATGTTTCATAAAATTTATATTATTAATAATAAAATATATTTTTGGTTATTTAATTAATATAATTCTAAAATTCTCAATGTACTCGCGATTACGTTTTTCCTATAGGGCTTTTCATCGATTGTCATTTGTTTCGAGCTTCCGTCATATGTTGTATAATCTGTGTATAATATTAATATACCCGGATTATACAACATATGACAGAAGCTCGAAACAAATGACTGTGAATGAAAAGCCCTATTATAATACCATTTGGACACTTTTGCAAGATCGGTCAGTTCGGTCAGCTAAAGAAATGTCAATTTTAAAGTTGATTTAATTAACATTACAAATATTTCGGCGTACTATTAATATATTTCGGCAAGAAATGAAAACCGATTGACATCATTAATAGGAAAAAAGAATTAGATATATTATTTGTACAGTAAACAAAAACAAAGAAAATATCTGACAGGTAATGGCATTAACGTGGCCATGACGAAAAGTCACATTCTAATGATTTGTCAGTGCTCTGACGTCAGAAATTTTGACCTACGTAACCTTGCTTTTGTAATAAAAAGACTATACCTACCTTTAGCCCAGTCGGGATAGCAGTCGACCTTGCATGCCAAGCTGTCCCAAATTAAATTTTTCTAATCTTTAAGGAGGATTAATAGTAGTGTAAATTTAAAATCTCGACTGAATTCCGCTGCAGCGTTAGCCGCCATCTTGATTTTAAACGAGAACCGTTTTTGCTCAATATCTCCGCCATTTTCAACTTTTCGACAAAACGTGTAAGTACTAAAATTCGATTTTCGATAATTTATTTTATTTTAATTTTTTTCGTGCGGTCGATATTTTCCGAGTTATGGGGGAAAATAGTGAGCATAATTATTGAATTATTTCGTTTATTATTAGTTTTACGACAAAAATGTACCTACCTATATAAAAATAAAAGTGAATTAAATTTTATACAATTTTGATTTGATCCATTTTTTTCATAAAATCAATATTTAACGTAGTACGTATGCGGTAAAGGCGCGAGCGTAAGACCTGATTGGTTTTATAGCAAATGTTTTTGTTCCATATCTCCGCCATTTTCAACTTTTCGACAAAAATTGTAAGGACTGAATTTGTTACAATAGCGAGTTACTACAATTTTTCGAGAGAACCAGAGAACCTACGAAGGCTCGTTCTCTGGCTAGAGAGACCAGAGAACCTACGAAGGGGAAGGGGTGGGGAAATTTCCCAAACAGGGTCCAAAATTAAAAAAAAAGATGTTAGAACAAAAATATATTTAATTGACAAAAAACTTAATGGAAGTTTCAAAAACTGTATAAAATATAATTCTCTTTATTTTTGTTTACGTACAATCATGTCCTTAAATTAATAATACACGAGACAGTTATTCAATAATTAT
Organism: Diabrotica virgifera virgifera; assembly: GCF_917563875.1. Classification (NCBI taxonomy): domain Eukaryota; kingdom Metazoa; phylum Arthropoda; class Insecta; order Coleoptera; family Chrysomelidae; genus Diabrotica; species Diabrotica virgifera. The sequence continues at coordinate 134,197,146 of NC_065449.1, read as the reverse complement.
GCTTCCCCTCCGCTTTCACTATTTTACCCCTAAACTCGAAAAATAGTGATCGCATAAAAAAATGTGCAAAAGAAATTGTAGGAGATTGCATTTCCAACAATTATATTCCTACCATTTTTTCAAAAAGTTGAAAATGGCGGAGATATTAAGCAACAACGCTTCAACCACACCAAAAAAATTGTTAATAAAAATTGTAGGAAATCATATGTGGAACAATTTCAGTTCCGGCCGTTGTTATAGAAAAGTTAAAAATGGCGTAGATGCTGAACAAAAACCATTGCTATAAAATGAATCAGGTCTTACGCTCGCGCTTTTACTGACTACGTACTACCTTAAATATTGATTTTAGCAAAAAGGTGAAAGAAATCAAAATTGTATAAAATTTAATTCTCTTTATTTTTTATCGGTACATTTTTGTCGTAAATCTAATAATAAACGAAATATGAAATTCAATAATTATGTTATAACTCTCATTATTTTCCCCCATAACTCGGAAAATATCGACCGCGCGAAAAAAATTATAATAAAAGAAATTATATAAAATCGAATTTTCAACCATTTCATTTCTTACACTTTTTGCCGAGAAGTTGAAAATGGCGGAGATATTGAGCAAAAACGGTCCTCGTTTAAAATCAAGTTGGCGGCTACTCAACGGCGGAATTCAGTCGAGATTTTAAATTTACACTACTATTGACCATTCCTAAAGTTTAGAAAAATAAAATTTGCAGCTCGGCATGCAAGGTTATAGGCCTTTTATTCGTCTAACCCGACTGGACTACTTTGTATAATTTAAGTATAGTAAATAATGAATCCCAAGGTCACGTTACTTTATGGAAACAAATTTATTAACTTCTAAAAATCCAATAATTGTGACCACGTAGGGATTGGTATATGGTTTAACATGTTCGACCGACGCCACGAGTCCCGATTGTCTGGCAACACCGCTGGGTCTGGTTACGATGGTCGGATATTATCAAGTAGTATATATGGGCTCGAGAAGGTGGTAAAATGAATTGGGTTTAAAAACTGTTATTCGGTATGCAACTTTTTATGTAAAAAGAAATGTTTTCCCCTCTAAGCATGCTTAAGAAGTTATATTTTCGAACTGCTTATTTCCTGTTTATATACACACCTAAATCATTTGGATTAAGTGGGTCTTAGGTAGCCTGAATAATATAGCGGGACTGAAAACGTGGGCCGGATAATATATATATATATATATATATATATATATATATATATATATATATATATATATATATATATATATAAATTTGGTTATTGGGTTATGCAGCAAATGAAAAAGTGTACTCTTTTAAATTTCTTTAATCCGAGCTTTCGGTTAAGATTTTAACCATCATCAGGGTGCTACAAAGATATTTTTGGTGTAAGATAATATGAAAACATGTATAAAATTTTGTACTTACAAACTTATTGAGGATATTTGAAATATGGTGTAACTAAAATGAGAATCAAACTTAACATGGTCATGTAAATGCTTCAATGGAAAAAACGTAAAATAAAGTAGTAATTTAGTAAAATAAAAGTTAATTAATTTAGCACAACTTCAAAATCAATAAAAGATAAAATGACATTTAGACATGACATGACATTATTTGAAATATATAATTACTGTCAGCAAAGACTCATTGTCTTCTTTATATATATAAATCCTCTAAGGTAACAGCTGATCTGGTAGGCAAGAAGGGGTTGAAGTTATTGGGTATGCAGCTGATTGAAAGCCAAGTGATACTCTGTTCAACAAATCATTATATTTCGACAATTTTCATTGTCATCATCAGATGAGAGCTACAAATATTTAAACATGGTACATTTTTTTATAATACAATTTCTTTGTTAATTATGTCTTACTTGATTGAGGTTAGTGGCAATGATCTTCAACATCAAGTACTTTGCAGTATGAGACCGTGTGGGTTACAGCTTTAGTTGGTACTATATCCATTGAATTATTATAAATATTGTATAATTTACTATCACAATAATAAAAGGACGAACACAATACACTTTAAAATCAAAACAAAAACGTTTGTTAATCGACTGTCATTAAGGTTAAGTACCAGAATATCAAATATCGAATGTTGCTATTTTATGTGAGAAAATAATTAGTTCCATGTCACTAATGTCACAGAGGCTTATTTAATTGAAGTTTACTATACCGGTTGTCTCTTAGTTTTGAAATTTATTATTTATATATTTTATGTTATGTTAGTTATTTATTTAGGATGTGTGTTAATTTATGTTGTTTTTCCAGATTTAGCAAATAAGCGTAAATCTCACTCAGATGCTCGACATCTGATTTCTTATTTATCAAGTAATCAGTTTGGGTGATAAATGCCATCTCAAGGAAGAGTCTTTTGTTGAGGTTATTTTCCATTGCAAGGATCTTTGTTTCATTATAGTTGATTATATGTTGTTCGTCATGTACGTGTTTTGCAAGGGAGCATCTATCAGGGTATAGTGTACTGTCACTTTTATGTGACGCAGTACGGCCTTTAAGATGTCTATTTGTCTGTCCAATGTATTGTTTGTTGCAACTTGCACAAGGAATACAATAGACGATATTCGATAACTGGTCTGTAGGTGTTTTGTCTTTGATCTTAGTGAAAATGGAACCGATTGTTAGAACTGTGTAATTGGCTATTTTTATATTCTCGTCAACTGATTTAAAAATTCGTGTAAGTTTCGGTGTTAAGTCTTGTATGAACGGTAATTTAAAGTATTTACGTGGGGTTAATATAGCGTCGGTTGTGTCTATTGTGGGATTAATGTTTTGTGGTATGTGAACAGGGTTGGTTTATGTCCCGGGTAATGTATCATTAGTTGTGTTAAATAGTAGTTTAGTAATTAGTGTGTTTGGGTATGAGTTGTCTAGGAAGAGCTGACGAATGAGTTTTAAGTTTTTATTATGGAACGACTGATCTGAAATTTGTAAGATTCTATTTTTCATTTGTTTTATAAGATTGATCTTTGTATTGTGCTTATGATATGACCAGTAGTTAATATATCTTCCGGAGCTAATGGGTTTCCTGTACCAATCTGTTATTATTACGTTGTTATTGCTGCGCATACGCAGCAATAACAAGCACTTTTAATTATTAAACATTACACAGTTAACAAACATATTTTATATACAATACACGTAATATTTTGAAAATTTAAAAAAATGCACATCCTGTTTCTCTAAGATGTTATGAGAGAATGCCAGGCATGGGCATTGGGCATATGGTAAAAGCACTTCACAACGGTTTTGGATGGTGGTCGTAAAACCAAAACGATAATATACAGGAGATCAAGTTACATAATATACGAAAGAAATAAATCTGACTAATGTTTAACTTTCAATACTGGGAGCAAGATTTTTTGTAGTTATGATCTGAGTATGTAACTCAAAATATGAATACTGAGGTGCGTATTTTTTTGTATTTTATATGGAACAGAGGCTTGAACGCTAAAACAAGGATATTCATTAATGATAGAACATTATAATAGAACAGAGTATTTGAGATGTGGGCATATACCGGGTGGTGAATCGGAAAACGGGCCATAGGAAACTCAATGTAAAATTTTAAACTGTTGAATTCCTGCTTCCCTAATTATGCTACATCAAAAGTCGTGAGAAGTTATTTGTAGAGGATTGAAATGTGTATTAAAAACAGAAGTTACAATTGTTCTACGATTTAAACACATTCCAAAATTTTGAAAAATATAATGTATTTACCGCAGTAGGTATGTGTGGGCATGTTAAGCCACACGTTACTATTTAACTGACAGTGAGCACACTATTGACTGAAGAAAATATCTTTATTATTCATACTTTCTCCTTAACTGAGGATACCTGATCAACTTTATTGTGTTTTAAACAATAAATGATAAAATAAATAAAGAAATTGACAGTTCAAATTGTTAATATAATAAATTCATTGTCACCGAATGCAATCTTATACACATTATTGCACTGTGTGTGGCGTAACTTTGGCGTATTTCTCTGAAAATTGTATTATATTTTTACAAAATTTTGAATAATTATTGTTCATAGAACAATATTAACAGTTGTTTTCAATACAGATTTCAATTCTCTACAAATAGTTTCTTATGACTTTTGATGTCAAATAATTAGGGAAGCAGGAATTCAACAGTTTAGAATTTTACATTGAGTTTCCTATGGCCCGTGTTCCAATTCACCACCCGGTAGAAGATTTTTAAAAATAACCTTGGTTCAAAAGATTAAGAGATAACCACGTTTTGACCCCGAATGAAATAAAGAAAAATGAGATATTAAATACAATTAAAATAAGAAATTTACATTATTTGGAAATATGTTATGAGAAATGAGATATGTGTTTATGTTGTAGATCGTTATGTAGGAAAAGATACTGGACAGAAGAAGCTTAGGACGCTGACATATATCCTGGCTAAACAAAATTGATGTAATGATACAAACTGTAACTCTGTGGAGTTGCTATAAGAGGTAGCACGTAACAAAAAAAATAAAAATACCGTATTTAAAGTGTTTACCAATGGTGTGCTTACAACCACACTTAATTTATCAAATTGTGATACATATTGGAGAGATCTTTAATATCAGTTTTATTATTGATACAATTTTGGTCTTTCTTTATGTGGATCATCTCCAATATACATCTTTTGTTATAATTTTGCTCTTTTTCCAGAATCCAGTAACTTGATCTCCTGTATATTATCGTTTTGGTTTTACGACCACCATCCAAAACCGTTGTGAAGTGCTTTTACCATATGCCCAATGCCCATGCCTGGCATTCTCTCATAACATCTTAGAGAAACAGGATGTGCATTTTTTTAAATTTTCAAAATATTACGTGTATTGTTTATAAAATATGTTTGTTAACTGTGTAATGTTTAATAATTAAAAGTGCTTATTAAAAATGGCAAACAGCCGAAACGTCTAAGCAAAATCAAGTGTTTTATTTATAACAGACCGCAAACCCAGGAATTAAAAACCAACTATTTATATATATATATATATATATATATATATATATATATATATATATATAACAAAGGAGCACTCGTAAGTGTAGGGTTTTATCGGTCAAGTGGGTGAAAAAAGAGACAAAGAATTCAGCTACTTCATCTATTTATTGAAGACGTTTCGTCTACTGCTCAGTAGACATCATCAGTTCATCTACAAAAAGAGTGTTATAAGAAACAACATCCAAAAGAGAGGTAAAAAAGCACTAGCGTTACCTTAAAAAGACATGTAGCAAAAGATAAGATGTACATAGTAAAAAAAACCTTATCCATGAACCAATGTAATGTATAAGTATGTAACATTTAAGTGTATAGTTAATATTTAAAAACTTTAGTACAGCCAAAGACAAGACCATGTGGTAACAGTCACATATAAAAAACAAGTGGAAAAAAAGCTGGCTTGCTTTTTTTCAAAGTCAAGAATGAACCAAGAAAAAACCAGATTCACACTTCCAAAAATTTAGTAGTGTTTAAGCATACTTCATTTTAACCTTAGGCAACATCATTAAATGAATATAGTGCTAATATGCAACTTCGAAAATTTAAAGTTGAATAGTTACCAGCAGGTCATCCTAGCCCAACGGACACACAAAAGAAAATGGAGTTTGAATTATCAGGTGTAAACTGACATCTCGCCAAGAGGCAGGCAACCTTTAAAAAATTTTATAACAAAGAGTGACTGACAACTGCAGCGCAGCGCGGTAAAATTTAAATTGATGTATTTAAAACAGTTATAAAAGTGTTTAAAAAGTGAAAGTAATATCAAGAAGTAATCAAGGGATGTACCTTATACCTCGTAGACAAGAATCACAGTTTATTTTAAACAAGTGAGGGCACTTCACACAATTATATGGAAAAGTGCCTACGTTAGTACTGGTCATCCAGTTACTAACGAATATATAAGATAGTACAATAGTATAACTCCCATATATCGCAGCTCAAAATGCAAGAAAAAATATGCAATAATTTAAGAAAATTTATAAATCAGTTTAGCAAATTGTAATTTATAATTAATATCAATAATGCAAAATTTTATCCTATGGAAAATTTTAAATTGTTCAATCTATTAAGTAACTGTTATTATCAAAAAAAAAGTGGGAAAAGCTTGAAAAAACCACCAAAAACTTTTTGGCGAGATGTCAGTTTACACCTGATAATTCAAACTCCATTTTCTTTTGTGTGTCCGTTGGGCTAGGATGACCTGCTGGTAACTATTCAACTTTAAATTTTCGAAGTTGCATATTAGCACTATATTCATTTAATGATGTTGCCTAAGGTTAAAATGAAGTATGCTTAAACACTACTAAATTTTTGGAAGTGTGAATCTGGTTTTTTCTTGGTTCATTCTTGACTTTGAAAAAAAGCAAGCCAGCTTTTTTCCACTTGTTTTTTATATGTGACTGTTACCACATGGTCTTGTCTTTGGCTGTACTAAAGTTTTTAAATATTAACTATACACTTAAATGTTACATACTTATACATTACATTGGTTCATGGATAAGGTTTTTTTTTACTATGTACATCTTATCTTTTGCTACATGTCTTTTTAAGGTAACGCTAGTGCTTTTTTACCTCTCTTTTGGATGTTGTTTCTTATAACACTCTTTTTGTAGATGAACTGATGATGTCTACTGAGCAGTAGACGAAACGTCTTCAATAAATAGATGAAGTAGCTGAATTCTTTGTCTCTTTTTTCACCCACTTGACCGATAAAACCCTACACTTACGAGTGCTCCTTTGTTATATATATATATATATATATATATATATATATATATATATATATATATATTCGTAAGGGGATTTTTCCACATTCTCTATTTCATCTATTTGATTTTATATATATATATATATATATATATATATATATATATATATATATATATATATATATATATATATATATAGTTTAGCTCTCCAGGCCTAGAAGGCCCATGGCTTGGTTTACTATTCCTTTCCAATCTCTCCTATTTGCTGCTTTATTTTTCCAATTTGTGATTTTCAGTTCTTCTATGTCTTTTTCAACATCTTTCTTCCATCTGGTTTTCGGTCTACCTTTCTTCTTCTTTCCTCCTATTCCTCCCGTTAGTATTCTTTTGGGAAGTCTCGTGTTTGGCATCCTTTGGATATGTCCCAACCATCTCAGTCTTTGTGATTTTATGATCACTACTATGTTTGGTTCACCGTACATCCTCTCCAGTTCTACATTTGGTCTTCTTATCCACATTCCATTCCATATCTTTCCGCCAAATATTTTTCTTAGGACTTTTCTTTGCCACACTTTAAGCATGACTTGCTCGGATTTGTTCATCGTCCATGTTTCACTGGCATACAATACTATAGGTCTTATCACTGTCTTGTATATTCTTATCTTAGCCCCTCTAGATATGTTCTTATTTCTTAATAAGTTGTTTAGAGCAAAGATACAACGATTACCAGCCATAATTCTCGCTTGGATTTCTTCTTTTATATTTGGTCTCCTAGTGAATGTCGCTCCTAGATATTGGAATCTCTCTACTTCTTCGAATGTATATATTTTTTCCTCTGTGTTTATTGTCAGATATTATCCTTGTGTGTATTCTCGTTCTGTCCATTCCATATATTTAGTTTTTTCTTCGTTTATGTATATCCCTTTGTTTCTTCCTATCGCCTCTAGTCTTTTTAGTATTTCTTTTAATTCTTGTTTACTTCTGACCATCCGTACTATGTCATCAGCGAATGCCAAACATCCTGTCCTGTTAATTTCGGCTTCTCTGATGACCATTTCAAGAAGGATACTGAACAACAATGATGACAGTGGGTCTCTTTGTCGTACCCCTTCACCGACCTTAAACTTATCTGTTTCCTTTCCATTTATTTTAACCCTGTTCTCTGTTTCTCTGAGTGTATCTTTTACCATCTTTATTAATTTTTCACTAATTCCAATTTCACATAGTGGTTTGTATATTTCTTTTCGTTTTACTGTCAAAAGCTTGTTTAAAGTCGATGAATTGTAGGCATTGTAGATTTCCCGTATTCGTAGCTTTCCGCTTGTATCTCACGCAGCAGGAAAATTTGATCCACCTTGCTGCTTCCTCTTCTGAATCCACATTGATATTCTCCTATGTCCTAGGTCATTATCTATCTTTTGTGTTATCTTGTCTTTTATATGTACTGCAAGTATTTTATATGCAACGTTTAGTAGGGCTATTCCCCTGTAATTATGGCATACACAATGTAGCTTCAGTCCATTCTTTTGGTATGTGTTCTTGTTTCCAAATTTCTTTTATCAGCTTTTCCAAATGCTTAATTAGTACTGGTCCTCCATATTTAAACATTTCAGCTGTTACTTCATCCTTACCTGGGCTCTTGTTTTTCTTTAGTTTCTCTATTATTTCTTTTTCATTAGGCGGTCTTTTCTGTATTTCTTCTTGATCAATATTTTCATTCGGTTCTTCTTCTTCTTCTGAATATTCTGTTGTGGGAATTTCATTTAGAAGCTCTTCGAAGTATTATCTCCATCTGTTCAGTATTTCTTCGTCGCTTACTAAATTCCTTCCATTTTTACTTTTTTAGTGTACAGGTTTTCTTTGGTACCCCTTTTTCTCATTGTTTACTCCTTGATATAAGTTTCTAATTTCTCCATTTTTATAGTTTTCTTCTATACATTTCAATTTATCTTCGTTGTACTTTCTTTTCTTTGCTCTTATGATTCTTTTAGTTCGTTTTCTTTGTTCGTTGTATTTTATCTCCATCTCTCGTGTTTTCACTTGCATCATTTTGAGTCTTAACTTATTTCTTTCATCCAGTTCTATTTTACATTCTTCATCAAACCATTCTTTGTATCCATCTTTTATATTTCTTTTACTGGCTTGCGCTGCTTTGGTCATACATACTTTTATTTGCGTCCATTTTTGTTCGATGTTTCCATTTTCTGTAATATTTTCCAGTTCGCTAGTGACTAGTCTTTCATATTTACTTTGTTCTTCTTCTGAAAGTAGTCTAATAGGTTTAGTTACTTTGTACCTTTTTTTCTATTGGTTTCTAAGAACTGGTATAACCTGTTTCAGTTGTATTCCGACTATAAAATGATCTGTGTCTTCATCTGGTCCTCTATATGTTCTTATGTTTTTTATCCATTTTTCCATGTCTTTTTCGACAAGCACATGATCTATTTGGTTTATGGTTTTCCCATCTAGTGATATCCATGTTCCTTGGTATATTCCTTTGTGTTGAAAGTACGTGCTCATGTTTCTTTCTTTTGCAAAATCTATTAAGAAGTGACCATTTTCATTCGTTGTTTCATGCAGACTATATTTTCCTATGGTGGATGTGTACATTTCTTCTTTTCCTATTTTTGCATTAGCATCGCCTAGTACTATTTTTATATCGTATTTGGGAATATTTTCTATCTATCTATTTGACTGTAGAAGTCTTCCTTTATCTCTATGTTTTTCTTTTCAGTCGGTGCATGTATGTTTATAAATGTTATTTTTTTGGTATTTTCCTCTTATTCTTAGTATGCATATTCTCTCTGATATTGGTTTAAAGTCAACGATTAGATCTTTCAGCTTTTTGTTTACTACAAATCCTGTGCCTAACATTCTATTTTCGCCTCCGCTATTGAAAACTAAATAGTCATTTATTTCCATTGAGTTTTGGCCTAGTTGTTTCGTTTCTTGTAGTGCTACTATTTCGAATTTATATTTTTTGCATTCATCTACTAGGTGTTTCAGTTTTCCTTCTTCGTATGTTCCTCTTACATTCCATGTTCCTACTAATATATGTTCGTCTATGGGCTTCTTTTCATAATCTGTACATTTTGTCCATTTCGTGTATCTTTACTTTGCCATGTCTTCTCCGTTATTTCAGTCTGCTTTAGTTGTATTGCTAGTTTTTTGGTTGTATATTTTTCTCTTTTATCAGTTGTTGTTGGCTGTTATTCCATGTTCATATTTGTTCATTGTTCATTGTTGTTCATTATGCCTCTCTAACATAGCCCTGCTTCTAATTTCTTCCTGGATAATTCTTTCTTCTTTTGACATATCATCATTAATATAGATTCTTTCGTCCTTTTTGGTTTTTAATTTACTTTTATTTTTCATTACTTCTATTTTGTTTTTCACGCTGTTAAGTTCCACTATGAGAGTATTTTCTCCTATTTTCCTTGCTCCATTTATATCTACTGAAACTTGTAGCTCTTTTTCTATAAAATTCTCCATAGCCCCTCGTAAAACTTTTTGATCATTTGTATCAATTTTTATTCCTTGTATTATTATTACATTTTTCCTCTTTCTTTCTCTTTCCAATTTTTCTATTTTTTCGTTTGCTATACTAATTTCTTTTTCTAATTGACCTATTTGTTTTATAGCTTTTTAATTTGTTTCTCGCAGCTTTTTTATTTCATCTTTGTAGCCGCTTTGTTAATCTTTCAGTTCTTTTATTTCATTCTTTAGTTGTGTGATTTCGTCTCCAGATCTATATTGTCCTTTTTTTATGTCTTTTATATCCATTGTTAATTCCCTCCATCATTTTTATCATTTGTTCCATTCCACTTATGTTTTCTTCATCTGTTTTTTATGGTGTTCTAGCTGTTATTTTTGATTTTTTGCTGGGGTGTTCCTCCTCTTCCCTTCTCCTTTTCATTTCATCAGTTAATTCGCTACCTGAACTCATTGTTCTTAATTCCTAATAATTTTTCGTGCTAGAGTTATTAGTCACTGCGTCACGGGTGAAGTTTCGTGGAGAACTCTACTCACAGTTCAAATTCCCACCCACACCCGCGCTGGCCGTAACTAATTTTCCAGCACTTTTATTCGTAGGTAAAAATCAAAATTCGGCCCTGGTTATCTGTTTATAATAAAATTAATTATATTATTATAAAGTTTTCTACTTACAGCTGATTCTGTTTATTAATATGCTTTATTTTCCTGTAGAAATACACCACTCACAATAATATTGTTTTGTTTTCACCTACTGTAAAACCTGCTTTGTTTATATGTATTTGATATCACACAAGCTTTTATCACTTTACACAAGAATTTAATTCCTTATCGTTGGGATTACTTTTTTCGGATTTTTTCACTGTATAATTAGTTAATTAATTAGGTTGGTTATTTATGCACCTACATTACATATATTGATTAATATTTATATTGCAATTCTGTATAACACAATTGTTTTATTGCTATATCTGCCCGAGAATCGAGTTAAGATACGAGCTAAACACATGTGTTCTGTTCGCTAGTCAACGGCCGACCTCAAATACCGCAAATATTGCTCTGTAACTCCGAATATTTTAACTTTAAACCAAAGACACTCACATAACAATTCACTGTAATTTAATTCTGCACATTGATATTTTTTTAATATCAATGGAGGGAAATAGTAAAGGCGGCCAAGACTCATATAGAGTTGTAGAATCAAATCTTAGGATTGCATATATTAGTAATATAGCTATGCAAAATCCGCAGAAAGTATGCTTTTTTTATAAACAAATTAGCGCCCCGAAATCTTTTTTTTTTTTTCAAATATTGCTGTGTAACTCCGAATATTTTAACTTTGAACCAAAAACACTCACATAAAAATTCACTGTAATTTAATTCTCTACATTGATATTTTTTTAATATCAATGGAGGGAAATAGTAAAGGCGGCCAAGACTCATATAGAGTTGTAGAATCAAATCTTAGGATTGCATATATAGTGGAGTCAATGAAGGTTTTCACCTCCGATTTCGTTGAACCTCCATCGATTTTCATGAAAATTGGTAAGTATGTAGAGGATACCTCAAGAAACAAAGGTGACATGGTGCCAACTTGCGCTTTTACCCTGGGGGAGATGCCACCCCTTCTCGGGGGTGGAAATTATTTGATTAAAAATAATACCACTAATCGATAGAGGCACAAATTATAAGTAAAATTTGTTATATAAAGTTGTTTCAATAAATCAATAGTTTTTGAGTTATTAAAGATCAAAAGTTTTGATTTTTCCTGAAAAAAATCCATGTTTTAAAGCAGTTTTTCATAAATAACTCAAAAACCATAAGTTTCTTCAAAAAAGTTGTTATTACCAAAATCGAAGATAACATAAAAATAAATAAGCTCCTTATTCGAAAAATCCTTTATTACATATACATATGCAATTGAATGTATATTTTTTTTCCGCGAGTACTCAAATCTAAGTATTCAAGCTTAAATAACAGGAAAACGATGCACTTTGTTAAATATAGATATTAAACATTTTAATAAAGTACTTAAAGGTAACTATCAAAAAGCTATATAAGAAGTCGATAGCATCAAAATTAAGCAAGTTATGATGGAAATAAGAGGACCCTTTCAGATTTTTTAGGCAAGAATGAAAAATGAAACTTACGTCATTTCCACAAAAATTAAAATTTATAGTAACCCATTTAAAACTTTATTTATTTTAACATGAGTAAGAACTTCAACAATTTTGACCGGTTTAGAATGCATATTTTTGAAAAAAAATACGATTAAAAAAATTAGAATTTTTCAAATTTTCGTGAATTTCATTTTCTTTTGATAATAACTCCAAAAATACTCGATATACTTAAAAAATGGTAGAGAACAAAATTTTAGTTTTAACTTTATTTAAGCTTTTTCTTTTTTTAATATTTTTTACGACAAAAAATAACCGAGATAGAAACATTTAAAACCTAAATTTTACTGCGAGAACCATGTAACCGGGGCCCTTTCACCTTGTATTTAAAAAAAATAAAGGATTTAGAAAATTATGTTTAATACAGTGTTATAGAACTTTTACTTAGCTTTGTAATGGTTTTTGGATAAATCTCATATTTCAAAATTTAACGGAGTTATTTTAAAAAAAACCAATAACATTTTCTTTGAAAAAATTTTATAGCGGAGATTTTGTATGTACACAGGTTGTGGGAAGTCCAATTAGTCGTTTGTTGTAGGAGATACGAAAAAAGTTTATTTAGGTGAGATTGGGGCATAGATAATATCAGAATTTAAATACATTTCCAAATATACAGGGCCACCCATATTGACAGGGTGAAACAAAACACCCTGTATATTTTTACATTTTTGGATTCTCCTCTATGTTTTATTTCTTAAAATATCAGGTTTTGTAATGTTATACGAAGTAGTTTAAAAGATAATTACGTTTTTATTTTCAAATTTCATAGGAATATTCACCCCCTGTATAATTGTAGTGATTTGACATCAGAAAATCAATTTATGTTCAAGTGATTTTTAATATAATCTATTATTGTTAAAAATTATTAATCTAGCAAAACGTTTAATTTTAGCTAATACAGGGTTGGCCGAAACTGAATGAGTGTTTTCTCAAAGTTTGAGAGTATGAGTTTTCTCAAACGGAGCAGCCTGTAATGCCTGTAATGAGCATTGTAATGAAATGCTATTACTTTATTATTTCCCACCCTGCCAGTGAGAACTGAATTTATTTTTGAAATCCCTAACTTTATGTCTTTAATTATTTTAAATATTGTAAACGATTAAAAAACAATCAAATTAAATTGAAATGAATAACCAGTGTATATCTTCCACATTTACTTCATATTTAACGTAGCCTGTTCCATAACATTGCACAGATTATTATCCCTGTATAGCAACGATATACCATGAATGTGAATTCATACTTGAGAAATGTCCTATATCCAGTCTCACAAAAAAAAGGGATTCCTCAAACATAATATATATGCAGACAAAATCAGCCAAAGTGATTTGCGATATCTAATTAAAGGCCCTACCAAGTTGGTTTTGTTGAATATAGCATGGAAGCACGACGATACTTTAGTGATAAGCGTATTTTTCGTAGTAACTCTAGTATGTTGTTTTATATTATGTATTACCTATATTAAATTAGTTTTAGTATGTTTCGTTTATCTAAAAAAATGTAAAACAAACAAAAATTCTGTTTTTCTTGTAGTTGTTTTTTCGTATAGATATTGTTTTATATTGTAGTAAATTGCTAGTATTTGCTTTAATTACTAAAATAAATACATTTTCAATTATATTTTATGTATTTGTGGAAAAGGAAACCTAGCATTAGCGGCCACATTTCTATAACGGCCAATTGTTTTCTATTTTTAGTGGCCGTTATTGTCAGGTTTTACTGTACCAATAATATTGTATTAAATTATGAAATATTATTTAAATAAAAAAATAATGTGTGTGTACTTTCTACGCACGTAAGAAGATATTCTTCTATTATATAGTAGGTAATTTAAACGAAGTAAATATACTTAAAAGGTTATTTGTACTTATTTTATTTAAAAATCAAACTAACTTTCTTATCAACCACTTTCAAAAAAGAAGAATATCTTCAAAAATTATATAATATACTTACAATCATAAAATCTATAAAAAAAAAATTAAAAAATAATAACTTGCTTGGGGCTTGAACCCACTTCACGTCACCGCGCCGTACGAAAGTTGACGCCATTTCAAACTGCACCAAACTCTCGTATACGTCATGTGGGAATATACACAAACTAAACGTTTACACCATAAATTTATATGAATTTAATAAAATTATTAGTTTGATTTTTGTCGAAATAAAATACAACAAAATATAGAGTAAGAAAACGATATATGAGATGAAGATTTGTAGAAAGTTTGTTCGTAATCAGATTATGTAAATTAAAGCATTGCCTACTAATAGGTAACTACATTATTTTGTTTACATTTTCCAAATAGATAGTTATTGAAACTATTAGGTATTTCCAACTGAAACATTTAGAATTACGTACCTGCGGCTTTTCAAAACTATTTAAAAAGTCACTATAATTATAAATTTGATTTTATTTCTGTCCACACATCAATAAAAATTAATATTATACAATATTTTTGTTTACCGATAACCTCCATATTGAACAATTATTGACAGATCATTTCAAAATTTCAACACCCAATCAGAGCCCGTATAACAACTAATACCATACTGTCGGTGTGCGCATGCGCGCGGATCAATCAAATTTTACCCTCAATCGATTCGCCGCTAAAGAAGAGTATCTTCAAAAATTTATAAACTTGATAAAAGAAAGTTTGCTTAGAATTTACTCCTCTATCTAATTATGGGGTTATTTTTAATAAAATAGTGTTCACCCATGAGAAGGGGTAACATCCACCCCCAGGATAAAAGCGCAAGTTGGTACCACATCATTTTTGTTTCTTGAGGTATCCTCTAACTACTTACCAATTTTCATGAAAATTGATGGAGGTTCAAGGAAATCAGGGGTGAAAACCTTCAGTGACTGCCTTTTTGGAAATATAAAAGATTAATTTTTTTCGTGATTGTCGATTTGCTAATTTTCTTATTTTTGGTTGCTATAAGGTTTAAAAAATTAATAAAAATTATAAATCATGCACATAAATGTAAAAAAATATTTATTTTACTTAATTAAACGAGATTGCTTGAGCCAGAATGCTGAAATCTGCATTTTTATCATTAAAAAAAAAAGGTGGATTTCACCCCTAAAATGCAGAAAGCGCAACTTGGTGCCATATCACTTTTGTTTTTTGAAGTATCCTCTAACTAATCAACAATTTTCATGAAAATCGATGAAGGTTCAAAGAAATCGTGGGTGAAAACATTCAGTGACTACACTTTCAGAAATATAGAAGAATAAGGTTTTCGTGATTTTCGACTTTTGTTAATTTTCGGATTTTTGGTTGCTATAAGGTTTGAAAAATTAAAAAAAATGTAATTCATGCACATAAATATAAAAAAAATATTTATTTTTCTTAATTAAACGAGATTACTTGCGCCATAATGCGAAAATCTGCATTTTTTACAATTTAAAAAGTAGGGGTGTATTACACCCCTAAAATGCAAAAGCGCAAGTTGATGCTATATATCTTTTATTGCTTGAGGTATCCTCTAACTACTTACCGATTTTCATGAAAATCGATGAAGGTTCAACAAAATAGGAAATGAAAACTTACAGTGACTGCACTTTCAGAAATCTAAAAATAATTTTTAAAAAAGGGGTGTATTTCACTCCTAAAATGCAAAAAGCGCAAGTTGGCACTATGTCACCTTTGTTCCTTGAGGTATCCTTTAACCACTCACCAATTTTTATGAAAATCGATGGAGGTTCAACGAAATCTGAGGTAATAACTCATATCCACCTTCATTGACTCCACTAATATTAGTAATATAGCTATGCAAAATCCGCAGAAAGTATGCTGTTTTGTTTATAAACAAATTAGCGCTCCGAAATCTTTTTTTTTTCAAATATTTGCTCTGTAACTCCAAATATTTTAACTTTAAACCAAAAACACTCACATAAAAATTCACTGTAATTTAAGAGGATCGGTACGTATTTTCGGCTGCAATGCTATTCAAATGGGGATTTATTTTTTTCAAATCCTGAGAAAACTAATAAGTATTTTTGAAAAATTTAAACGCAGAATGAAAGATTACGTTATTAGCGAGGGCCGAAAGTCCCTGAGAACTTCTATAATGTTTATTTTAATAAGTTACAGGGGTGAAAAAACTAAGAGAAAATTTAGTGTGATTTTTAATTTCAAATATCTCATTCAAAATAAACTTTTTATTTATTCTAAGGGACTTTCGGCCCTCGGTAATAATTTAGTCTTTCATTCTGCGTTTAAATTTTTCAAAAATATTTATTGGTTTTTTCAGGATTTGAAAAAAATGAACACAATGCCGTGGTAATATTTTCCAAATCTGTCTTTTTCTTACAACGCACTCAACCGAATATAATATTGTCAGCATATATTGTCAGTCAGACACTGACAATCAGTGACAATTTTAAATATTTGACATTGCATCGGGAATATTTTGAGAAATTGATTAAATATTATTGATATATAGTGTATTTGATAAATAATTGATTTAAGACGTGAACTTAATAAAAAGTTATTTATTGTGTATTATTTGTGGAAGATCCAAGCAGAGAATACATCAGATATATCCTGTGATCCAAGTATTTTGTTGTTAGAGATGTTCAAAATTGTAAGCGTTCCAAAATAACAACATATTATTAAAAAATCACTTTAAAACTTTTCCTCTTTTCTCGATTGATTATTAGTTTTTGTTGTACAAATAAATTATTACAATCACTGAAAACATAGTTAGTGAAAAAATTATCACATTTATTAACTGAATTAATAATTTGCAATTATAAAAATAACAGTTATCCAAGAACATTCAAAAGCCATCTCTTTAAATTAATTATGACATTTTCAAGTAGAATGACATTCTAGTAATGTTTACATATCCACACCAGTGTGAATTTTACTACACGTAATTTGCCGTGTAAAGACAGAAAAAGTAGGGATACACGTAAAATATTTGCGAATTATGTACCCATAGCCTTAATTCTGCACATTGATATTTTTTTAATATCAATGGAGGGAAATAGTAAAGGCGGCCAAGACTCATATAGAGTTGTAGAATCAAATCTTAGGATTGTATATATTAGTAATATAGCTATGAAAAATGCGCATAAAGTATGCTATTTTGTTTATAAACAAATTAGCGCTCCGAAATCTTTTTTTTTATTCAAATATTGCTCTGTAACTCCGAATATTTTAACTTTAAACCAAAAACACTCACATAAAAATTCACTGTAATTTAATTCTGCACATTGATATTTTTTTAATATCAATGGAGGGAAATAGTAAAGGCGGCCAAGACTCATATAGAGTTGTAGAGCCAAATAATGATGATATTTTTTTCCGATTTGCTTCGACGGAAGTTTTCCTCGGAAAATTCGGGTTTTCCAAACAAAATCCTTAATTTTCAACTAAAATTTTAGAGAAGTAATTATTAATAATTAAATAACCTGGTGACAAAATCTTTTTTGTAGTAGATTATATTATATCCGAAAGCTGGCAACAATCTAAACAATAGTTTAGCAACAATTAAATTTTTAATTAAAAAATTTCGAAACTTACTAAGGAAGTAAAACCTCACTTGTAGGTAAATGGTATATAAATTTATTAAAATTTTTATCTAAAATGATCCAAATTGTTTATTCTCACTCATTTATTTAATAGCTAATTAAATTCATTTATTTAAGTAAAAATATTTTTTTGCATTTCTAAAATACAAAATAACTGCATACACATAAAATTCCCTACCTAGAAGGTCTTGTCAATATTTGTTCAATGTCATATTTCAGTCTGTCAGTTTGAAGCCAAGATGAAGACCACATTATAGTATCACTACATTTATAAATTCTTTAAACATCGACTTATTGTCGACATTGTTGTAGCCGAAATGGCCTGATTATTGTAATTTTAAGGTCTTTTGACCTAACTATGTAGCTAGTTCCAACTACTTTGGATCTAAAGTAAGTAACCACATGTTTTAATTTTCCTAACTTTCAAACAGTCAAAAACATTTTCATCTTGGCCCCTTTTAATACAGTGGTTTGCTTATTTTAGGTCTTCTACCTGATGATGGACTGGTTGGTCCGAAAACGTTTGTGTGATTTTTGTACCATAGATGGACCCACTTCAATCCAATTTGGATCATTTTAGATAGATGTCGCTGTTTTGCGTCTCAAAGGTGGAATTATTACATCGCAGTAATTTCCCTAAAAAGACAGGCTTGTTGATTTTTGATTCAGAGTTGTGACTGCATAGCTCCACCGATGACGCGTGAGATGCAGAAATAGCTATCTGGAGATGGTGGTCCAACTCTCAACATTTTAATTTTATTATTGCTAAACTATTGGTTAGATTGTCGCCGGCTTCCTGATATAATGTAATCTACTATAAAAAATCTTCTGTCACCAAGTTATTTAATCATTGATAAATAATTACTTCCCTAAAATTTTAATTAAAAATTACAGATTTTTTTGCGAATACTCGGATTTTCCGAGGAAAATTTTTGTTGGGAGAAATCTGAAAAAAAATATCTCCGTGGAGAATTAAATTACGGTGAATTTTTATTTAGGTGTTTTTGGTTTGTTAAAATTTTCGGAGTTACAGAGCAAAAATTAAAAAAAAAGGAAGATTTCGGAGCGCTAATTTGTTTATAAATAAAATAACACACTTTCTGCGGACTTGTCATACCCTATATACAGAGTGGGCCAAAGAAAACAGTCCACCTCGGTATTTGGCAGTATTTATTAGATTTTAAGGAAATGAAGAAACAGGTCGTTTTGTGATCTGAGGGGGACACATTTTTACGGTACATACATCTGTCATTTGTCAACCCCCTCCCTTCCACGTCCCCCATCCCTTATTTTTAAATAGGGAATAGGGATCATGTGCTACCTCATTTGAAAGGTTATTCAATTCTCTATTCAGTAATATTAACATTGACATATAATTATTTATACAGGGTGTCCAAGAAAAATGATTTTGAATTAAATTAATTGACACAAAAAGAAGAATGTATGCAATTTATTTAACTCAAAGTACATTCTACTACTGACAGAAAACAAAGAAAAATGTTTATTTGACAAATAAATATTGTTTTTCGCTTAAATTCAATATTCAACCTACCAAGAGGCAGATGGGTGGCAGCTTGAACATTGAAATTAATCGAAAAGCAATGTTTATTTATCAAGACATTTTTTCTGTTTTGTAACAGCAGTAGAATGTATTTTGAATTAAATAAATTAAATACATCCTTCTTTTTGTGTCAATTAATTTAATTAAAATATTTTTTTTCTTGGACACCCTGTATAAATAATTATGTTAATGTTTATATTACTGAATATAGAATTGAATAACCTTTTAAATGAGCTAGCACACGACCCCTATTCCCTATTTAAAAATAAGGGGTAGGAGGAAGTGGAAGGGAGGGGGTTGACAAATGTATGTATCGTAAAAATGTGTCCCCCTTAGATCAAAAATCGACCTGTTTCGTCATTTCCTGAAATACTGCCAAATATCGAGGTGGACTGTTTTCTTTGGCCCACTCTGTATCAGCAATCTCAAGATTCGATTCCAGCAATAAAATAGCTGGTAAATAACTTTTCCCAAAAATGGCATTTTTCGATAATTTGTCCAGACTATCAACAAAATCCAATAAACGGGAGAGCCAACCTAAATTCTGACCAGTGTCAAAATGACAAAGTAAATATCACCAGTTGTAACTAATATCGAAATGGATGAGAATCGCCAGGGATTGCGACTGTCATGGCGGAGTCGCTTTTAAATTTCGACCTCGAAATTAATTAGAATCAGGCCACAGATGTAGACTTTCTGCCATGTAGACAGTTTTGATATTATTGTTTTTAGTTATTGCACCCATTTGTATTAAATCATTCTTATTTCTCTATCATGATTAGTCCTGCAAGCATAGTATTTAACTTTCTTATACAGGGTGTCCAGAAACTTTACTGACAAACGAAGACAGGAGATTCCTCAGATAATTTTAAGACAATTTAACCCAATTCACCTAGTCCGAAAATGCTTCTTAAGGGAGCTAGAGCTCTTTGAAGATGGCGTCATGAAATTAGTTTTTCTTAAATACCTCCAGAACGCTTAGATTTAGAAAAACGAAAATTGGTATGCATATTTAGTTTCCAGAGATGAATCGATTCCATCTATCGCAAAATTCTAGTACCGGTCATGGGCGTCCGTTTTGGGTAGAGCAACGGGTATTTTAACGCATAACTTTTTTGTTCTTAACTTTTATGCATTTTTGACACCGTATTATTAAATTGTGAGGTATTCTAGTACTAAAAGGTACTCTTGCTTTAAGTCGGTAGGACACACCGTTTTCTAGAAAAATCGATTTGAAATTTTTCATTTTTGGAATTTGAAACAAAAAATGAAAAGAACTTTTCAACAAAAAACGAAGTATTTTACCAACATAATGTAAGAGTAACTTTTACTACTCGAATACCTCATAATTTAATAATCTAGTGTCAAAAATGCTCAAAAATTCAAGATAAAAAAGTTATGCTATAAAATAACTGTTGACCTACCCAAAACGGACGCCTATGACCAGTACTAGAAATTCGCAATTAATGAAATCGATTTATCTCTGGAATATAAATAAATGTACCAGTTTTGGTCTTTCTAAACAGTTTTTTTTTGAAAAAAATTTTTTTAATTCAAAGAGCGAAAAATTTTCAAATCGATTTTTCTAGAAAACGGTGTGACCTACAGATTTAAAACAAGAGTACTTTTTAGTACTAGAATACTCCATGATTTAATAATCCAGTGTCAGAAATACATAAAAGTTAAAGATAAAAAAGTTATGTGATAAAATAACCGTTGCCCTACCCAAAACGGACGCCTATGATCGGTACTAGAAATTTGTAATGGATGGATTAGATTTATATCTTGAAGATAAATACGCGTACCAACTTTTGTTTTTCTAAATGGAAGCTTTCTGGAGGTATTTAAGAAAAACTAATTACAAGACGCCATCTTCAAAGAGCTCTAGCTCCCTTAGGAAGCATTTTCGGACTAAGTGAATTGGGTTAAATTAACTTAAAATTATCTGAAGAATCTCCTGTCTTCGTTTGTCGGTAGAGTTTCTGGACACCCTGTATACCCGCCTTGGACATCTGAAATAATTTTATATTCATTGATAATCTATTCTTGATATTTCGCCGTTCTACTTCTTGTCTCAAATATACTGTATTAACGTTTTTGGTCATGCTTTTCTACAATTTATTGGTTTCTGTTGATAAGTACCAATACCTTCTTCTTCTTCATGTGCCACTCCTAGCGGAGATTGGAAATCATCATGGCCACTGTGACAAGTTCAATCGAACTACACCCGAACCATTCACGTAGATTGCGAAACCACGATATTTTTCTTCTTCCCACACTTCTTTTGCCCTTGATTTTGCCCTGCATATTTCTTAAAAGTTCGTACTTTTCACCCCGCATAATGTGCCCCAAGTATTCCATCTTTCTAGTATTCGATACCTATATTAGTGGAATATAATATATCTTTACTGTATATTTTCAAAACTGAGTTTATATTTTAGATCAATGTCAGCTCCTGTTCCTACTACACCAGCTTCACCAACTAAAAAGAAGTTTAGTTTTAAATTTCCATCAGTCCATGATCACGAAAAGCACAACGAAAGAAGGAACTTTTCAGAAGAAGCTCTTTCGACATCTGATCTACAAGTAAGTTACCAGTTATACATTATATACCTCTAGAAAAATATCTAATATAAGTGAGTTTTGATAATTTAATGGTTATAGGCCTGGATCCCGCGTACCAAAAAAAATTGATTAATAGCAAGCTGAAAATGTGTTAATAGCTTAACGGTGTCTAGTCGGACAAACTTTGATGTACGAGGAAGTTTTAATTGTGGAACAGGTTAAAAATTTGGAACGTCAGACTAATAAAAAGACTACCCTTTCATTAAACTCTCGGACTTATTAAAATTCCCAGTTGGTGATAAATAGCAGTCTGATTTTTGCATGAGAGTTTAATGAACGGGTAACAAATCAATTGGAAGTTCTGTCCGACAAAATACATGGGACGTTTTCGTAGTCTGACGTTCCAAATTTTTAACCTGTCCCACAATTAAAACTTCCCCTGTTCCAGTGTCCCATACATCAAAGTTTGTCCGACTAGACACCTTTGAGCTATTAACAAATTTTCAGCTTGCTATTAATCAACTTTTTTAAGGTACGCGGGATCCAGGCCTATTATTATAATTCCTTTATTATAAAAAATACAGGTGTGTATATATACAGGTTATTTATCTTTTAGTTACTAAAAAGCAATGCTAATCAGTGTCATAAGTGTAACACCAAACTGAAAGTAGAGAAAAGCAATAATAGAGATCAATTTATTGAGGGGATGGGTACGTATTTTCGGCTGCAATGCTATTTAAATAGTGATTCATTTTTTTCGAATCCTGAGAAAACTAATAGGTATTTTTGAAAAATTTAAACGCAGAATGAAAGATTACGTTCTTACCGAGGGCCGAAAGTCCCTGAAAACTTCTATAATGTTTATTTTAATAATCAACTATTTTCAATGGGAAATAAGCCACAATTTTACCAAAAAAAAAATGATTTTATTAACGTTTAGACCCCCAAGTCGGGTGTCGTTGTCAAAATACAAAATAATACAGTATTATTTTGTATTTTGACAACGACACCCAACCCTGGGCGTCTAAACGTTAATAAAATCATTTTTTTGGTAAAATTGTGGCTTATTTCCCATTGAAAATAGTTGATTATAAAAATGCCACAAGGAAATAGCTTTAGAACAACATTTATTTTAATAAGTTACAGGGGTGAAAAACTAGGGGAGAAAATGTAGTGTGATTTTTAATTTCAAATATCTCATTCAAAAGAAACTTTTTATATATTCTAAGGACCTTTCGGCCCTCGATAATAATTTAGTCTTTCATTCTGCGTTTAAATTTTTTAAAAATATTTATTAGTTTTTTCAGGATTCGAAAAAATTGGACACCGTGTCCGTGGTGATATTTTCCAAATCGAACATTCGCTATCTTTGTCAGTGTATGTGATAAATAATTGATTTAGACGTGAACTTAATAAAAAGTTATTTATTGTTTATTATTTATGGAAGATCCAAGCAGAGAATACATCAGGATACATTATGTGATCCAAGTATTTTGTTGTTAAAGATGTTCAAAATTGTAAGCGTTCCATAGTAACAATATACCACTTGAGAGCAAAATAATCGACTCACTTGCTGAATAATTGTACACGTGGTATTTCCTAAACCTGTTGTCCGATTTGAGTGATTTTTTTAGTATGTTATAGCCTTATTATTTAAGAAAATCGATGTAATATTATTGTTGCTATACAGGTAAAGGTCATTTTATACCGGGTGTAACAATCATACTGTGTTTTTTCTTAAAGTTCGGAACACACTGTGGAGTATTCTAGCATATAAAAAATATTTAAATTAAAATTCAATTGTAGGCTTGGGCTTTATTAACATTTTCTTTTTTGACTCATTTGCTTATGATGGATAATAAAAAAGTTAGGTACGTTTAAGACAAAAAAAAAACACCCTATGATTGTTACACCCGATATAAAATGACCTTTACCTGTCTAGCAATAATAATATTACATCGATTTTCTGAAATAATAAGGCTGTAACATACTAAAAAAATCACTTGAATCGGACAACAGGTTTAGCAAATTCGAGACTTCTAACGTGTACAATTCAGCAAGTGAGTCGATTATTTTGCTCTCAAGTGTATTATTAAAAAATCACTTTAACACTTTTCCTCTTTTCTCGATTGAGTATTAGTTTTTGTTGTACATATAAATTATTACAATCACTGAATACATAGCTAGTGAAAAAATTATCACATTTAATAACTGAATTAATAATTTGCAATTATACAAATAACAGTTATCCAAGCCAACATTCAAAAGCCATCTCTTTAACCTTCGGATGACCAAGCGGGGGAAATTGTGACCCCAGCGTACGTTTTTCTTTAATAAATTCAAAAGTGTTTTCAATTTTTAACTCATTTTTTTATTTGACCTTAATATCATTCTAGATATCCTCATATTTTGAAATAAAAAAAATCACCGCCAACGGTGAATGAACAATGAAAAGTACATAACTTGAAAACAAAAACAAAGCTTCTTTGTTGTTATGGAATACGGCGGCAAATGGATATGGGTAGATATTATGATTTACAATACAATATTATAGATAAAGAATCCATTACACGAAAATGTCGACATCCAAACAATACACTGTCTCAAATCGTTTTATTAGGGAAATTGTAGAATATTTTGTTCAATTTTTTAAATGGAAGTTTTGTTTCGACATGCAGCGCCGGGGCCCCTTATAATTGATACGGCTAATACGGCGGTAGCTACTCCTTTGTTCAGCAGCCAACTTCTTTGCTCTGAAATTAATAATAATTGTCCTGGTTTTGAGAATAGTCGTCTCCTAATCATATTCATATAACACAACATTCCTGCGTTGCGACGCCTACAGTAATATCGAATATCGTATCCAAACTTTTTAAAAATATTTACATAAGTAAATAAATAAATAAATAAATTTACATAAATAATTTTTTTCATTATTAGTTTTCTAGAAATCTAAACACCAGAAATCTTTATCAGTATACATTATTATAGTAAGACTATTATGTATTGTTTTTGCTGACTGTGTTCTGTGTTATGAGGTCATTCGGCTAAACAAAATTTACCGAAACAGCGCGGCTATTATTTATAAGTATCATAACCAGACAAAAGTATAGAGATAATGCCGGATATCGTGTAGACATAATACCGAAGTATTATTTTAACGATATAGGTACACTTCTCCAAGAAATTAACACACCACCCATCTTTAATTATACGTCCATGGCACCACCTTAAAAACGGGTCATTTTTAATGTCTCAAATTTCCTAAACCTGTTGTTATTTAAATTTAAATGATTTTTTTTAATATTTGGTCTTATTCTATTCTTTATAAATATCGAAGTAATAATAGATATTGTTGCTAGACAGGTCAATTATTGTCAGTGTATACCGGGTGTACCAATCAAACTGTGTTTTTTCTCACTCTGTGGAATATTCTAGCATTATGCTAACTTCTTATTCTAGCATGCAATAATAGCACACTGAAATTAAAACCCAACTAAAGCCTCATATTTTCTTAACATTATGTTTTTTTATTCATTCACTTATATTGGATAATAAAAAAGTTAGGTACTTTTTTAACTAGCCATGTTTTTCATCAATACAGAATGTTTTTAAATAAGTATGCCAAACTTTAATGGGTAATTCTGCACGAAAAACTAATGACAGTTTACTTCATAAACGTTTACTTTATAAATGCTTTGTTTACCAAATAGGGAGGGGTTGAAATTTTTCTTACAAACTGACGATTTATTTATTGCTCTAAAATCGGTTGAGATATGCAAATGAAATTTTGTGGGTTTTAAGAGGTAGTTTTAACTTTAGTTAGTTAGAACATAGACATCGATCACTTAGATCGTGGGTTCAAACCCCACCCGGTATCAGTTGTTTAGATATTTATTAATTTGGCTATTCTTTACTATGGCTATGATATTCACGCTTAAAATGTACCTCTCTGTTACGTTGTTCTAAGATATGCAATAGGCTAATGGGCAACTGCGAGACTTGCAAGACTCTTGCTGCAAGACCAAGACCGGGAGCGCAATACCAAGACCAAGACCAAGACCAGGTGTACTGGCGCAAGACCAAGACCAAGACTGTCTAAGTCTCGTCTTGGTCGTTGTGACTGGCTGAATGACATAAAGTCCATGCCATAAAAAAAATTAAATTTTTTTGTTGTCATTTTTGACCTGGGGTAATTTTTCCCCCATTGGTCATCCGTGTAACAAAAAAAGGTTGGTCATCGGAAGGTTAAAGTTAATGATGACATTGTCACGTAGAATGACATTCTAGTACTGTTTACATATTCATACCAGTGTGAATTTTACTACACGTAATTTGCCGTATAAAGACAGAAAAAGTAGGGATAGCCGTGAAATATTTGCGAATTATGTACCGATGGCCTTAATTTCTACTGAATGATTTCAAACTGTCTAGCCCGTTAAGATAGTGAAAACTGCCTCCAGATATATTCCAAAAATAAAAATACCATGCTGTTCTACATTAAAAAGTATTCGACCAAAAAAAGTTTTAGAATATACAGTGATGAGAGCGCTAATAACCGGCAAAATAGCACAAAAGATGGAAAACGTATTAAGTTGTGAGATAAAAAGAAATGAAACTAGTCGAGCTGGGACATTTAGTGATATTAACCTATAAATTTATATTACATTGACTGTTTCCCACCTTTACACGTATCAGAGGAGTATGTCAACTAGAACTGTCACTGTGACAGTGGTAGTTTCCAAACTCGTGCGATACGTCTAAAGGTTGGAAACAATCCATATAATGTAAATGTATAGGTCAATATCGCTAAATTTCCCAGCTCGATTAGTTTCATTTCTTCTTATCTCACAACGTAATACGTTTTCCGTCTTTTGTGCTATTTTGCCGGTTATTAGTGCGCCTGTATATGTTACGGTTCAAGTTGATTATCCAGTTGGAGTTGACTATTCCTAGTTCGAGTCAACGGCTGGTGTTAGTAAAAGTTTATTTTAAATATACAATCAAGATTTTTATTCAACATTTCCTAGTAAAAGTCGACTTAATCTAGAAAAATATACTCTTCCCACTGCCACTTCCCACTCCCGCAAGGGAGGCTCAGCCTCCCCATAAATTTTTTACACACTACACTGTTTTGTTTATCATGAACCGCGAAAACAACAAGCACTCTCACTATTATACAACGTGTAAATTCCATATTATCACTAATTATCCATACGTACGGAGCATTAGCATTAGAACGCATGATCGCGTCTCAGTTTTATTACATATTATTGTAGGCAGGACCCTGGGTTATCCCGAGATGCATGAACGGAGCCGAGAAGCCCAGCAGTCTCCGTTGCTAATGCTCCGTGCAGCGCAGCAGGCGTTTAAGGAGACCCGGTCTCCTAACAGTGGCATCTACGGTGCCATCACACGCTGCCCGGAGATATACCAAGGGAGGCAGAGTAGCTTCTCGGCTCCGTTGCGTGGTTGCCTGCGTCTCGGGACAACGAATTTTAGGGTCCTGACTAAACATAATGAAAAATCTAAAAGTGCGAATTTTGTTATGAAATTTGGTATGTGGGGTTATAATAATATTTGGAACAAATTGCTCAAATAACTTTTTCCGATATCTCTAACTCAAAGCAAAATACAGGTAATTTATCGTGTTCTTGAATTCGCAGTAGGACGCGTTTAGAATTAAAAAAATTCAGTTGAGTATCTTAAAAAAGTTGAAGCTTTATTATGTATGGACTGCAAAACTTCAAATCTGTATTTATTTTTATATACATAGGTATCTATTTACAAATAGATGGAATTGTTAACAAATAAACGACACAAACTTTGGTATTAAACTTTTACAATTAGACTAACTATTTTTAAAATGATATGATATCATGAAATTATGAATTAGGATGATATTATGAAATGTAAATAAAAAATAGTCAAAAAATGGGGCCTTAAAATACATTTTTTGGCGCATTTTTTTGCTAGTGCAAATTTGTCTAGATATTTTACAGTTAGGTATAGCCTCCCCTATTGTAAAAATCACGAGCCGCCACTGCTGCTCGTTTTAGTTTGAGTTGACTCTGACTAGGAATAGTCAACTCTAACTGAGAATCAACTTGAACTGTAACATATACAGAATATACACTACTCCAAGAAATTAATGCATCACCTTAAAATGGGTCATTTTTGATATCTCGAATTTCCTATACCTGTTGTCCGATTTAAGTGATTTTTTTAATATGTAATAGCCTTATTCTTTAACAATTTCGCTGTAAAATTGTCATTGTATACCGGGTGTACCAGTCAAACTGTGTTTTTTTCTCAAAGTTCACCACACCCTGTGGAATATTGTAGCATTTATAAAATACTGAAATTAAAACCCAACTACTGTAATCAGATTTTCTTAATATTCTGTTTTGTAATTAAATCGCTTATGTTGAATAATAAAAAGTTAGGTACTTTAACAACTAGTCATGTTTTTCATCAAAACAGGGTGTGCGACAAACTTTAAGGGATAATTCTGTATGAAAAAGAAATGACAGTTTGCTTTATAAACGTATGTCCTCAAATGCTTCGTTTCCGAGATATGGGGTGTTGAAATTTTTCTTACAAACTCATAATCAGTTCATCTACAAATGAGTGTTATAAGAAACAACATCCAAAAGCGAAGTAAAAAAACCGCTAGTGTTACCTTAAAAAAGACATGTAGCAAGATAAGATGTACAAGTAAAAAATATATTATCCAATGAACCATTGAAGTAATGTAAAAGTATATAAAACATTTAGAAGTATAGTTAACAATTAAAAAACTTAAGTACAGCTAAAGGCAGACGACGAGGTAACAGTTACATATAAAAAACAAGTGAAAAAACTGGCTTGTTTTTAATGTCAGAAAAACTAAGAGCAAACTAGATTCACATTTCCCAAAATTAATAATATTTAAGCATATGTAATTTTTCCTTTAGGTAACATCATTAAAGAATGCAACTACTAGTATGCAAAATTAAAGATTTTAAGTTAATTAGTTACCAACAGGTCAATCTTTGCCTAGCGCACACAAAAGACAAAATTAATGGAATTTGATTTATCAAACCAAGTCAATTGTCAGCCTAACCCCATGAAGTCGGTAACGTTGAAAAATTTTAAAACGAGTGACTGACAACTGTAATAGCAATGCGGTAAATTCAAAAAGGTGCAATAACAACAGTTATAAAAGCGATTAAAAAAGTGAAAAATATATTATGAAGTAAACAAGGGTTATACGTGAGGGCTGTGCACACAATTTTATAATAAAGTGCCTGCGTTAGCACTGGTTATCCAGTTAACTAACAGATAGATAAAGTAATTTAAATGATAACTTCCATATTATCGGAGCTCATTGTGCAAAAGACAAAGTATGCAATAATATAAAAAATATAAATCAATTTCATTTAAATGTAATTTATAATTTATACTAGGACTTCAAAATTTTAATCTTTATAAAATATTTCAATTGTTAAATCTATTAAATAAACTGTTATTATTGTAAATCTATTATCTATGTTTAATATTAAATATATATATATATATATATATATATATATATATATATATATATATAAAATGATGTTAGTTGTAGCCTTGCGACTGCGGGTCTTCTAACAACCTGACCAAAATTGGTAACCTTGCTCCTGTAGTAATCCTTTTACAAGTTAACAAACAACTTTTTTAACTTGCTACACTATACTGACGAAGCCCAAATAGGCCGAAACACCGGTGTATATAGTTGCACAGAAATGTATGGAATGATGACCCTTCATCATTTTATATATTTCCAACTAAATTCGCATTCACTTTACGAGTATTAGCCAATGATTTTGCTTATTTATTTTTATATATATATATATATATATATATATATATATATATATATATATATATATATATATATATATATATGTTACACTTGAAGTTTCCGCGGGAGCTATATGTGCTTTCTGTTGTTTTCCGGGTTTGACTCTGCGTTGAATAATTTTGGTTTTGAAAAAAACCATTATTTTGACGACGTTTCTAGCGTTGAAGCGGAACTACCTGACTTGACAATGGCAAGTGAGATCTTGCCGAAACGTCGTCAAAATAATGGTTTTTCTCAAAACCAAAATTATTCAACGCGGAGTCAAACCCGGAAAATCCATGTAACTTCCAAAGTAGATACTCGTAATACGTTGTCACTTCATATATACCGTTGTGCAGGAACGCTCCACCAACTTATTCTTTGAATTGACGAATATCTTGTTCCACACATAAGAAAGGGAACCTAATTCTTTCTAGGTTGATTCCAAAGACTCTGATGAATTTTGTCGAGTTGAAACAAGGTTTTATTCGGCGTTGAAATAAAGGGTTTATTATCTTGGGAAAATATACTTATTTTATTTCGTATCACAAATACTTTTTAACACTTTAAAATACTAAAATAACTAAATTAATTGACTAATTTGCTATGCATCAAAAATTATTTTTTAATTATATGTCAAGTGAGAATTGTCAAAATCTGAAGTGAAATAAGAGAGCCGTGAATTTAACGATATGTTACAGAGCTGTAACATAATTCCCCCCGACTTAAATGGGAGTAATAAATGTTATATGTAAAAAGGGAAGGGGGGACGAACTATTATTAAAAGTGAAGAAAAAGAAAATGTAGCTAGTCATACTGCGGTAAGGGATATAATTTTGTTATTGGTCGAACAAGATCTCCTGTACTAGTCCTAATCTTGACTGCCCGAACATGATTATCTGAACCGGGAAAAACTTCTAATACTCTGGCAGTGGGCCATTTTAGAGGGGAAGAGTTGTTAGTTTTTAACAAAACGAGATCATTTTCCTTAATATTTTCATTTAATTTGGACCATTTTGGCCGGCTATGTAATTGGCTCAGGTATTCGACCGACCATCTTTTCCAAAACTTGTATTTGTGAAAGTCGTTGAAACAAGTTAAGTTTGTTAACTGGAAGTTGTATTAATGTTTTTTCAGGATACGAAGAAAGAGTACTCCCAATTAGAAAGTGTCCAGGGGTGAGGCATTGCAAATCAGAGGGATCATTTGACAAGGGGCAAATAGGGCGTGAATTCAAAATCGCCTCGATCTGCGTGAGAATTGTACTGAATTCTTCAAAGACGAGATTAGCATTTCCTACCATTCGGCGAAGATGATATTTGGCACTTTTAATTGCTGCTTCCCATATACCTCCCCAATGTGGACTATGAGGAGGAATAAACTTCCAATTTATGAAATTTTGTGCAGCAAAATTTTGTATATCCTTTGAAAAGCTGGGGGATTTGAAAAATTCCCTTAAATCTTTGAGTTCATTTTTTGAACCAGTGAAGTTTGTTGCGTTGTCACTGTATATAAGTGAAGGAAGACCTCGTCGGGAAATGAATCGATTTAAGCAAAGCAAAAACACTCTGTAGAGAGGGAAGACACCAGCTCGATATGTACGGCTTTTGAGGCTAAACAGACGAAAATGGCTATGTAACATTTTTGCATTGAAGCCTTTTTAACTTCGAAGATTTAATAAAAAATGGGCCACCGAAATCGTAGCCAGTCTTTTCAAAGGGGCGAGAAGGGTTAATTCTAAATTTGGGTAAATTTCCCATGATTTGCTCTAAGGGTTTAGCGCGAAATCTGAAACATATGTGACAACTTCTAACAATTTTTTTAGAGTTCGCAGCCCATTTAGGGGCCAGTAATTGAGTCTAACATTAGATAAAGTGGCTTGGGGTCCGGCGTGGCCTAGCCGACAATGTTCATAAGCAAGTAGTAAATTGACGACATGGGAATTAGAGGGTAGTAATATTGGGTGTTTTTGTTCGTAGGGGATGTTAGCGTTTTCTAGACGTCCACCAACACAAAGAAGACCTTCTGAATTTAAAAAAGGATTCAGGGTTAATAAGGATTTATTTGTGGTAGTCCCTTTATTTTTTAATTCAAGGAGTTCTTTAGAGAATTTTAGGGATTGAGAAGCCTTAAGTATTGATATTGAGGCGGATCGCAATTCGTCTGGAGATAATGTGCCAAGTTTTTTATGACCTGAACGTCTTGTATTGAAAGAAAATCTGTGAAGGTAGGCAATAGTGCGTAATAACTTCGAATATGAAGAGAACTTAGAGAAGAGAATATTAAAGAATGCATCTTCTGTTGTGATTTGTGGGCGTGTGATCATAAGAGATGACAATCTTTCTTCGGGTAAGGTTACTTGGGTAGATTTAGGATTGAATTTTGTCAATTTTAAATCATTTTTAAGTAAAAATTCGGGACCTTTCCACCAAGTGCGAGAATTTAGAAATTCTGTAGCGGTCAAACCACGAGATAAGCAATCTGCTGCATTTTCTTGAGAACGAACATGCCAAAGAGGAGAAATTAACACGATTTTCAAAAATGAAGTTTATTTTTTTGGTCAATTTTGCTAACAATAACATTGCAGAAAGTTCCAATCTAGGAATTGTCAC
Source organism: Diabrotica virgifera virgifera (assembly GCF_917563875.1). Classification (NCBI taxonomy): domain Eukaryota; kingdom Metazoa; phylum Arthropoda; class Insecta; order Coleoptera; family Chrysomelidae; genus Diabrotica; species Diabrotica virgifera. Next base: position 134,164,599 of record NC_065449.1, on the reverse strand, counting down.
AGATTTTAAGGGCGCTAGACCAGATTTGGATGCGATTAAAGTGCAACCGACAGTATCATCAGTGTAAATGGTGCGAAAATATATAACAGCGGCCTGAGCCATATTTGATGCGTCGGAGAATCCATGTATTTCTATTTTTAAGATTGGTTTGTTATCAAACAAATTGCGAGGTACCTTTAAAGACTTCAGGAGTATGAGATCGTCAAGAAATTTTTTCCATTCAAAATTAAGAGCTTCAGGGAGAGGGTCATCCCAATTTAATTTTTGGAGCCATAATTTTTGGATAAAGCCTTTTCCAGTGACAGTGAATGAGCCCAAGAGTCCTATGGGATCAAATATTTTGGCGAGTGATGAGAGCGCACTCCTTTTTGTGTAAATGTTGATAGTTGAAGAACTTGGAATTGAAATGGTAAAATAATCTTCTAGAGGGTTCCAAGAAAGACCTATGACCAAGAAAGACTTTGCTATTTAAGTCAGTTGAAGATATTTCATAATTTGATTGAGATGACTGTATGTATTTGGCAGAGAATTCTGAAGAATTGGAAAACCATTTGTGAAGATTAATGCAGTGGCAATTTAACATGGCGTTTAGCTGATGATAAGCGGATTCTAGTTCAGCTAGACTATTAGTTCCATATAGAATATCGTCGACGTACGTTTGATTTAACAAAGCGTCAGAACCAAGAGGATATTTTGTGGCATAGAGAGTAGCTATTTCCTTTAGACAACGAGTGGATAGGAAGCTAGAGCAAGTTACTCCATAAGTTACAGAGGTTAATTCAATACACTTTAAGGGTTCACTGGGATTATCTCTCCAAAGAATATTTTGTAATAATGTTTGATCGGGGTTGACGTTGATTTGCCGATACATTTTTTCTATATCTGTGATGAAAACAAATTTAAATTGTCGAAAACGACATAGGATATCAAAGAGATCAGGTTGCACTTGATAACCAGTGAGTAATATATCGTTGAGAGAGTATCCGGAAGTGGATTTTGCGCTTCCATCAAATACTACTCGCAATTTAGTGGTTAGTGAATCCTTTAACACGCAGTGATGGGGCAAAAAATATTTATTTTCGTTTAGGAAGTTTTGGAGAGTGAGAGGAACGTATTTGGCGTGATTCAGGCAAATATATTGATCAATAAATTTTTTGTAGTCTTTGAATAAAGAAGGATTGTTTGTTAATCTTTTTTCAAGTGATTCGAAACGCTTTTTTGCAATGGGGAACGATTCACCAAGCTTAAGATGCTCGGATGGTGACTTTTGAGGTAAATTGATTTGAAATCGGGCATTTTCAAGAATTTTGTAGTGATTGTTAAAATTTAATTCAGCTGATTCATCATCAGGAGATATTCGTTTTTCGTCGAAACATTTTTCGGTTTCCCAAAACTTGGAAACAAGGGCATCAAGATTTGAGTCTGCGAAATGGGGGTCCTGAGTTTGAACAAGTAGAGAAATATTTTCTTTAAACTGAACTTTATTTAAAAAATTACGCGCGATAACCCATCCAAATGTTGTATTAAAAAGGGTGGGGAGATTATGTCCTAATTTTATGAGACCAGGTTGCAGAATGTTGTAATAAGAGTCTGCTCCTATCAAAATTCCAATATTAGATTTTTGATAAAAATATTTATCAGCGAGAGTGAGATCTTTGGGTATATTGAGAGTATTGGGGTAGATGTGGAATTGTGGTAGCGGACAAGTTATTTTTGGAATGACAGCACATTCCAAGTTAAGATAAGTAGATTGTAAGTTAGGTGAATATAGCTTAATCCTTGCCATTAATTTTGAAGTAAGGGAACCTTGTGAAATGCCACAAATTTGTAATTCCCTGCGGGAAGTTTCGGAATTAATTCTACTTAAGAGGTCTTTGGTTATAAAAGAAACTTGGCTTCTAGGATCAAGAATTGCCTTAGCTAATATGGGTTTTCCTGAATTGTCGATTAACCGTACTAGAACAGTGGCCAAGAGAACTGAAGAATGTGTAAAAGCTGTATTTGTAGCGCTTAGAGCAACGTTTGAGTGGTTTTCATCTTCGTTGAAAGAAGATGCTTGTGCATTATTTGACGGAAATGAGTCAGTGGAGATCGTAGCATTTTTGGCGAGGTATGAAGGACCAGAAGAATTCGCATTATTATGTGGACGAGAAGAATTTTGATTTCGGTTGTTATTTTCTTGAGAGGATTGCACAGAAAGTGTAAGTCTAGAAGAATTTACATTTGTGTTACTTGAGCGATCATTGCAGGACTGAGAAGTATTAGAAGGAGGAGAATGTTTAGTATTTTGTACATATGAGTTTTGATGTATCAGGGTGTGATGCTTCTTTGAACATATGGAACAACCGCGGGAAGAGCAATCAGCAAGGGTGTGTCTTGTACCCAAACAGTTGAAGCACATATGATTTGATCTTAGAAAATTATATCTTTCCGATGGAGAAAGAGAAGAAAATTGCTTGCAAGAGTATATTTTGTGTGATGAATCATTGCAGTAATTACATTTGATGTAATTGCGAGAGGGGAGAGCTGTAGAAGTATTTGAATGAAGAGAAGTAGCGTTAGATTTAATGTGTAATTTATCCCTTTTTGATTCAGTTGTTAGGTCTGCAAGAATATTGCAGCGTTCATTAAGAATTTCAAAAAGTTCATCAACTGAGGAACTTCTATCTCTTTTTTCACCATAGTATCGTTTAGTGGCAAAATCGAGCTTGCGTGTAATTAAATTAATTAAAATATAATCCCATGATTCGATGGGAACGTCTAAAATTTTTAAGGAGTCAATATTTCTTCTTAGATTATTTGTAAACTCACTCAATGAATGATAATTGCTTCTTGATAGAGTAGGGAAATCTATTATAGAGTTAATATGGGCATTTATTATAGCAAGATTATTATCATATTTCTTTTCGAGGATCTTTATGGCGAGATCAAAATTTTCATTTGTGATTTCAAGTGAATCGATTAAATTAAGTGGTTCACCTCGGAGAGAAGATTTTAAGTAAATCAGTTTTTGAGCCTTAGTAAGAGTGTGGTTTTCAGTTATAAGGGAAGAAAATAGTTGATAGAAAGAGAGATATTTACTGTAGTCGCCATTGAAATTTGGAACAGAAATAGGTGGGAGCCTTACATTGGAATGATTAACGTGTTCGTGTTGAGAGGGTAGAGGAGAAGGAGATTCAACTTTTGACAATTGAGCCAATTTACTGTCAAATCGTGACATAGCAGAAAAGTATTTTAGTTCAATTTCATCTCTACTTTCGGTATGCAAGTCAACATTCTCGTCTGTGTCAATTTTATTACAAACGTCATTATAATTGTTAAAGGCATTGATTAGATGTGTTCTTCGGTGTTTTAATTCAAATTCGTTAGTTTGAGTATCCATATAATTGTTCATCCAATTTAAAATGCGTGTGATTGTGGACTTGCATATACCACGTTCTCTCTTTAATAGGTCCATAATTAAAATATATGAGTATTTTAAAAATTAGAGATATTAATTACCAATGATAATCTGTGCATACGATTCGTGAAATAAATAAAGAGAGATCGTGGATAAACTTTGAATAATATGTAAATGTGAATAATAATGCACAAATATTTAAAAGAGAAATAAAATTAAAAAAAAATAATGAGTTAATTGTCTTATAACCACACGTGAACAAAAAAAATTATAGAGTGAATGATATTATTATGCAGAGTAAATATTTAAGTGAATATAGATAATAAGCGAAAAGTTTATGAAGGCTTTGTTACCGCGATGTTACTTTTTTCTGCTTGAATGAAGCGTTGCTTGTAGGAGTGGAGAATATCGGCTTGGCAGCGGGCAGCGGGAAAACACAGCAAACAGTCTAAAATGGGGCAGTCTGGGGTGATCTGGGCTTAATCGTCTTGAGATTTGAGGTTTGGACAGTGCAGCGTGACGTGAGGAGAGCAGTGAAGCTGGAGATGCGATCTATGCCGTCTCTCGGGATTGGGACAGCCGATGGCGATGAGAACTAATTTCAACTTACTTGAACAGCCTTGCTTCTGTGTACGTTGACGATTCTTTTTGAAATCGTCCCACCAGGGGTACCAAATTATGTGCAGGAACGCTCCACCAACTTTGGATTCGCTTCCAACGCTTCTTTGAATTGACGAATATCTTGTTCCACACATAAGAAAGGGAACCTAATTCTTTCTAGGTTGATTCCAAAGACTCTGATGAATTTTGTCGAGTCGAAACAAGGTTTTATTCGGCGTTGAAATAAAGGGTTTATTATCTTGGGAAAATATATTTATTTTATTTCGTATCACAAATACTTTTTAACACTTTAAAATACTAAAATAACTAAATTAATTGACTAATTTGCTATGCATCAAAAATTATTTTTTAATTATATGTCAAGTGAGAATTGTCAAAATCTGAAGTGAACTAAGAGAGCCGTGAATTTAACGATATGTTACAGAGCTGTAACACCGTTATGACTTCCGCTTTCGGAAGTCACAACGTTTTGCCTAAATTTTTACGAATTTGGCTACTAGATGGTATTAGAAGGCTTATATCAAAAATTTCACTAGAAGTCACATCGTATCTAATATACTCATAAGATCAGATTTTAGTACGACGGTATATCATCAGCGCTAGTGTCGCTCCCGTACGAGAATACATGTGATATACACAACGCGTAGGGACTTCCGTATACCACACCGCTCGTTGTGACTTCCGTTATTTGGCAACACTGTGTAAACATTCCCAGACGCCAGACATTTAATTGTGATAGATTTCCTGTCGTAGTATTTTGTGCAGCTGTTATTTAAATATGAGTAATAGCAGATCTGCTTTACTTTCATAGTTAGCGTTAAATTAAATATATTATCTCTATAATTAGTATATTATACATGTACAAAATTCAAAGTGTCCATTAAATAATCTAATTATTTTTTAAAAACCTTATTAAAAAATAAATTTAGGTAAATATTTTCATTTCACGAAATTGCCGAAAATCGCGTATAGGTATTTTGGACCTAGGCTGAAAAGTCAATTTTAGTGATTGTTACTTCGGAAGTAAGTAAAAGTATAAAAATACACAAAAAAATTGAAACAATGAATCAAAAGTGATAAATAGTTCTAATAAAGTAATAAATTCTAGTAATAATATGAAATACAGTAAACTCTCTCTTAACGGACACCTCCCTTTGCCGGGCACCTCCTCTATATGGACGGTTTTTCAAACAAAAATCATTCGGCGATCTATGAACCTGTACCCTTCAACTGACAACTGACACTCAACACCGGACGTTGACAGTAAAAATGATGTGTAAATGCGGATCTTCTTCTTCTTCTTATGCCGTCTTCTAACCAAGGTTGGCGATCACCTTTTTAAACGCTTCTCTGTCTTTTGTAAAGTGACATATCTGTTCAACACTGAGGTTAGTCCAATCTCTGATATTCCTCAGCCAAGATTTCTTCTTTCCTCCCAAACCTTTTTCTCCTCTACGCCTCCTTGCATGATGACGTGTAGCAGAGAGCATTTATCGTTACGAAGTATGTGGCCCAGATACGATGTTTTTCTTATTTTAATTGTGTTCATAAGCTTCCTGCCATGTCCAATTCTTCTTAACACTTCTTCGTTTGAGACTTTTGCAGTCCAAGGAATTTTCAGAATACGCCTATACAGCCACATCTCGAATGCCTCCATCTTTTTTACGGATTGTGCTTTTAGAGTCAAAGCTTCTACCCCATATAGTAGTTGAGACCAAACATAACATTCGACGAACCTCAATCTAATGTCCATACTCAATTTCTTATTTTGTAAACATTAACTTGAATTTTATAAATCCTTTTTGAGCTATTTCTATTCTGACCTTTATTTCCTCATCTTGATCTAGTTGTGAGTTTATAATTGCTCCTAGGTATTTATACCTCTCGACTCTTTCTATCGGTTTACCTCCAATGTCAGATGTATGTTGTCAACAGGATTTTTTGAGATCACCATTAATGTGGTTTTATTTATATTCATTGTTAGTCCCATGTTTTTGCTTTCTCTGTTAATGATATCTAGGAGAATTTGTAAATCGTCTATATTCTCTGCCATGATTGCCGTATCGTCTGCAAATCTTATGTTATTAATGATGCTCCCTCCAATCCTTACACCTTCAATTCTTTCCCATAGTGCCTCCTGAAATATTAGTTGGGAGTTCACATTGAATAATTGTGGCGACAGCACTCATCCGTGCACGACAGCACGTATCCGCAAATGTGGATAGTAAATATAAAATGAAGACCTTTTTCCAAATATTTTACGATATGAAACTACATTTTTTATTAAAGCTCAATATTCCTTGTTGGCCTAGGAATAAAACGTTTACATTTCTGATTACATTTTATTTTAGTCTTATAAATTTTATATAATTACAATTCAGTCCATTTATACAATTTTCACCACCTACTTCCCTCTCCTTCTGTTCAATGCTAGTTGTTTCCATCTCCCAATGTTACTTTTCTTCAGGTCTTCGTACACACTGTCCTTCCATCTTTCTCTTGGCCTGCCTTTCCTTCTCTTTTGTTATGGTCTACGTAAGAGTACTATTTTGGCATTCTTTTACTTCTCATTCTTTCGATTTGCCCCAAATTTGCCGTCATCGTTATCGTTGGCTCTTTATACAGTTCTTCTAATTCTTTATTGGTTCTTCTTCTCCACTGATCTTCTATTTTCACACCTCCATATTATGTTGCTCTTAGCATTTTTCTCTTCCATCTTTCTAAAAGGTCTGTTTCTGACTTATATCAGCACCCATGTTTCGCATGCTTTGCGTATGATACTGTAGGTCATTTTTTATCGTTTCAAATTGATACATAGCCCTATCAAAGAACAATCTGACTCAAAAAAAATAAAGGAAGGATGAAAATTTGGGAATAGGTAGTTGAAATTGTCTATTATTATATAAGAAAAAGTTGACTACTCTACACACCCTCCATTTTACAAAAATGGAGGGGAATACCCCTTCTCGGGGGTGAAAAATATAGAGTTATTTGCGAGTGAATATATTCATTTTTAACAACAAAAAACATGTTTTTAGACGGTTTTTCGCAAATAACTCAAAAAGTAAGTATTTTATCGAAGAAGATATTCTTAGTAAAAATATAGCTTATAAATAGTGAAAAAAATGGAGTACGCATGAAATCTGTATACCCAGTAGAAGCGGAGTTGTAACTAATGAAAAGTAGGTCCTTATTCGTCCAATTCCAAATCGAATATTTCAAAGTGAAATAACCAAAAAACGGAGCACTTTCCGGGGAAAACTTTTTAAAATTTTTTTTAAAGTGTTTAAAAACAGGTTTATTTTTGTTTTTTTTTTAACGTCTAACATTAAAAGTAAGTGAGTTACGCTCAAAATATGTTTGCTCTATTTTATATTTTGGTAAAAACAATCGCGAAAATCACCCCCTAATTAGCATCCCAAATAAAATGAATCGTTACTGCTTCACAAGGTATTTTGTTTATGTATTATTTCTAATGATCTATAAGTTTTATTGGTTCAAACTGTTCAATTTTGAAAAAAATTGGTTTTAAAATAAAAAAAATTTTTCTGATTTTGAAAAAAATTTCTTTTTTTTTTCAAAATAACTTAAAAATTATTAGTAATACCAAAAATCTCAAACAGTAATAAAATGTACGTTTTGCTTTTCTGATTATTTTGGATTTTTTGTTTTCCTGGTAGACAAAAATTGGTTATGCTATGACTGTTCAAAATTTGCATACACTCGTGATTAGTGACTTGTTCAAGCCATTTTAACTAAAGCCTTTTCAAAACGAAGCACTTTGAACCGATGAAACTTACAGATCATATAAAGGATACATAAGAAAAGTAAAGTGTGAAGCGGTAATGATTAAATTTATTTGAGATGCTAATTAGGTGGTGATTTTCGCGGTTTTTATATCAAAAAATAAAAGGGGCCAACAATATTTTGAGCGTAACTCACTTACTTTTAATGTTAAAAGTTCTTTTAAAAAACAAAAATAAACCTTTAACACTTTAAAAAAGTTGTAATTAATTTTCCCTGACAAGTGCTCCGTTTTTTGGTTATTTCACGTCGAAACATTTGATTTGAAATTTGACGAAGAAGGACCTTTTTTTTTGGGAGGTGAGAATCTTCTAAAGACCGTCTGGGAAGGTGTCCCAGGTGTGTTGGATTCAATCCGCCACGCTTCACCGTGCCGGATCGCCTACCAACTAAACTCACCTCCTCTTTCTCCAGCCGACGAGTCCGGGACCACTCTTAGCGAGTATATACACTGACCCGTCGACCGTACTCTTAACTCCCCCCTGGCACTTTTCGCGTGCGTTCCGCAGACTAAGTGACCCCCTAGTTGCCCCACCCCACACACACCTCGCAAAAGACCGGTCAGTGAAGACGACCGTCCCGTGCAACCCACGTGTGGGCGAGGCAAATCGGGGTGCCCCCCATCCAGCGTGAAACTAGCAAGAAGATACCAGTCGGCAATTACGAGTAACTCCAAGCATTCATATTTTCATTCACTCACACTCACTCTCACACTCATACCTTATAAATTATTACGTAAATAGACTTCCCTATGAGAAATAATGAAAAACGATTATAAAAAAATTTTGTATGGATAAAATTATGGTACGATATTAAATAAAATAAATAAAATTAAAAGGTAAAATCGATAAAATATTTGTATACATAAAATTAAATAAACAAATAAATAAAATAAAGTAAAATAACATGGTAAAGCAGTCAGTGTAGGTTGGATGTAAAAGGTCCTCCCACCCTGGCTGCCCTCTACAACACAAACACGTTAAAATAAATAAAATAAATAATAAGGGTCATCCTGCTTGCAGTCGCCTCTCTTTTTCCTCTTTGTGCTTCATTGTTTTTGTAACAAAGGCAATGACCAGGTCGAAGTCACTCTTGCTACTGATAGCTTTATCCATAAGCTCGTGAGGCTCGCCTAGAGGAGACCCCAGACCCAGCTGCAGCTCGGTACGCCCCGTACGGTATGCCGGGCATACGAATACGACATGTTGCGCGTCATCCACCACTCCACACTCGGGGCATAGATCGTCCGCGGTCTTCTTTATACGATAGGTATATGATCTGAACGATCCATGTCCCGTCAAGAACTGTGTAAAGTAGTAATTGACGCGCCTGTGCCTGCACTCGCACCACCTTACTACATCCGGAATCAGAGATCTCGTCCAGGCTGCCTTTTCGACCTCGGCTGCCCATTCCCTCTGCCACATCTCTAAACTTCTGTTTCGCTCTTGAGGTCCTGAACCAATTGCCCCGTTACCCCTCTGATACATTCGGACTCTTTCTCTGGCCAGAATGTGCACCGGCACAGAACCAGCCACAACCTGTAAGGCAATAGTTGATACGGTTCTGTACGCGCTGCACACCCTGATCAGAGGTTTTCTCTGTACTCTAAGAAGCATGTCTTTATATTTCTTCTTCTCCAGGGCCTCGTGCCATACTGGGGCCTCGTACAGTGCGATGGATAAAATTGACTGCAATATCACCGCTCTTTTATGAGATCCAGGACCCCCTATATTTGGCATTAACTTGGTTAACGTGGAGGTCCTTTCTTCCGCTTTCCGACATGCCTCTTGCACGTGTGGTCCGAATGTCCGTTTGTCATCAAAAGTAATTCCTAGATATTTAACTGTCTTCTGGGGTCTTATTTCGGAGCCTTTATACTCAAATACTATATCTTTTCTATCTCTCGGTCCCCTCAAGATTATCGCTTCTGTTTTCTCTACTGCTAGCTTTAGGTCATTTCTTTCTATCCATTCCGCGGTTGTCTTGATTGATTTGTTTACTCTCTCTTTTATACCCCAATTCATGTCGTCTTCTACTAGTAGAGCCAGGTCGTCCGCGTATGCAATTGCTCTTACTCCTCTCATCTTATTTACTTCTAGTACCCCGTTGTATAGTATGTTCCATAGTGTGCATACGGTTCTCTCGGACAGATAGTCCTTTATTATGTTGGACACATAATCTGGAGCCCCAAATTCGACGATTCTGTCTACTATGAGGCCCCAGTTTGCTGAATTAAAAGCGTTTTTTATGTCCAACAGAACAAGGACCACCCATCTTTTTTTGCTTGCTCTAGCCGCGTCTCTTATCCAGGTCGCGGCATCGACGGTCGATCGACCTTTTCGAAATCCGTATTGTTGTTGTGATAATACTCTCTCATTTTCCAACACGCCTTCCAGCCTCTTCTTGATAAGTCCCTCGTAGAACCTACCAAGGCAGTCCAGGAGGCATATTGGCCGATAAGAGGATGCTGAATCGGGGGGTTTCCCAGGCTTTAGGAGCAGAACAAGGTTCGCTTCTTTTAAGTCCCTGGGAAACTCTTGCTTCTGCAGTAGGTCGTTGAATATTCTTCTGATCAAACCTGGTTTCTCCGTTGCTATTATCTTAATTGCCGCTGGTGGCAGCCCGTCGGGGCCGGGAGCTTTCCCCGTCTTCATCTCCTGACCAGCGGTTTTTCTTTCCTCTTCCGTGAACCTCCACCATCGTTGGAAAGATTTTTGTAAAAGTTTGAATGTCCTTAGTGGGGAAGAGGAGTTCAGCCGATTCCATCCGCTGGTCCTCGTCCAGTTTATATGGGGCCATTATCCTTAATGACTTCATGGTAATTTTGTAGGCATCACCCCATATATCCTCATCCAATGCTTTTATCAGGGTCTGCCACTTTTCCTTTTTTTCTTGTTTTATTTTTTTATTCAGTGTTTTCTTTAGTTCTTTGTAGATTTCTTTGAGCTCGAGGTTGCCCTGGCTTCTCGTGTCAGTCCTTCGAGCTCTGAGGCATCTTTCCCGTAGACCTTCTATCTCATCCGTCCACCAGTAGGGGGATTTTTTGTTATTCTTTTTCTTCACGGTGGCCAACTTTGCTGCATTTTCTAATGCTCTTCTCAGTTGGCCAAGGTCAGAAATCTCTTCCTCATTGATCTTTCTGACCTCCGATAGGTATGTGGTTTTGTTAGAATAGATTTCGGTGTTTCCTATCGGCCGTCTTAGTTTCCCTTTCACCTTAACCTCGTACTTGATGTGGCGGTGGTAGGTAAATAACTGGTCGTCGAGGACATCCCATCCCTGTATTCTTTTGGATAGCCCTTCAGTTGCGATAGTTACATCAATATGTGTCTGGCTGGCCTCTCTTACGAAAGTTGGTTTATTATTATTTAAGACTTGGAGGCCAGCCTGGGCTATCCATTCGTTCCAAAGTTCCCCCTTTTTGTCATTTATGGGGGAACCCCATAACCTCGATTTAGCATTGATATCCCCGGCGACCAAGATTTCTTTTTCGCTTGTGGCGACGCTCATTATCTCATCTACAATAGTCTTGTATCTTAACATAGGGATGTTCGGTGATATGTAGCATGCCAGGAGGCTGAAATCCCTCAGTTTGATGAGTATGTGATTTCCGCCCCTGACAATGCCCCGCACCCCTAGATCCCTATTTCTCATGAGCACCGCCACATTTTTTCCTTTATCTTGTACCCATCCACCGTCCGATGTTATTTTTTTGTTTGGTTCGGGGACGATGAGCAGGTCAGTTTTCAGCTTGCAGGCTTTTAAGTGGACAAGATCGTGCGCTCTACGTGCTCTGCCCACGTTCACCTGTAATATCCGTATACCAGGTTGATCCTTGAGGTCCGTTTTGGTTCAGTTCCCTAGAGTCGTCCCTGCATCGGATTCGCCTTTTTTGAAAAATTAAAATAGTTAAAAACTAGAATAAATAAGTATAGATAGAATGAATAAATAAAATAAATAGGTAAAATGTGTATAAATAAAATAGTTAGGTAAATAGAAATAGTTAAAATAGTAACATAAAGTTAAAATAGGTAATGTAAATAATAAAACAGATCTATAAAATAATAAATTAGTAATTTTAAAATTTGTATAAATACAATACAACCTAGGTGGGCTGTATATGGGCCCACCCTCGTTTTCCAGGAGACGAAGAAGGACCTACTCCTCATTAGCTACAACTCTGCTTCTACTGGGTCAACAGATTTCATGTGTACACCATTTGTTTCACTTTTTTATAAGCTAAATTTTTGCTAAGAATACATTTTTCGATAAAATACTTACTTTTGAGTTATTTTGCGAAAAACCGTTCAAAAGCATAAAAATGAACATATTCACTTGCACTTGCAAATAACTCGAAAAGTATTGACTTCGTGAAAAAACTCTATAGAACAAAAGTTGCTTAAGTTTTCGATAAGTTTTGTATTCCTTGATCGGGCTAACAGATCTATTACACGAGTGATATTTGATATTAGGTATGAATACTGTTTACGCTATATTAATTATGTAATACAAATCTGTTCACATCTTTTAACTGTTAGCAACGCAAACAAAATTTTAATGTGTATGTCGATTCATGAAAGAATTGCTGACCCCATTATTACTCTGATAATAAATACCTCGATAAATTTTTGTGTTTTGACTGAATATGAATCTTAACTTAATTGTCGAATGAAGATATTTGGGTTCAATAGACGTCATTGTATTAATTTGTAGGTATTAGCGTTGTGGTAAAAATTTCGTAAATTATTTTCGGATTAATTTTCACAATAAATTTTGTGCCTGATCTGAACCATCAACCTATATGTACATATAATTAAAGTAACTGAAATAATTTTAGTTATTAAAGTTATTAAAAATTTTAAATTAACATATTCATTGTTGTTCTGAAGCTATTTCCTTGTGGCATTTTTATATTTATCGTTGTCAAAATACAAAATATTACTCTAGTAATACGATAAGGATGTGCATATTTTATATTTTATGCACTTTTTACTATATCCATAAAATCACTAGAAATATTTGTTAAAATTACTATTACCCTGCATCATTTTATTCATTATATTCATTTATTCTTCTTCTTCATAACATATTATTCAATATTATATTACTCTAGTAATATTTATTTCGATGACACCCGACTTGGGCGTCGAAACGTTAATGAAATCATTTTTTTTAGTAAAATTGTGGCTTATTTCTCATTAAAAATAGTTAATTATAACATATTTATTTTTCCCTTAAACGGACACCTGCCTTAAACGGACACTTTATGCGGATCGACTACTGTCCATCCAAGGGAGAGTTCACTCTATAATAGAATAATTGTATCTAATTATTAAAAGTTTTTTGCTTTAAACTTGTGCAGAAATAAATCATATTAACAGAGCTCGGAAAATAAGCACTTAAAAAATTCTAAAAAATTTTTAAACAAATTGTTACAGTTGCTATTTTTGCGCCATAAAAATTTTTTGGATCACTGTTAACAAAAACTGACACTGACACTGACTTTGGATCACTGACAAACTCCCTGAGCGTTTTTTGCAATTATAGGATTTGTAACATTTTGTTTTTTATTTGTTACTAAGCTCGATTTCCTTGGCCGGAGTGTATCTACCTTTATATTTTTCATAATATTTTATTATTCAATATTATATTATTAAATTTAAAATGTCGTTAGTAAACTCCAACTCAAACAATAACCTGGAGCTAAAATAAAATCACTAAAAATATTTGTTAAAATTACTATTACCCTGCATCATTTTATTCATTATATTCATTTATTCTTCTTCTTCATCTTTTTGTGTAGACATAACTCTGTCTGTTTTTCAATGTGACTCCAGTAAGTTGTCATTCCATCGTTTTCGTGGTCTTCCCACTGATCGCCTTCCTATTGGGGAACCGTCTCTCGCCGTCCTTACTACTCTGTTTATTGTCGTTCGGCTTATGTGGTCATTGCACCATTCTACTCTTCTGTTTTTCACCCAGTTATTAATGTTGTCCACCTTGCATCTCTGTCGTATACGTATATCTGCACTTCTGGCTCTACCACATAGTGTCTTACCATCGATTTTTCGAAATGTTTTCATCTCTGCTGTTTCTTGCATTCTTTTTGTCCTTTCTGTATCAGGTTGTGTTTCTGTCGCGTATGTCATTATTAGTCTGAGGACTCTTTTGTAAATTCTGCCTTACATTTCTTTTCCGATATTTTATATTTCTCCATATTGTGTCATTCAGGCAGCCTGCTGCTCTGTTTACTTTATTCACCTGAGCTAGTACTTCGGTTTCGAGCTTTCCGTAGCTAGAGCTAGATAGTGTGATGCCTAGATATTTAAACTCTATGACTTGTGCTATTATCTGACCGTCCAGCTCTAATTTACAACTAGATTTGTTGTTATAACCATGCATTTAGTCTTTTTGGGGGAAATCAACATGTTAAATTTTCTAGCGGTTATATTAAATTGGTGCAGCATACGTTGTAAATCATCTTCACTTTGAGAGATTAGTATTGCGTCGTCTGCATACCAGATTATTTTAAGTTGTTTTTCTCCCATTTGGTATCCTTCTTTTGTTCTTACTTTTTTTTATGCTTTCATCCATGATCAGGTTGAACAATAGAGAACAAGACAGGGAGTCTCCCTGTCTTATCCCATTGCCAGCTTCAATTGGGTCAGTTAGTTCTTCATCTACTTTTACTCTGATCGTGTTGTTCTGATAGATATTTTCGATCGTTTTAATTATTCCTAGATGTACCTCTCTTGCGTACAATAAATGGATAACGTCTTTTAATTTGACTCTGTCAAATTCCTTTTTAAAATCGACGAAACATAAGTATGTCGGTGTGTTGTATTCTACTGATTTCTCTTGAATCTGTCTCAATTTAAATATAGCGTCGGTACATGATCTTCCCGACCTAAAACCTTGTTGTTCTTCTGCTAATCTTATAATTATTGTATTCAGTGTGTTTGTTATCACTTAGTGTTGTGTTTAATAAATTAATTCCTCTGTAATTCTCCGGGGGTCCGAATTACAGACTCATATTCATTCACAGAATTATGTTCATTAATAGCTGTAATTGACTAATGCATAGTTTTAATTATTGTAACAATTATTATTACAGTTAAACTATATAATATTAATGATATTTTATATATGTATAGAATTAAGCCGTTTAACCAATTAACCAATTAAGCCAATTAACCAATTTCGATTTCCAATGCGAAAATGACATGTAATGAGAAATCAAGAACGTTACCGCCTTCTCCAACGGATTTTTCAAGGGAAGGTAAGTGGTAAAAGAGGACGTGGTAAAAGTGGTAAAATTTACGAACGTGGTATAACATGACTACCACTGAACTGTCCCGCGCTGCGGTGAACAAAGTCAAGATAGCCATGATGATCGCCAACATCCGGAACGGATAGGCACTTTAAAAAGAAGACATTTTTATTGGAACGCTAGGTACCAATGAATTCCACTGCCAAGTGTGAGACTCTAAGATAACAGATCACGCTCAAAGTACGAGGTAAATTTGGCAGAAGAGACGTTGTGACTTCCAAAAACATGACAACATCGCTGGAAGTGACAATGCGACTTGAATTACCCTATATACAGAAGCCACAACGTATTATATCCGCTTCCGTATATACCTATATACAGGGTGTTAGTAAATAAGTATGAAAAATTTTAAGGGCTAATTCTACATAAAAAATTAATACCAGTTTGCTCTATAAACATATGTCCGCAAATGCTTAGTTTCGGAGATACGGGGTGTTGAAATTTTTATTTCAAACTGCCAATTTATTTATTGCTCTAAGACCAGTTGAGCTATGAAAATGAAATTTGTTGAGTTTTAGGAGGTAGTTATTACGAATTTTTTGACATACAATTTAGAATTTTGTATTCATCATTGGCGCGCCTACGGGCAATGGTCTGAATTTTTTTAAAGAAAAAAATAGTACACCACTGAGATATTTCGAATTAAAAATTATTTTTAAATTCCACGTCTAATTTATGATAAAAAACCTTTCTTGCCTTTTTTCATATGATGCACCGTTTTTATGCAGAAAAATAAAACACCTTGGCGCGTATTTTCCATTTCTTAATACATCATCAAGAACTATCCAATATAATAATATTAAACTAGAACAATAACAGAAAATATTACTAAGAAGATTTCAACTAGGTGCAAAGCTGCCAGAAATGTTTAAAATGATCTCCTTTACAGATAACAGAAGAATTTTATATTCATCATTTACGCGCGTACGGGTAATGGTCTGAATTTTTTGAAGAAAAAAATAGTACGCCACTGAGATATGTCAAACTAAAAATCATTTTTGAATTCCTCGTTCAATTTACGACAAAAAATCTTTCTTTCCTTTTTTCATACGAGGCGCCGTTTTTATACAAAAAAATAAAACATCTTAACGCTTACCAACTATTTGAGGTAGTTTCCATATGCATAGAAACTTAGTTCAAATACTTTGTAAACGTTAAGATGTTTAACTTTTTTAAATAAAAACGGCGCCGCATATGAAAAAAAGGCAAGAGAGATTTTTTGTCGTCAATTGAACGAGGAATTCAAAAATGATTTTTAGTTTGACATATCTCAGTGGCGTACTATTTTTTTCTTCAAAAAATTCAGACCATTACCCGTACGCGCGCCAATGATGAATATAAAATTCTTCTGTTACCTGTAAAGGAGATCATTTTAAACATTTTTTGCAGCTTTGCACCTAGTTGAAATGGTATTAGTAATATTTTCTGTTATTGTTCTAGTTTAGTATTATTATATTGGATAGTTCTTGATGATGTATTAAGAAATGAAAAATATCCGCCAAGATGTTTTATTTTTCTGCATAAAAACGGTGCATATGTTTATAGCATATTGCGGACATATGTTTATAGAGCAAACTGGCATTAATTTTTCATGTAGAATTAGCCCTTAAAATTTTTCATACTTATTTACTAACACCCTGTATATACAACATTTATTATGGTAAATCCTTTCCCCTCAATATGTAGATTTATCGTAGCACCCCCCTCTTATCAAATATACATTTTTTAAAAAATAATCCCAAGTAGAAAAGGTGGAGGCCGGACAGCCTCTTCTGTATACCGGAAGTCACAACTTAACGTGCATCAATATATATATATATATATATATATATAAATTTTTATAATTAGTAATATATTAATAGTATTTTTAATTATGTATTGTAATCAACATTCTTTTATAATCTAAATTCTGGTAAGTTACTCATTAATATTTTTTATTCTTTCATACATATTTTCTAAATTTTATCTTATTGCATTGTAGAAATTCTTGAGAAAGGAAATAAACATTTCCGAAAGCTTGAATATTGGATAATAGTGTACTTTAAGGCTTCAGTTTGACTTCTATACCCAAAAATAGTGAAATTCGTATTTCCTAATAAGTCAATTAAGATACTATTTGTATATATATATATATATATATATATATATATATATATATATATATATATATATATATATAAAATAGATGAAATAGAGAATGTGGAAAAATCCCCTTACGAACAATTCACACATCCACCATTTCGGGCTGGGAAATATATATATATATATATAATGAATAATTTTGGGGGATGCAGTCAATGTGTTTTGGACTGATTAGAAGTGAAACACTTTGAACTTTTGTCGAGCTTTCGGACAATTTATTTCCTTTATCAAGACAATCTAAAAATACAAATGTTTAAATTTAGATGAAAACTAGAAAAATAAAAACTTACTGCTCGTGGTTTACAAAATAACTAACATACTTATAAAAAACGTAAAAATTCTTTCTAAAAAATATAAATTGTAAACGTAAAATAATTTTGAAATATGTCAAAAAGACATTAATCAAATGTAGTCTAACTAATAACTAATCTAAGAATACAACCTTGTTATATAACATTGTCAGCAAAGACTTCCCTTCTGGTCTCATATATATATATATATATATATATATATATATGTATATATATATATATATATATATATATATATATATATATATATATATATATATTGTTACAACTTTTTCAAAGTAACTTTATTCAAACTCAAATACAATATAAACTTTAACAAACTGACAACTGTCGACTACTAAATATGAATTACAACTGAACTATAGAATGTCAAACACATAATGTTTATATAGTTTTCTGACGTTCTAGATGTCACCAGACATTTCTGGGTTATTCCATGACATCCAGAATATTCTCGTACGTGACTACTTCTTCTTTCACGTCGAGGGACTCTTTCTATGTAGGAACAATCTACGGAACTGTCATAACACTGCTCCCTCCTTTATAGTTATTCGCCTCGAATAACTGGTCTATCAAGGTCTGGTTGAAGCCAACAGGGTGGATCAGTTCCATGATATGGGGCTAATCTCTCAATGTGAACTACCTTGGGTTTACTTCTCGCTGAAAACTGGATGCGGTAGACCAGATCATTTATTTTCTTTAAGACGGTGTACGGGCCTTCCCAGTTTCGTTGAAGTTTCGGACAAAGTCCTTTCTTGCGTGTGGGATTGTATAGCCATACTGGATCACCTCTTTCGAAAGTTGTCCCTGTAGCTTGCACATCGAACCTGGACTTGGCTTTATCACTTTGAAGCCTCAAACTTTTACGAGCAAATTCGTGGACTTTTTCCAGTTTTTCTCTTAAGCTTTCTAGGTACGTCAGGGATGAAGGTTCTTCTTCACAGGTAGGCAATTTTCCGAAAATAAGATCTTGAGGAAGCTTCATTTCTCTTCCGGTGATCATCATTGATGGAGAATAACCGGTTGCTTCATGTTCAGAACTTCTGTAGGCTAACAGGAATAGAGGTATTAGGGTATCCCAATCTTTTTGATTATCAGCAACAAACATTGAGAGGTATTGACAAATAGTTCTATTATGTCTTTCGATCATTCCGTCTGATTGTGGGTGGAGAGGCGTAGTTCGAGTTTTCTTAATACCCAAGATTTTCATTAATTCTTGCCATAATTCGGATTCAAAATTTCGTCCCTGATCAGAATGCAACTCTAAAGGAACTCCATGTCTTGATACGACGTGTGTTATGAATGCTTCTGCTACAGTCGTCGCTTCTTGATTAGGAAGAGGTGCAATTTCAGGCCATTTTGAAAAATAATCCATTGCAACCATTAAGTACTTGTTACCTCTCTCTGTCGTTGGAAGTGGACCGAGAATATCAACTGCAAGTCGTTCAAAAGGCTCTCCGGAAAGATATTGTGCCATTTTACCACGACTTCTTGTTCTAGGGCCTTTCCTACCGTTACATAAGTCGCATTTCTTACACCATTCTTCTACATCTCGGCGACAATTGATCCAATAAAATCTGTCTCGAACCCTGGCCAGTGTTCTTTTTACCCCAAAATGTCCTCCAGACAGGCTGCTATGAAGTTCTTGCAACACACTTTTAATGTGTGATTTTGGCAGTACCACCTGTTGAACTATACGTACTCCATCGGAACTTTCCCACTTCCGATATAACAAACCATTCGAAAGATGCAAGGATTCCCATTGAGCCCAGTACGCCTTTATAGTTCGACTGTATTTAGATATTTCCTGCCAAAGAGGTCTTACTCCATTTTTAAGCCAATCTCGTATAACTCTTAAGTCGTTATCTTTCTTTTGACTCTTCTTAATGTTTTCCAGAGAAATCTGGTCATTATCTTCTTGCTGTTCAACTGTGGTCATCCGCAGACTAACTTCTTCGGTTACATTCTCTTTTTGTGCTAGCTGACGTTGGCTTTGAACTTGTAATTCATTTAATGCATTTTGGTATTCTTGAAATTGTTTATTTAACACATTCTTCTCTTTCATCAGTTTTTGACATTCGTTTTCCAGATTGGACTGTGTAGTTTTTGCATTATTTTGAATTACCTTACACTCTTCTTGCAATATTGTCACCTGTTCTCTTAATCTTTCTATTTTATTTTTACTAATCGCTAGTTGTTCCTTCAAATGGCTAACTTCAAATTCCAGTGTATTTTCTTCCTTTCTATGGTCAGTTGTAGGAAATCTGTTTCTTAGTGACCATCTACCATCATTTCTAGTGAGACTTTGCGACAGGCTTCTGGATGTCGAACTAGGCGACCTTCTGATCTCATTCTTGTATTCTTCTTTTCGTCCTTGGGATCGGATTCTGCAATTGGATTTTAGATGTCCCATTCTTCCGCAGTTAAAACATCTTCTGTTTTCATTTCGAGGTTTTTGTTGGATATTTTGTAGTAAGCTTAATATCTGGGATAAAACTAGTTGTTCATTATCTGTGGTAGTGACTTGCTTATTTTCTGTAAATCTTATTTCTTTTAATTGTGGAAGAGATCTAGAAATATTTTTCGCCGCTTCGTACTCCTGAGCTGAGATTAGTGCTTTATCTAGCGTTTTGTGGTATTGTAATCGGAGGGCCTGTTGCATTTCGATATCATGTAGTCCGTCTATGAATGCCTGTATACCGATTTGTTCAAGAAAATCTTTAGGTGCCTGAGGTTATGCCAAATGTAGTAATCTTTTAATATCAGCTTCAAATTCTTGTAGGCTCTCGTTATGTTTTTGATACCGAACTTTAAGCTGACTTTGAAAAACCTGCTTCAGATGTTGTTGGCCATATCTTGTTTCTAAAGCTTGAACAAGTGAGTCATAACTAGGTGAATCCTGAGGAAGACATTGAAGGACGGTTGCTGCTTGGCCTCGAAGCGACACCACCAAGGAAGCTGCCATTTCTCTTTCAGTCCAGCCATTTGCTTTAGCTGCAGCTTCAAATTGGAAACGATAAGTTTCCCACGCTGTTTGGCCATCAAACGTGGGTGGTTTTAAAATTTTGCTACTTCTAATTATGCCTGGATCAACGATGGAAGAGGAAAGGGCTGTTTGTTCGGATTCGATATTAGTAACTGAAACAATATGAGATAAAGAAGCTTGGGTATTAATTTTGTTTGCTAACTCTACTATTTGTTTTTCTAAACTATATTTCAAATCGTTTTGTTGCTGCTTTAAATCGTTTTGTTGCTGTTCTATTTTATTTTCTAAATGATTTTGTTGTTGGTCTATTTTGTTTTCTAAATAATTTTGTTGTTGTTCTATTTTATTATCTAAACAGTTTTGTTTTTCTTCTAATATATCTATTTTATTAGTAATTCGACTTACCTCTAACTGAAAATGCTCGTGAATTTGGGACAAACTATTCATAATTTCTACCTCTGCTTGTCTACGCCTCTCCTCCTCTCCTTTTCTAAGTTTTTTATCTTCCTCTTTCTCTTCTTGCCTACGTTTCTCTTCATTTTCTTTCTCTTCTTGCCTACGCTTCTCTTCATTTTCTTTCTCTTCTTGCCTACGTTTCTCTTCATTTTCTTCCTCTTCTTGCCTACGTTTCTCTTCATTTTCTTTCATTTTTAAAAACCATGCTGGTGGTCCGGATGTATCCATTTCCTTCTCAACTTTAGATGATCTGGTATTTACGATAAACAATTCTCAATATCTTCTTCAATATCTCTTAAATCCCACCGCTGTCACCAATGTTACAACTTTTTCAAAGTAACTTTATTCAAACTCAAATACAATATAAACTTTAACAAACTGACAACTGTCGACTACTAAATATGAATTACAACTGAACTATAGAATGTCAAACACATAATGTTTATATAGTTTTCTGACGTTCTAGATGTCACCAGACATTTCTGGGTTATTCCATGACATCCAGAATATTCTCGTACGTGACTACTTCTTCTTTCACGTCGAGGGACTCTTTCTATGTAGGAACAATCTACGGAACTGTCATAACAATATATATATATATATATATATATATATATATATATATATATATATATATATATATATATATATATATATATATATGTATATATATATATATATATATTGTCATGATTTTAAGATACCCAATTGATAGAATAAGTTAAATAATAATCAATTTAATGATTTTGTACTGCCCAAAGCAGTCAAGTAAGTATCTTAATACAGGTGGTGTTCGAGAAGCGTGATTGATTTGGAGGGTTGAATAGAATGAGAGTATTAAAGGGAATTAAAGTTAAAATTGCACTATACATTGATTTAATAGTTATAGGATGAATTTATTTAGAGCTATACAGTTTAAGTAACAAGAAAGTTTGAATTAGACCATACTATATAAAGGAAGCTATTTAAAGGGCATCTAATGTATGACTTTGTTGCTAAACATACAATAGTTTGAAATTTAGTCTTACCAAAGAATTACTTACAAATTTGTTCCATGATGACTTTGTTTCTGTTTAATAATCATGAAAAAAATACATTTTTCTAGAAGTCACTTAGAGAGAAAGTTCGTTGATGTGATACGTTCTCCATGATTTGGTTAAGTTTATAAATTTATGAAAGTATCTTAGAAGAGGCTCCAATCTAAAAATTGAGAATAATGGTTAGACCAATTTTAGATTTTATTAATGTGAATTTGACCAAAAATGTTGAAAATAGTTCATTAAAGTTGTAGATTTGGGGAATGTCAGAACTCGATATCAATTTTAACGAAGAAAAATGATTTTCTTAGATATGGCTAATGCAGTATCAATTGGTAATTTATTTCTGAATAATTTGAAAGTTATTTCAGTACTTTAATTAATAGTGAAGATATTTGGACTTTAATTTGTAGAGGTAGTGATAAAAGGTATAGAAAGGGTACGGACAGTGTTCGCATAAAGTGGCTATAAGAATTTATTGGGAGTATCCTTAAATATGCAAAATATATAAAAAGAATCTAGATAGTTCAGTGAATTTAATTCTTTAATTCAATTTTACTCAGATAAGAGAATAAAATCACCATTTAGGCAAATATTTCCAAATTTTAGATCAAAAAGACCATTTTGACTAAATGTCATAATTTTCAAAATTATTTCATTGGTCCATTTAAATTTCCAAAGCATGAATTATTGATTTTGTTTAAATCTCATTGGCTGTAAAAGGACGTCAAGTTTAAAAAATTGAATTTTAGCAGAAGGTTCTAGTTATTCAAAGGGGACAGTCGCTTTTTTGAAGCTATTCCCAAGGATTTAGTAAAAATTTAGAAAATTCTAATAATGTAGTCGTAAAACTAGTCACAATATAGACTTTCATTGTCAATCTTCAGTTGGAAAGTGTTTTAAAACAAATGGGACTTTAATTAAGTCACCAAAATGATGTTGTAACCTGCCTGGACTTGGGAGAAGCGGAACTTCAACAGAAAACCAGCATCTGAATGTGTTGGAAGCTAAATCTGGCTTCGATGGACTATTGTCAGGTGACGTTATAAAAACTATTTTCACATGATATCATGTTCAATTAAAAATTTGAATATAAAAGCATGCATGATCAATATAAAAAAAAAAAAATTTGAAAGCTTAATATCATTTACCGCTTTGGTAAAATAATTATTTTGAGAGAGAAATATCCATAATTGCATATGTTGGTTTATATTATCATAACCACAAATTTTAAGGCAATGACCTTTCATTTTGTTTTCTTATTCCATCACATGGCGAATAAAACTATATATAAACCAAAATATGTGTCATAGAGATATGCTAGTATTAAAAATTTAACACTAATCTATGTATTTACCTTATTTGATGTTGCATAAAGCCTTTTCTTTTATTTCAATATATTTGTTAAGATTTGTCATAATTGTGTTTCTCTTGCAATGTTGTCGTCTGAATTTCAATCTAGCACAATTTTGTCCACCTATTAGCATAAATTTCAATCCCTATACCCCAAAGAGAAGGAATCTACATGCTTGTAAGTATCAGAATGCAACTGAGCTGGAGGAAGGTGGGTGATTCTTGGTAGGTACAGTAATTTCTTAATAGATGGCGCCCAATAGATTCAATACAGTTCAATAAAAATCAAAAAAGTCAATGAAATGAAATTTTAATAAAACAATCATATAATATTAAATAAATAAATAATAAAATTAGATTAATAATTTAAAATACCATTAAAATACAATAAAATAAATAAAATAAAATAAAAAATTAAATTAAATCATAAAAATTATATATATAAATCATTATAAATAATATTTACAATAATAATAAAAAAAAATAGTAATAATTGGCAATCCCAACGTGTGGCTCGAATAAATAGATATAAGGCAAAATTGTCAGATTAAAGATAAAAGTTCGAGTTTGATATAAAAATACAAAATGGCAGATGGACGTAGATCTGTTTCGAAGACGACACAGGAAGGAGAGGAACAGAAGGAAGAGAAGTCTGAGCTTGAAATATTCATGGAATTAATATTTAATAAAATAGAAGGGAGTAATAAAAATTTGGAGAAAAAATTGGAAGACAACAACAAGAAAATGGGAATAAAATTAGATGGAAATAGTAAATCATTAGAACAAAAATTAGAAGAAAATAGTAAAAAAGCAGAAGGAAATAATAAAGCATTAGAACAAACATTAGAGAAGATGGAAGACAAATTAGAAAAGCAGAAAAAAATAGTCAGAGGTTGGAGAAGAAACTCGAAGAGACCTCCAAGAGATTAGAGGAGCAGATTGAACAAAGGGTAAGTAAGAGGATTGAAGAAGTAAAAATGTTATATGAAGAAATGATGAATAAACATGAAACGTTAGAAACAAAATTAACTTCTGAAAATCAAGAAATAATAATTCAAATACAACAGCATAAAGAAAGAATAAATATGGTAGAGGAAGATATAGAAAAGGAAGCAGAATGGACGAACAAGAGATTTATGATGGTAGATGAAAATATAAGTGAAATAAAGAAAGAACAAAAAACATCTAAAGAAAAGGAGGATCAATTGGAAAATAAATGGAAGATTGAAGTAAAAGAAGTAAAACAAGAAATAGAAAAGATAGAGAAGAAGATAAGAAATATAACTAAAGGAACAATAATACATACAATTGAAACCTCAGATAACAGGATATATTTCAATGGGGATTATAAATCACAACATCCTGTACCATTCATAAGGATTCTCATGACCAAATCATTACAGTATTTGATGAATTTAGGGAAGTCATAAGAAATCAATTAAGAGGAGAAGCATTAATTTGGTATACAAATGTAGAAAATGAATTAGAAAATTTTGAACAGTTTAAAACAAAATTTTTAGAATTTTTCTGGGGACTGTCTCGACAACAGGTAGTAAGATCTGAATTGTTCGGAGGGAAATACAACTCTAATTCTCGAACAAGTATGCATTTATATGCTATGCGATTATATAGTGCTGCCCAATATTTAGATGGCAAATTAACAGAGAAGGAGTTGATTAACCATATAATAGTTCATTTTGAAGATCAAATTAAAAATATTAGACTAAATTTTAATTTTACAGATTTTAACATGCTTTGTAATTTTCTAATAGAAAAAGAGAAAGCTTTTCAAAACTACAGGCAAAGAAATAATAATAATAATAATTCACAAAACTCTAATGACAATAATTTTAAATTAATAATAATAATTATCAGAGAAATCAAAGTAATAATGGTCAAATTATAATAATAATGAACGTGGGGGTTATAATAATCAATACAACAATAATCGAGGATATAATAATAATAATCGAGGATATAATAATAATAATAGAGGTTATAACAATAGGAATAACAATTATAATAGATAAAATAATAATAATAACACAGATAATAATTCTTTTAATAATCAAAATATTAATAACAGTTATAATAATTCCAAGCTCTGGGAGTTTTTTGTCAGTTCTTCTATCAGGCGCGGCCCCCTGCGAATGGGGGATGCTTTCTGGGTATTCGTAGCGCCAGTACCCAGAGAGTAGCAGGGATACTTGCCGTGGAACAAAAACTGACACCTGGCAGTAGGTATAAAATGCAAACCCATTAATATGGAGAATTATGATTTATGTTTAGGATCGCTGCCTGGGGATCGCCAGGGCACGTCTGGAGCCGGCGCTGGACGTGACAGCATGCGGGACGTCGGTGGCAGGGTGTTGAGGCGGGCCCCTGTCATACAAACAGCTACAGCCCAACAACAACAACAACCACAAGTGAGCCAAACAACAGCAAGAGCTCCACCCGCCGAAGGTGCTGCGCTAGAACCTCAGCCGGCGCTCACTCAAGCGGGACGACCGAGGCAGCGCATGAAATGGACTGCGTCCATTAATGAAAACATTTTGCGCTTCTACTACAAGGTGACCAACCTCGGTCAAGAAACGATCGGCTACCGACAACAGCTGTATGCCGAATTTTGCAGAGAGTACCCAGATATTCAAGTATCGGAGCAACGAGTATCAGATCAATACCGGGTAATCATCAGAAATAATCTTATCCCAGAGGCTAGACGCGATACCATCAAAAGCGAAGTCGAACGGGAGATTAACAATCAAGGGCTAATTTTAGATCAAGTCCCTAATGAAATCCCTGATGAGCAGATTCCTGAGCTTCCCATACCAGAAACTCAACCTGATAATACACCGCAGGAAAACAACGAGTTACGTGAGAGCCTAGTAAACGAAATGGCTCGCGCCGTACAAGAGTTTAATGGAACAAACCCACTTAGCAGACCACCGCTACCAAGAATTAACTCTTGTAAGAAACTAGGTGCGCTGTTACAAATTGTGAACACTGAAGTCCTACTCAATTACGTCGTAGAAGCTCACACATATGCTCATCTACTGTGCAGCAACAGCAATTGCTAATGTAATGGGCATTAAGATCAGAACACGACGGGGTACTAATAACGGAAAAACTGGTAACAGAATTGCACCCTGGGAAAAAAGACTGCAAGGGAAGATTGAATTACTGCGTAGGGATATTGGCCAAGTCACAGAATATTTACGAGGAGTACCAAGTAGAAAAGTCATTAGGAGAGCTGAAGAAATAATGCGGAACACTGCAAGACACTCGAGATACGATCCAGACAATAACACAGCCCAACAGTGTCTGGATACATTAAAGCAAAAACTCTCCGTCTATTCAGGGCGACTAAGGAGGTACAAAGTTAGTAACAACCGAAAAAGTGACAATGCACTTTTTGAAAATTCCGAGAAGGCGTTCTACCGAAAACTCAATTCCACCGTAGAAAGTGCCGACAAGTCTTACCCAAGCCAAGAAGAAATTCATGAGTTTTGGGGAAATCAACTTTCCACACCAGCTGCTTTTAACAACAATGCTGGATGGATAGATGATACGACGCACAACTGTCACCACTACGTTACTGCTAACTACGAACCATTCACGACTGAGGTCTCAAATGTCATCAAAGAGCTTCATAACTGGAAATCCCCTGGACCAGACGGAGTTCAGAACTTCTGGCTTAAAAAGTTTTGGTGTATTCATGATTGTTTATCAACATTAATTAATCATGTTATTTCTAATCCGCAGGAAATACCATCATTTCTAACTCAGGGAACTACTTATTTAATACCGAAGGATCAAAATAACACCCAAGATCCATCCAAGTACCGCCCAATTACTTGTCTTCCAACTTTGTATAAATTGGTCACATTCTGTGTAACCCGGCGTATCTACCAACACTGTGCTCTAAACAATATCATAGAGCCTCAACAGAAAGGATGCGCTAAGGGTTCCATGGGTTGCAAAGAACAACTTATCATCGACTCAGTCATTTCTAACCAGGCATTCACAAAAAAAGGAACCTTTTTACTGCTTTTATTGACTATAAGAAGGCCTTTGATTCAGTACCGCATGAATGGCTTATAGATATATTAAGAATATACAAAGTCGATGATAACATAGTGACCTTTTTAAGGCATATAATGAGAGATTGGAAGACTAAAATTCACCTCCAAATACCCGGTGAAAACAATATCGAAACCGAAAATATCGCAATCAACCGGGGCCTGTTTCAAGGAGACTCGTTGAGTCCATTGTGGTTCTGCTTAGCTTTGAACCCCCTTTCCCAGCTATTAAACTCCACTGACTCAGGTTTTAGCATTAGAAACAATAATACTGTGGTAGCGAAGCTCAATCATCTGTTGTATATGGATGATTTGAAATTAATGGCTTCCACTCGAGAACACCTAGAACAGATGCTAAAAACTGTAGAAACATTCTCTAATGATATTAGCATGCACTTCGGACTAGACAAGTGCCGTGTTTTGAATATAGTCAGAGGAAAGGTACAGCCGTCGGTAGTCGGTGGATTCGATATGCAAAATGGCCAGAACATCGAGGCCATGGGCGAAAACGATATGTACAAATATCTGGAAGTAAAGCAGGCGCGGAAAATTGACCATAAGCAAATGAAAACTGAGATAACTACTGAGTTTATGCGAAGGGTAAAACAGCTGCTTCGTTCACAGCTTAACAGTAAAAATTTGTTTAAGGCACTAAACACCTACGCTTGTTCCGCGCTTAGCTATTCATTTGGTATTGTTAAGTGGACAAAAACGGATATAGAACATCTTCAGCGAAAAGTACGAACACACCTCACAAAGGCACATAAACACCACCCTAAAAGTGCAGTAGAACGAACGACATTACCTCGGTATTTAGGAGGACGAGGACTTATGGATATAGGTGAGCAATTAGATAAACAGATTGCTAATTTAAGAACTTATTTTCAGATGCAGGCTGAGACATCTACTCTACACCGCGCTATTTGCGCAGTAGATGACACAACACCGATTAAACTGAGGGAACCAGAAATGCGCATAAACCACCTTACTAAGGACGAAAAACTGCGCACCTGGATGGGCAAACCTCTGCACGGGCGACATCCCAATGAGGTCAGCCAAGACTATGTCGACAATACAGCGTCGAACTATTGGTTGACATCGGGTAAGATGTTCCCTGAAACAGAAGGTTCAATACTAGCCATTCAGGATCAGGTTATACCAACTAAAAATTACCTGAAACATATCGTCAAAGACCCTCAGATCCAGAACGACAAATGCCGATATGGATGCCGAACCCAAGAAACCATCCAACATCTTACAGGGGGCTGCCAGGCATTTGCTGCAACTGAATACAAGGAACGGCATGACGCAGTGGGAAAAATCCTTCATCAAGAGATAGCTATCAAGCTGGGACTTCTCCAAACGGACCATCTCCCATATTATCAATACGTCCCTGAGAGTATGCTTGAGGATGGCAACTACAAGCTATACTGGGACCGTACTGTGCTCACAGACCAAACAGTGGCACATAATAGACCAGATCTCGTACTAGTTAATAAAATAACAAGACAAACAACACTGATTGATGTGGCGATACCTAACAACAATAATTTACGTAGTAAATTTACTGAAAAGATCGCCAAGTACAGAGATCTGGAAATTCAAATACGAAGACAATGGAGAATGCAAAGTACCCATACGATACCTATTATTATGTCTACTACTGGAGTCCTTTATAAGACCATGCAGAAAGCTGTACTACTCGCGACGGCCAGATGTGTACGAGAATTTCTGGGAGATACTCAAGCATACCAAGTCACCTAGGGCTCGATAACATGGAAAGAGTCCCACCAGAGCTCAATCCTTTTGATACCGTAGGTATCTGGGATGAGTCAATTTTCCCCTTAGAGGGAGTGTGAGCCGTATGGCTAAATCTGGAATAATTCCAATAGTAATGGTAATAATAAGTCATCAAGACAAGATTTTGACAACTCGAGTTCTGATCAACCTTCTAATAGTCATGGTAACAATGACAGGAGGGTACGATTTGATGTCAATAATGTAGTGTTGGATGGTGAAGACTCAAGTCAACCATCAATGTCATCCGGTATACAGATGGAAACATTTGAACCGGGTTTTATAGATCCCACCTGCTATGCAATATTGCAACCAAACTGTATGAACATCATAGGGAATTTTTGGACATGGGAGCTAATGTAGTATCTAAAAAATTCAGGGGATTAATTTTTATTAGAGTTCAATTTTGTGGTCAATATTTTAAAGTTTTATTGGATACAGGATCAGAGATTTCAGAGTTTCAGAGAAAGATTAAATTTAGAGGATTCATGTTTTAAGATTCCTAAGTTAAGTTTAGTAGGTGCAAATAATAAAACGATTACTCATGTTAATAAAAGTATTGTTAGTAATATTAAATTAATTAAAGAAGCTTATATGATACAACTGATTGTCATTGATAAGATGAAATATGATATTATGATTGGATCAGATATGTTAGACAAAATGGGTATGGTGATCAATTATGAGAAAGGATTGGTACAAGTAAAGGAGGAGTGTATGAAATTTGAGGAAGAATTATGTCCAGAAAAGGGCAAGCAATTGATGAATATGAGGAGAATGTATATGGAGGATAATGAAATATTTAATGAATTATGTCCAGAAAAGGGCAAGGGATTGATGAATATTAATAATGTATTATATGAAGATGTTGAAGGTGATGTATGTAAAGGTAGTATGAATATAATGGAGGAGGAATTAATATGTAAGAAAGAGTAGATAGGAGAAGTGAAGAAAATACTATTAAAGTATGAAGGACTCATAAATGAGGAAAACAGATTTGCTAGAGATTATGTTCACAAAATGGAAGTTAAAAATATTCAAGATTTTAGACCGAAAACATATCCGATACCATATAGATACAGAAGTGAGGTGAATAGAGAAGTAGAAAAGATGTTAGAAAATGGAATAATAGAAAAGTGTAATTCAAGAATAATAAACCCAATTGTTGTAGTTAAAAAGAGTAGTGGAGAATTAAGACTTTGTCTAGATGCAAGAAATTTAAATAATCATACCATACCACAATATGAAGCACCTGCTACAATAAAAACTATTTTCGGGAGAATAACGGGGGCAAAATATTTTAGCAAAGTAGATTTGAGACATAGTTTTTGGTTGATTCCTTTAGCCCGTGAGTCCAGAGATTATACAGCTTTTGTGATTGATGGTGTTCTTTACAGATTTTGTGTTGTGCCTTATGGTTTGCAGAGTTCGTGTAGTGCTTTGGTTCGCGCTCTTCATAATATTTTAGATAAATATGATGATTTCATCCTTCACTACATTGACGATATTCTAATACTGTCAAAAGATGAACATTCACACTTAAAACATATTGAGATACTATTAAAAGAATTAGATTTAGCGGGTCTTACAATCAATATAAAGAAATGTCAATTTTTTCAAGATAGTGTTATTTTTTTGGGGTATAAAATAGATAATTTAGGAGTTTCAATGGATGAGGAGAGAGTGGATAGAATAAAGGAATATCCTACCCCTAAAAATATTAAAAATTTGCGTGGTTTTCTTGGTTTGATCAACTATTTTAAAAGGCTTGTGCCTGATTTGAGCCAAAAGATAGTTCCTTTAAATCATTTGCTCAAGAAAGGAGTAAAATGGTATCGGGGTAAGGAACAACAATTTGCGTTTGATAACATAAAAAAATCAATTTTGTCACAATTTGAAGGTATACCATCCAGATTACAGCTTGCCATTTACTTTACGAACAGATGCATCTATGCATAAGTTGTCAGGGGTATTATTGCAATGTCAAAATGAATTTGAAGTACCTATCAGTTTTGTATCTCGTTTGACTAGATCATATGAACAAGGATATAGTGTGGGAGAATTAGAATTTGCTAGTATTGTGTTTTGTGTTAATAAGTTACGTTTTTATTTATTAGGTGGTAAATTCTTTATAGAGACAGATCATTTATCATTAATTAATGTTATGAATAATCGTTTATTAAATAATCGCATACATAGTGGGGCTTTGTTATTTCAAGAGTATGATTTCGAAATAAAATATATCTCGGATAAACTCAATATAGTAGCAGATGCATTATCAAGAGATAATGAAATTCGACATGAGGGTGGAAACAAGATATATATTGGAATTAATGTTATTAATGAAATAGACGGATTATTTTCAACAGAGACAATTAGACAAGATCAACTGACTTTAACGGAACATGACAAACGAAGAACAATAATCATAAATAACTTTTACATAAAGAAAATAAAACA
Organism: Diabrotica virgifera virgifera; assembly: GCF_917563875.1. Taxonomy (NCBI): domain Eukaryota; kingdom Metazoa; phylum Arthropoda; class Insecta; order Coleoptera; family Chrysomelidae; genus Diabrotica; species Diabrotica virgifera. The sequence continues at coordinate 134,132,823 of NC_065449.1, read as the reverse complement.
ACAGGAATGTTATGTTATTTCACAAAATTTGGCACATGAAATTTTATTAAATTTGCATGTCAATAATGGACATGCAGGTAGTAGGAAAATTTGGTTGATGTTTAGGGAGAATTACATCAGTAGACAGGACAAAACAATAATTAAAAATATAACCAAGCAGTGTGACATATGTCAAAGGAATAAGCATCGAAATATCATTAATTTTAATACACCTAAAAACGTTTTGGCTACTGAACCATTAGAAATTGTTGCAGTAGATTTTTTGACAGAGCTGATACCAACAGAAGCAGATGAGAAGCATGTTTTTATTATTGTGGATATTTTTTCAAAATTCATTAAATTATATCCAACCAACAGGACTAATGTTGAGGTAATAAAGTCAGCATTTTCAAATTATTTTAATAATGTAGGTAAACCCAAAACAGTAATAGTAGACAATGCAACTTATTTTCAAAGTGTAAGATTCAAACAATTTTGTCAACGGAATAACATTCAACTTAATTTTACAAGCATTAGACATCCTCAATCAAACCCATAAAAGAGATATATACAGGAAATTATAAAATTCTTAAGAATTTATGTACAAGAACATACAGATTGGGCACAACATTTACCAGTTATAGAAAATAACATGAATTTCCTACCAAATACAGTTACTGAACAATCTCCATATTATCTAATGACGGGACAGCAACCGGACAGACCATGGACAGTACAAAATGACATGACATATAGACAAATAATGGACCAAGCTAATAGGAAAATACAACGCAGTGGGAAAAAATATTTGAATAAAATGGTTAAGAAGATGAAGGGCAGAAAAGTCAATTTTGAAGCAGGAGATTTAGTTTTGTTAAGGGCACATAGAGTATCTAACATTAGGGAAAATATGTGTGCAAAGCTTATGCCAATTTTCGGAGGTCCATATATAGAGTCCGGAATCATAACGGACAAAATTCGTATGAATTAGAATATATAGATGAAGAGAGATCTAGAGGCATTTTTAATATAAATGATTTGTATAAATATTACCATAGATAAGTTACAGATAATAGGATATAGTATTATTTTTTTTAGTATGATTAGTGAAGTGTTTAAAATTTTAAATGAAAAATTTAAATTTAATTTAAGGAAAAGTGTAAATTTTTCATTTAGGGCAAGTTGTCATGATTTTAAGATACCCAATTGATAGAATAAGTTAAGTAATAATCAATTTAATGATTTTGTACTGTCCGAAGCAGTCAAGTAAGTATCTTAATACAGGTGGTGTTCGAGAAGCGTGATTGATTTGGAGGGTTGAATAGAATGAGAATATTAAAGGGAATTAAAGTTAAAATTGCACTATACATTGATTTAATAGTTATAGGATGGATTTATTTAGAGCTATACAGTTTAAGTAACAAGAAAGTTTGAATTAGACCATACTATATCAAGGAAGCTATTTAAAGGGCATCTAATGTATGAATTTGTTGCTAAACATACAATAGTTTGAAATTTAGTCTTACCAAAGAATTACTGACAAATTTGTTCCATGATGACCTTGTTTCTGTTTAATAATCATGAAAAAATTACATTTTTCTAGAAGTCACTTAGAGAGAAAGTTCGTTGATGTGATACGTTCTCCATGATTTGGTTAAGTTTATAAATTTATGAAAGTATCTTAGAAGAGGCTCCAATCTAAAAATTGAGAATAATGGTTAGACCAATTTTAGATCTTATTAATGTGAATTTGACCAAAAATGTTGAAAATAGTTCATTAAAGTTGTAGATTTGGGGAATGTCAGAACTCGATATCAATTTTAACGAAGAAAAATGATTTTCTGAGATATGGCTAATGCAGTATCAATTGGTAATTTATTTCTGAATAATTTGAAAGTTATTTCAGTACTTTAATTAATAGTGAAGATATTTGGACTTTAATTTGTAGAGGTAGTGATAAAAGATATAGAAAGGGTACGGACAGTGTTCGCATAAAGTGGCTATAAGAATTTATTGGGAGTATCCTTAAATATGCAAAATATATAAAAAGAATCTAGATAGTTCAGTGAATTTAATTCTTTAATTCAATTTTACTCAGATAAGAGAATAAAATCACCATTTAGGCAAATATTTCCAAATTTTAGATCAAAAAGACCATTTTGACTAAATGTCATAATTTTCAAAATTATTTCATTGGTCCATTTAAATTTCCAAAGCATGAATTATTAATTTTGTTTAAATCTCATTGGCTGTAAAAGGACGCCAAGCTTAAAAAATTGAATTTTAGCAGAAGGTTCTAGTTATTCAAAGGGGACAGTCGCTTTTTTGAAGCTATTCCCAAGGATTTAGTAAAAATTTAGAAAATTCGAATAATGTAGTCGTAAAACTAGTCACAATATAGACTTTCATTGTCCATCTTCAGTTGGAAAGTGTTTTAAAACCAATGGGACTTTAATTAAGTCACCAAAATGATGTTGTAACCTGCCTGGACTTGGGAGAAGCGGAACTTCAACAGAAAACCAGCATCTGAATGTGTTGGAAGCTAAATCTGGCTTCGATGGACTATTGTCAGGTGACGTTATAAAAACTATTTTCACATGATGTCATGTTCAATTAAAAATTTAAATATAAAAGCATGCATCTTCTTCTTTTTCTTGTAGTGCCTATCCGTTTCGGATGTTGGCGACCATCATGGCAATCTGTACTTTGCACACTGCTGCTCTGAAAATATTTGTAGTGGTTGTGTTGAACCACGTACGTAGATTTTTCAGCCACGAAATCCTCCGCCTTCCTGGTCCTCGCTTTCCCTCTACTTTTCCCTGTAAGACCAGTTGCAGCAGTCCATATCTTTCACTGTTCCTCATGATGTGACCGAGGTATTCGATTTTGGCTGTTTTTATTTTGATTAACAGCTCTTTTTCTTTTTGCATTCTCAGCAAAACACCCTCATTAGTAATGTGGTCGGTATAAGATATCTTCAGGATTTGATGATAAAGCCACATCTCAAAAGCCTCAATTTTCTTGCAGGTGGCGTCTGTGAGAGTCCACGACTCAACTCCGTACAACAGTATAGGGAAGATATAACATCGTAGTAATCTGACTTTTATGGGTATCGACAAATCATGACATTTGAACAACTTTGCCATTTTTTGAAATGCAGATCTTGCTTTCTCTATCCTACATTTGATTTCTATAGAATGGTCCCAATTTTCATTGACGTTCGTACCAAGGTTATGTCTTTACTATTTCTATTTGTTGACCATTTACACTGATTCGTCCAAATTGCTGTTTGTTCTTAGAGATAATCATACATTTTGTTTTCTTAGTGTTTAGTGAAAGTCCGTATCTCTCTGACTGACCTCCGCGATTCTGTTCATTAACTCCTCTAGGGCTTCAGAACTGTCAGCGAATACCACAGTGTTGTCTGCGTATCTTATGTTATTGATACATTCTCCGTTAATTCGAATTCCGGCTTCAACATCATCCACTGCTTCTTGAAAGATTTCCTCAGAGTAGATGTTAAACAGCAGGGGGGATAGTATACATTCCTGACGGACCCCACGTTTGATTTTGATATCGTTGGATTCTCCTGCCTCTGTTCGGATAGAGGATGTTTGATTCCAGTACAGATTGCTGATAATCCTTAAATCACAGGTGTTAATGCCAATATTGGTTAATATCTCCATCAGCTTGTGCTTTACTGTATCGAACGCTTTATGGTAATCAATGAAACATGCATAAATATCGCAATTTACGTCTCTACATCGTTGAAATAGCACTTGTATACTAAATAGAGCCTCTCTTGTACCCACTGCATTTCGAAAACCAAACTGTGTTCGGCTGATTTTTTCTTCGCACAGTCTATATATCCTTTGGTGTATAATTTTTAGAAATAGTTTTAAAATATGGCTCATTAAGCTGATGGTTCGGAAATCACTGCATGATACGGACTTTGTTTTCTTTGGTAAAGCAACAAACGTCGACTTCAACAATGTTTTTGGTATTACTCCGCTTAAATATATGTCGTTAAATATTTTGGTTAGGCGTTGAGTACCGTCGGTGTTAAATAGTTTTATGAGTTCAGCATATGCATTGTCAGGTCCAGGAGCTTTGCCATCTTTTAGTTGTGATATTGCTCTTTCCACTTCATCTGATGTGATTGGTAAGTGGTCATCACATATGTAGGATGGAGGTTGTTCGGATCTAGTATCATCAAAGAGTTCCTGTATGTATTTTGTCCATATGCAGATTTCTTGATTTCTGTCTGTGATGATATTCCCCTGTTGGTCTCGCAATTTGCTAGCTGTGTTGGATTTCTGAAGACCAGCTGCTTGTTTCACCTTTTTATGCATGTTAAACGTATCATGTTTTTGCTCTAACGACTCTATCTCTTCACATTGTGATTTTAACCAATTTTCTTTGGCCTTTCTTATTTCAGTTCTTATTTGTCTCTGAATCGTGTTGTACATTATTTTGTTGTTTTTTGATTTTCTTCTTTCTTCCGTAAGTTGTAGTATATTGTCGTTCATCCAACTTTTTCTCATCTCTTTCTTTTCTATTAGATGTTCTTCTCTGATGCTGTTAAAGGTTTCACATATATTTTGGAGTGATTCTTCGGCATTATATGTTTGCTCCATATTAATTAGTTTTTCTGAAAGAATCTGTGCGACTGTCTCTTTTGTTTTCTTATCTTTTAGTATTCTCATATCGCACTTTTTGTTGCTGTTCTTTTTTGCAACCTTCTTGAGTCTAAACCTAAATTTACCAACAACAGGAACATGATCTGATGATACGTCAGCACCGGGGTAACCCTTAACCGATAGGCATCCATTACGGAATCTCTTGTTCACCATTATGTAGTCAATTTGATTCCGTATTACGTTTCCTGGTTGATCTTGCGGGGAGACCCAGGTGTACAAGCGTCTTGGTGGTAGTTTGAAGAATGTGTTTAGTATTGCAAATTCTTCTTCTTCTACAAACAGTTTTAATCTGTCTCCCCTTTCATTTCTCTGTCCTAGACCAAAATCACCAATGAATTCACCGCTTCTCCCTTCACCAATTTTCGCATTGAAGTCACCCATAATAATAGTTAGTCACCAATAATTATTATTAAAAGCATGCATGATCAATATAAAAAAAAAAAAAATTTTGAAAGTTTAATATCATTTACCGCTTTGGTAAAATAATTATTTTGAGAGAGAAATATCCATAATTGCATATGTTGGTTTATATTATCATAACCACAAATTTTAAGGCAATGACGCCAAGGAGGTAAGGCTACCTGAGGAAATGAAAAGTCATAACATTATTAAATAAAATGATGTTGGATAATCGAGTACAAATATAAATAAGCAAAATCATTGGCTAATACTCGTAAAGTGAATGTGAATTTAGTTGGAAATATATAAAATGATGAAGGGTTATCATTCCATACATTTCTGTGCAACTATATACACCGGTGTTTCGGCCTATTTGGGCCTCGTCAGTATAGTGTAGCAAGTTAAAAAAGTTGTTTGTTAACTTGTAAAAGGATTACTACAGGAGCAAGGTTACCATTTTTGGTCAGATTGTTAGAAGACCCGCAGTCGCAAGGCTACAACTAACATTGCCAAGGAGGTAAGGCTACCTGAGGAAATGAAAAGCCATAACATTATTAAATAAAATGATGTTGGATAATCGAGTACAAATATAAAAATAAATAAGCAAAATCATTGGCCAATACTCGTAAAGTGAATGTGAATTTAGTTGGAAATATATAAAATGATGAAGGGTCATCATTCCATACATTTCTGTCCAACTATATACACCGGTGTTTCGGCCTATTTGGGCCTCGTCAGTATAGTGTAGCAAGTTAAAAAAGTTGTTTGTTAACTTGTAAAAGGATTACTACAGGAGCAAGGTTACCATTTTTGGTCAGATTGTTAGAAGACCCGCAGTCGCAAGGCTACAACTAACATTGCCAAGGAGGTAAGGCTACCTGAGGAAATGAAAAGCCATAACATTATTAAATAAAATGATGTTGGATAATCGAGTACAAATATAAAAATAAATAAGCAAAATCATTGGCTAATACTCGTAAAGTGAATGTGAATTTAGTTGGAAATATATAAAATGATGAAGGGTCATCATTCCATACATTTCTGTGCAACTATATACACCGGTGTTTCGGCCTATTTGGGCCTCGTCAGTATAGTGTAGCAAGTTAAAAAAGTTGTTTGTTAACTTGTATATATGTTTGTCAACTTGTGTATAGTTGTTTGTATATATATATATATATATATATATATATATATATATATATATATATATATATATATATATATATATATTTACATCTTACTATTCCTATGGACTCAAACCATACCGCAACCTTACAGCCTCTCCTATTTAGAGGTGTATATAATAGTTTAGATATCGAATATATTGAATCTAGTGACAAAACATTCTCAATGCACAAATTTTCATTTTGATAAGATTAAATTCAATATATACTGTTCCGTCCGGTTCTTTTATCATTAGCACCTCATTAGGACGTTCTATTTTTACAGCCTCATTAGTATAATTTTTATCAGGATTCTGGTATTACGGCCTCGTATACACCACCTTACAGACTCATACAATGTTGTCAATTCTCTCACTGCCTCTTTAGATAAATCGGGGTTTCCCCTTTCAATTTGGTGTTTAAGCGAACGAAGTTTATTTTGCATTTCTCGAGTGTTAAGTAATGAATATTTTAAAACAGTATATTATTTCCGTAGTCGATATTTTAAACAAACACTTATAAATGACAAAGTATTTTTATGATTTCTAAAAAGTTGAACATGATATTTTATTCAAAGGAATGGTGAATTTAAGTTAGCGCAATACTTTTTTAACAATATTTGTTCTTGTATCGTTTAGTTTCCGTCGGATAGTAATCTAGAATTGCTAATTAATAATATATTATAGTGAGGACATTTCCTGAAGTTTGATTATAATTCTTCTTCTTTAAGTGTAATATTATCATCCCATCTCTTTAATGGTGAATCTGTCCTTTTTTTAAATGGAGACTTATCTCGTACTACGTACTATGCTGTCCTCTTCTATTTTGCTGATGAGGCTGTTCCATTCTCTTTTTCGTTTGTTGAACTCATTTTTTAATGTTGTTTATTCTGCATAGGTTTAATAGTGTTTTGCGGTTATGCTTCTTACTATTCTCATATCATTCTTCTCCAAATATCTTCTTATCGTACTTATGTCAAGCCTTGTTTTTGCTTTATACCTATGTCATGGTAGTTCGGATTTAGATTCGTATAATTACGTTTTTGCTTCGATTTTCAAGCATGTTTCTCTATATCGTGTATTTAAGACACCCTGAGATTCTGCTTGCCTTTAGCATTTTTTGTTCCCTTACTTTCTCTGCAGTGTTATTATCGCTCGATAAGGTTATTTCCTAATATCAACTAGTAACTAGTCGTCTTTAAGGGGAGCGGAGCAAAATGCAAAATTTTGACACATAAAAATTTTCAAGGTGTTTTAAATGTATTCATTTTTTTTTAATCCTGAGAAAATAATTAATATTTTTGGAAAATTTAAACGCAGAATGAAATATTACATTATTACCGAGGGCCGAAAGTCACTGAAAACTTCTATAATGTTTATTTTAATAAGTTACAAAGTTACAGGGATGAAAATAAAAGAGAAAATTTAGTGTGTTTTTTAATTGCAAATATTTCATTCAAAAGAAACTTTTTATTTATTGTAAGGGATTTTCTACCCTTGTTAATAGAGCAGTCTTTCATTCTGCGTTTAAATTTTTCAAAAATCCTTATTAGTTTTCTCCGGATTCGAAAAAAATTAATACATTTAAAACACATTGAAAATTTTGACATGCGTTAAAATTTTGCATTTTGGTCCGTTCCCCTTAATCGAACGAAGCTATTTCTCGCATGTGATGTTCCGTCTCCGACTTTTCGGTAGATCTACCGAATTGCCCCTTGTATTACCGATTTGAACAAAAAATATCATAATACACTATATTTTACTTTAAAATAAATTCAATCCATTCTTTCACAGATTTTGCTCAGGATTACAACCGCTTAGATTGACATGAAATCTGAAATGCGCATAGGAAACATGTCGAAAAAAAAACTATATTTATATTGCCGATATGCGTTTGTACGCCAGGGAGGAATATCATCCATTCTTGAGGGTGAAAATATTTAATCTTTAAATAACTGCGGCAATCGATGGAGAATTCAATTCATAGCAAAAAATGTTATACACGCTTCTCTCGGTTAGTTAATATTTTTGTGATTTGGGTGATTTTTCTAAAATAACTCGCAAACAGTACATTTTAAGCAAAAAGCCATAAAATGCAAGTCAAAAAGAAACCATTCAAGAATATGAATTAATTTTTTTTTAATTTTTATAGCGGCGATAGAAGTCGAGTTACAACCTGATGAAGGTGAGGGTTTATTTAAATTACCCTTTAATCGAAACTTTATTATCAAATAACGTAAATAATACGAGGTTTTTTCAGAAATGATCACAACATTTTTAAAATTATTTGATAAGATCTTTAAAACAAGCTAAGCTATACGTTATTCGGATGGAAAACACCAGAGTTATTAACAAAAAAAAAAAACGATTATGTCATTAAAAAAAAATAAAAAAAAGGAGGAATTAAATTATTGGTTTCTCCACAAAAATGAAAATTATTCCTATTCCACATATAATTAGGTTTATTTATGTATCAACAACGTGTCTTAAAATTGTATCAAGTTTAAAATGTCTAGATTTGAAATAAACTGAATTTGTGAGTATTTTGCTGCTCCGAAATAGTTGAAATTGGAGATATTTATACGCTCCGAAAAAATTGACAGGAAAAGGTAAACGGTTCTTCTACTATAACTTGTTAAATTTTAAAAATATTTCATTGATCGAAAAATTTAATTTATTATACTGAATTATGAGTAAGTACTATAAGATCTGGAAAGTTGAACTTTTTTGAAGCCTTTAGTATTTATGAACGGAACTTTTTACACTATGTTCAAAGTTAAAATGTCAAAATATCAATTAGATTGTATCGTAGAGAAATAAATAAAGATGTGTAATAGGGGCCTTACTCTCCCCCATGTCTAACAGCTTCCTGTTTTCAGAATAGACGAGATCCATTTTTTTTCGAAGTCAAAATTGAAATATCCAAATATACTTCGTCAAAAGACTTCGATCCGGAAACTTGTGTTTGAGGAAAGGAATTCTACTATGAATTCGTCTTCCACATAGAAAATATGGTTTGTTATATTTCGAAAGTTTCTTCCGATGTGGCCAAAGTTTCTGGTCATCTCTAGAAAACAAGGTTTCTATTAACATCTCTGAGGTCACCTCTGACTTCGACATTAAAATATCGTCATTATTATAAAGTTCCTGTAGATATTTTGTCTTTCAAAAAAAGATGAAATAGGTAGAAAAGTTAATAGAGGAAACAGGAACAATAGACAAAGGAATTTAACCCATTTCAGCAGAGACAAAAGACGATAAAGTGAAATGTAAATTGGAGTCACGGTCGACATTTGACGGGAGCGGAGGTCCTGTTCGTATTAAGTTCCAAGTTCCAATTTCGGACCGAAAGTCGTCATGAAATAATTACATGAATTAGTTTAAATCAGCTGCAATAGCGAATGGATGGTCCGAATAAAAAAGGCTGAAAACTTATATCTATTGCACTTCGAGGAGATGCCTTGGATGTGCTTCATACCATAGCCGTAGATTAGAGAGATGATTTCAGACAGACTAAACAGGCGATAGGATCACGCACACTTGGAGTATGTCGAAGTTTAAAAATCGAAGAAAAAAAGAGATGAGGATTTTCAATAATATAAGGTAAATATTGTCAGGTTCATACCATTCCACCAGGAGGAATCATACTTGGAAAGGACTTGGTGACTTCTACTAAAGAAATTTCTATAAGACTTATTAAGGTCAATGACTACCCAGTGATCATCAAAAAAGATACGAAAGTAGGAATCTGTGTAGATGTAACGCCCACAACGAGAGGTTCGACCAAATGGTTGCAGTTGCTGGTCAGTCTATAAATTAGGTGGAGAAAAGGAGATTAAGGGAATTTCTTTGGCGATTTCATGGCATATTTGTACCAGAAAGAGGAAAGGCAGGAAGAACTACCCCTGTTAAACATAAAAGTGATACTTGTAACGCTAAACCAATTCGTCAAACAATTCAGAACTGTTTTACGTCAAACAGAGGAAACTGAAAATATTGTTCAGGCAATGAAGAAAGTCGGAGTGATAGAACTTTCTACCAGGCCAGGGATCTCTCCGTTAGTTATGGTCAAGAAGAAAGACGGAACTACGAGGTTCTGTGTGGATTACCGTTTGTTAAACAATATTACCAAAAAGGATAGTTACAGTTTGTCAAATATACGGTCATACTTGGCCCATTGATATTAGGCTGCACCTAAGAAGCGCATTCAACAGAAACATAATTCACTGAATGCGCTTCCACTTATTTTTCTACGCGAGTGGACAAAATCGCCAAGTATCACCGTATGTTTGACAAGCTGTCCCTATAACACGAATCAATGATACGTTGGATATATTGGCTGGAAGAAAATTATTTTCTACTTTGGACTTGAAGTCTTGATATTGGTAGGTAGAAATGGACCCAGTGGATAAGGAAAAGATAGCCTTTACCACAAGATCCGGATTGTGGCAATTCAACGTTATGATATTTGGACTCTGTAATACTCCTGCTACATTTTGAGAGCTTTACGTAAAACCTGTTGACAGGGTTATCTTGGAAAACGTGCCTGGTATTTTTTGACGACGCAATTGTCTTCGTGGAGACTCTTTTGAAGACCATTTGAAGAATTTAAAGACGTTTTTAATCGACTGAAAGCTTCCCTATTGATGTTAAACCCCAAGAAGGGCCGGTTATTTCAAAGTAAAGTCAATTATCTAGGTAATAAAGTCAGTAAAGAAGTAGTGGCTGTGAATAAGGGAAAAATCGATTCCATTCAGGAATGACTAGAACCCACTGACAAACATCAAATGAGAAGTTTTATTTGACTATATACTTACTATCTAAGGTTCATTAAGAAGTTTTCACGTATCATTGTCATTAACGCGACTTACATAAGAAGCAAGAGATTACAATTGGGATGGAGACTGCCAAATTTCCTTTCGAAACCTTAATGAAGTATTTAATCACAGCAGCATTAAAAGAGTATCCACTGCCAGGAGGAGAGTTTATCTTAGATACAGATTACAGATGTAAGTAACATATGAATTTTCAGAGTGCTATCTCAGATCAAACGGACAGAAACGTATTCTTGAATATTTTAGTAAAGTGCTTTCAAAACCTCAGCGAGAATATTGTGTCACGAAAAATGAATTTCTAGAAGTAGCGAAATCAGTAGAATACTTCTATCAGTACCTCTAAGGAAGGAAGTTTCTAATCCGAACGACCATGCCCCAACCACTTAGGTTAAGGCAGTTTAAGATCCCAGAAGGTCACATGGATTGAACGACTCAAAGATACAATTTCAAAATTGAGCATCGGGCAGGAATTAGTCACAGGAACGCCGATTCTCTTTCTAGAAGTTAGTACCCAGCCGAGTCCGTACCCATTGCAACAAAACATAATCAAAGAAACGAGTACTGCTAAAAACAACGGTGGTCGACGACGAGTGGACGCCTATTAAGATCAGGGGCGAACAAGGGAAAGATCCAATTTTACAGAAAATTCTTAAATTGAAAGAAGAAAATCGTCAACCATCTTGTCAAGAAATATCAAGCCTAAGTAGTTAAGAGGCGTTGGGCCCTGTGGAACTCCTTTATAATGAAAAACAGCTTGCTTAAACGAGTACTGGAAAATGATAATGGTATAGCGAAGAGAACACAATTGATGATTACAAAGAGCAGAGAAGAGCCGAAGTATTTCGTTAGTTACATGTTACATGACAGTCCATCATGAAGACATTTCTATGTAAATAAAACCCTTCAGAGAATGCGGGAACGGTTTAATTAGATGAATAGTTTCGACGATGTAAAGAAATGGTGTAAGGAATGTACTAACTTGCCACGAGTACTGGAACTTATCGAAAAGGAAGGCTCCTACGAGGCAATACAATGTTAGATGTCCGTTTGAGAGAAAGCAAAAGAAAGCGAAAATGGATGCAAGTAGATATTATATTGATCGTATTGAATTACTTCACTAAAGAACATAAAAACTACAGGCTATTACTCGTAAATCGGATGGAACGGTAGAGCGAATAAATAGGGCAGTTGACAAGCATTTGATAAATATGTTGTCCAATCAGCAGCGAAATTGATATCCGTAACTTCCGTTCTTCGCAATGACTTACATATATGAGTACCTTGTGATTTAGAGTTTGGATGTCGATGGATAAGACGTAGCTGGTGAAGATTATGTAAATGGATTGCGAAGAAGAATGGAGATCCGTAAACCGAACATCCCTTATGTTTTATGAAGGACCACAAAGTCTGACTCGATAATTTGAATAAGCGAATGGGTTGTTCTCCCAAGGTCTGACAAGGTCCGTCCTTAAGTATGGAGTAGATTAACGACGTTATCTACCGAATAAGCAAAATTCCGATGGGAAGGCGGATGATAGTATCTACACAACAACCGGCTGGCGTCAATTCAAAGAGACCACGTCAAAGGTGAAGAAGTGGAAATAAACCAAGTCCAAGAAGTACGTAACCTCATGTTTGATGAATTCATAAATGCCTATGGAGGTACCAATAGAGCAAAACATGATGTTGTCACTGAAGAAAACCAAGATCTGCCACTTATAGATGACTACTCACTGGCCCATACAATCCTGACCGCTATTTAAGATGCACAAGGGTTGGAATCCGACTTTCAAAGGAAGTTTGGCTGAGTTGCAGAACTTCAATGCCAACTGACAACTTCGGGAAAAGCTGTGAAACTCCAAGATGCATGACGTTACATTTCCCAGCTGGTAATAAACGACACTGCTCATGACCAACCTAAGTCTAGTGATTATTATACATTTAACTTAGAAAATTATATATTCCTTGACGGGTAATTGCATATTAAAACGGACTTATACTTATAGATGTATAGTTGGTTGGCGATTACAATACTCTAAATAGATAACCAATCAATGATGCGAATAAAGATAATTTGACACAAAAGTAATCTATCGTCACAGTATTTTCACAATATCATATGGTAAAATGGGAATTGTAATTTCTAGGTTAGTATTTTTCAGCAATCTTGATATTTTTCAATATCTTGCACTGGACAATTTTCTTTTTGACACTGTGACAGGAAAATACAGCGTGTTTTATATGTTTGTTCATTGGTATTTTTTCATTTTTCCGACTGTATATTCATTGAAAATGAATTCTGGTTTGGAGCCCAAAACGTCAAAAATAATAGGCAAATATGTAATATTATTATTGTGGCTTGTTCCCAGTATTCTCCCCAAAAATATATAGTCATATCTTAAGTTGGAAAGTACGTAGGTAGGTTATTATTATTATAATATGCAACAGCTAATAAGTAATTCATAGAAAGTATTAATATTTTTTTGGTCGATAACATTTTCAATTTTTGAAAAATTGAAATATATGTTTAAATCATATGGTGAAATGAGTATCTATCGTCTTTATGACTGGTCACGATCTATAAATATAGTGAATGTTCATAAAAATATGAGTATTTCAGAAATGACAAGAAAAAAACACACAGAAGCCAGAGAGAAATTTTATGAAGATTTCCAAGAGGTGGTAAATGCAATACCAAAAACATCCGCAGTTATTGTTATGGTAGACATAAATAATATAAGAATGGCAATGATCTGATACTAGGCATAAAGCAAAAATTAATGAAAGTATACATAAGAAAATGAACTCTTTTGAATTTCTGCGTACAAAATGAATAGGTACAGAATTAATGTTGTACATTTCTATGCTTTATGATGCAAGATTAAAACAAAAATGTATATCTACTTTTATCAACACAACTGGCACAAATCAATAATAAACTAAGTACCTACATTCTTACAAATAGAAATGAACATTACAAACAAGTATTAAATGTACGGAGCCATTAATAGGTCTGGATCCCGCGTATGAAAAAAAAGCTGATTAATAGCAAGCTGAAAATTTTTTAATAGCTTAAGGGTGTGTAGTCGGACAAACTTTGATATATTGGAACACTGGAACAGGGGAAGTTTTAATTATGGAACAAGTTAAAAAATTGGAGCGGTCAGACCACGAAAACGTCACGTGTATTTAGTCCGACAGAACTTCCAATTGATTTGTTACCCTTTCATTAAACTCTCATGTAAAAATCAGGCTGGTATTTATCACCAAATGGGCATTATAATGAGTGGAACACGTAGAAAATGTCAAATGACAGGAATTATGACAGGTGATAAATAGCGGTCTGATTTTTGCATGAGAATTTAATGAAAGGGTAATAAATCAATTAGAAGTTTTGTCGGACAAAATACATGTGACGTTTTCTGGTCTGACCGTTCCAAATTTTTAACCTGTTCCACAATTAAAACTTCCCCTGTTCCAGTGTTCCCATATATCAAAGTTTGTCCGACTAGACACCCTTAAGCTATTAACAACTTTTCAGCTTGCTAATAATCAACTTTTTTTTTCATACGCGGGATCCAGACCTATAATATTTTATTTTTATTTATAAACAGTTACATTTATATTCTGAATTATAAAATTATATAGCTTATTCGTTCTTAAATAAAAAGATGTGTTTATTATGCAATTTCAAAATCAAAACGTGTGGAAGAAATGTCTGTGAAACAAAATATCTTCCTTTATTAGGTACTATTAATAACATACCTACTGCGTACCATTACATTTTTCAACACATAAAAATTAACGATAACAGCACCAGCAATTTGCGTCAGATCGGATGATACAATATCCAGGCAACAGTGTTGCCAGCCGTGCGGAGTCTATAGTGTCGTTTCTTAGTTTTACATATGAACGATATACACCTTCAATATACTCATAAAAGCGCCATCCAACGGCAAATGGCTGAATTACAAGCGACCTTACGGACTCATTTTGTTTTAAGATTTGCAGCTATCCTACGATACCCACAATATTTGTAACATATTTGTTTAGTAGGTAGAGGTCTCTAGTTTCTCATTCAACAAAATTTTGGTAGAAAATGACCATCCTTTTAAAGAAATACATGAAAAACATTACGGCCTCCGTATATTGAGTCCGTAAATCGCTTGAGTCCGTTGTGTATGGTCAAATCCTTAATGCAGAGTCCGTAATATTAGTAGGATATATATATATAGTGGTTTGAAGTTTCAGCAATTCGGTCATGTGAAATAAAATTCTATTTGTTATTTCTCAATATTTCGTCACACTTTTGTGACTTCTTCAGGAGTAATTGACCGAATTGCTGAAACTTCAAACCACTATAACACAGTACGGTCGAAAATATTTGTACAAATATATATATATATATATATATATATATATATATATATATATATATATATATATATATATATATATATATATATATATATATATAAGAGGGCGAAACACATTTCTAAGAACTGGTGTTTGGATCTTTGATTCTATTCGAAAAAAAATTTTTCCCAGCCCGAAATGGTGGATGTGTGAATTGTTCGTAAGGGGATTTTTCCACATTCTCTATTTCATCTATTTGATATATATATATATATATATATATATATATATATATATATTGATACATGTGTCCATGTGACTTCCAAAGTATATACTCGTAATACGTTGTCACTTCATATATACCGTAATGACTTCCGATTTCGGAAGTCACAACGTTTTGCCTATATTTTTACGAATTTGGCTACTAGATGGTATTAGAAGGCTTATATTAAAAATTTCGCTGGAAGTCATATCGTATCTAACATACTCATAAGATCAGATTTTAGTTCGACGGTATATCACCAGCGCTAGTGTCGCTCCCGTACTATTATACAGGTTATATACACAACGCGTAGCGTCTTCCGTATACCACACCGCTCGATGCGACTTCCGTTTTTTGGCAACCCTGTGTAACGGTTTCCAGACATTCATTTGTTGTGGATTCGCGGTCCTAATCGTACTTAGTATTTTGTGTATGAAACATGAATAACTTCATACTTTTGTGTTAACATTAATAATAGCTTTCTTTTAAATCTGCTTTCCTTTAAAGTTAGCCTTAAATGAAGCTAATTATATCTCTATAAATATATATTATCTGTACTTATTTTAGTCTATAATATTTACTTACCTATTTATTTATAGAAATTCATTTTTCTCGTGTTTTTGTTTACTTCCTTTTTTACAATGAACTTCTAATTCAATCTACACTCACCGGCACGAAAAATGGGCAACCAAAAAATTGGTAATTTTTGATGTCTCGTATCTCCTAAACCTGTTGTCCGATTTAAGTAATTTTTTAATATGTTATAGCCTTATTCTTTAACAATATTGCTATAATAATATTGTTGATAGGCATGTAAAGTTTATTGTATACCAAGTGTACCCATCAAACTGGGTTTTTTTCTAAATTTTCACAACACCCTGGGAATATTCTAGCCTTTATAAAATATTGAAATTAAAACCCAACTATAGCCCCAGGTTTTCTTAACATTCTGTTTTTTTTTATTTATTCGCTTACGTTGGATAATAAAAAAGTTATGGACTTCAACAACTGGCCATGTTCTTTATCAATACAGGGTGTTTCTAAATAAGTGCGACTGACTTTAAGGGGTAATTCTGCATGAAAAAATAATGATTGTTTGGCAAAAGAATTTTATTTTTGCAGTCATTATTTTTTCATGCAGAATTACCCCTTAAAGTTTGTCGCATTTATTTAGAAACACCATGTCTCGATAAAGAACATGGCTAGTTGTTAAAGTAACTAACTTTTTTATTATCCAACATAAGCGAATGAATAAAAAACAGAATGTTAAGAAAACCTGGGGCTATAGCTAGGTTTTAATTTCAATATTGTATAAAGGCTAGAATATTCCATAGGCTGTTGTGGAAATTGAGAAAAAAACCCAGTTTGATTGGTACGCCTGGTATTCGGTATATAATGATAACTTACATGTCTAGAAATAATATTATTACAGCGATATTGTTAAAGAATAAGGCTATAATATATTAAAAAAATACTTAAATCGGACAATAGGTTTAGAAGATACGAGCCATCAAAATGACCCATTTTTTGGGGTGCCCGTTTTTCGTGCCGGTGAGTATATCTATTAAATAATCTAAATTAATTTTAAAAATCTTATTAAAAGCTTAAGGTGATACAGTAGGGATCAACAGGTAGCCAAAACGCGTTCCAAAATTGCGGCTGTAATTTTGAATATTTTTCGACGTATTTGGCACACGTATTCGTAATATAATAAAGAATGGCGGTACAGAGCCCAATTTGGGAAATATGTTAGTATTTGGAAATTACTCTATAATTAAATACAATATTAAAAAAACGGGTCCGTACCGCCATTAAGAAGAAAAAAATACACTTTCTTTAAATAAACTTTTTTATCCGATGCCTAGATCTTGTGTCATTTTGGAACTACTAATGGAATAAAAAAATTTAGTAGTTCCAAAATGACACAAAATCTAGGCATCGGATAAAAAAGTTTATTTTCTTGTTCTTCTTAATTGCGGTACAGGCTCGTTTTTTTAATATTATGTTTAA
This sequence comes from Diabrotica virgifera virgifera, assembly GCF_917563875.1. Classification (NCBI taxonomy): domain Eukaryota; kingdom Metazoa; phylum Arthropoda; class Insecta; order Coleoptera; family Chrysomelidae; genus Diabrotica; species Diabrotica virgifera. The sequence continues at coordinate 134,115,120 of NC_065449.1, read as the reverse complement.
TTACAGAGTAATTTCCACATATGAATATATTTTTCAAATTGGGGTCTGTACCGCCATTCTCTATTATATTACGAATACGTGTGCCAAATATCTCGAAAAAATATTCAATATTACAGCCGCAATCTTGGAACGCGTTTTCGCTACCTGTTAATCGCTACTGTTTCCTCATAAATACAAGAAATGTAGGTAAATGTTCTCATTTAACGAAATTTCCGAAAATTGTGTATTTTTTTGGACCCAAGTAGGCTGAAAAATAGATTTTATAGTTATTGTTATTTCGAAAGTAATAAAATGTGTAAAAATATACAAAAAAATTGAATGTACAATTACAATTGAATGTAATTAAATACACGATAAAATGAATCAAGAGCGATAAAAAGTTTAAAGTAATACATTCTAGTAATAATATAAAATACAGTAAACTCTCTCTTAAGGGTGTAGGCGCAAAATCTCTGTCCAATGCTATTTAAATACATTTATTTTTTTCGAATCCTGAGAAAACTAATAAATATTTTTTAAAACATACACCCAGAATGAAAGATAACATTATTACGGAGGACCGAAAGTCCCTTAGAATAAACAAAAAGTTTCTTTTGAATTAAATATTCGAAGACGAAGTAGTTTTGGAGAACATGGAGAACAGTGCCTACGTTCCTTCCGATGAAGGCTCCAATAAGAGCCGAAAATCGCGGTTCAAGGGACTGGACTGCACTCCGTATTCTAATTGAAAAGTAAGATTGTTTTGCCTTCGCATTGCAACTGAATAAAAATGGTATACATTTTTATGAAATATTCGAAATTAAAAATCACACTAACTTTTCTCTTGTTTTTTCATCCCATTATCTTTATTAAAATGAACATATATTAGGTATATAAGATACTAAAATTAACATTATATAAGTTTTCAGGGACTTTCTGCCCTCGTTAATAATGTAAGCTTCCATTCTGCGTTTAAATTTTTCAAAAATACTTATTAGTTTTCTCAGAATTCGAAAAAAATTAATGTATTTAATTAGCACTGGACCAAGATTTTGCGCCTATCCCCAACGAACACCTCTATACGGACGGTATTTAAAACAAAATTCATTTGCCGGTATATTGAGCCTGTACTCTTCCGGACAATCCCTTAAAATGATGTGTACCTAAATGAAAAAAAAAATACATAGGTATTTTTTCCAAATATTTTAGAATACAAAACTACAATATTTATATTTTATTATTTCAAATTAACACAGAGATGACAACGAGTGATATTTGATAACTCTTTACCTTATCAGCAGTAGGTAATAAAAATCTGGTTCTTAGTGTGGGATTCGTCATTAAAATATTTTGTGTGTCGGTTATTAAAAGAAATGTGATACCGTAACACGTTGCTCTAATAATACTTTAACATTGATATGTTGTGACTAAAAATGTTAAAGGAATGTCTGCTTGATTGAACATAATATAACATATCCAATAAAAATTTTATTTTCTTTTAAAAATGTTTGGGATTGAAGATTGAAGGGTGACTTTGTATTGATATATACATATTGACTGTATGATAAAACAATAATTATACAAACAAAACAGTTATAATTATCAAGATTTATGCTGTAAACTCATGGAGAAATACATTAAATTAATAGAGATCGGGAAATATGCACTTAAAAAAACCTTAAATTATGCAAAAAACAGTTACATTGAAATATGCACTAAAATATTATGCTTTTATGCATTTATAAAAAACGCAATAATAATTATTATTGGTGTATTGAAAGTAGGTATTCCAGGTTGTATCTTAGTCGATAGGAAAAATATTCTGATTCGTTTTTTACGATCTTACGGAGATAGTATAGTTCATTAACGGTTTTTGCTCCAAATTTTAAAGAACGGATTGACGTGAAATTTAGCTTACACATAGGTAACATGTAAAAGAAAAAAAGTGAAAAGAAAACTTTGCCCTGGGGGTTGAGTTTCTCCTCTTCTCGGAGGGGAAAAATATACGTTCAAAATAAGTTCGGAAATGCATAAACACACTAATTCTAAGCAACTTCTGTTATATAGAATTTTTCACTAAGTTAATACTTTTTGAGTTATTTGCTAGTCAATATGTCAATTTTTCAACAAAAAACACTTTTATACGGTTTTTTGCCAATAACTCAAAAAGTAAGTAGGTATGTTATCGGGAAAAACATTAAAAATATAGCTTATAAAGTAACAAAATTGATGTACGTATAACTTTTTAGAATCAGTAGAAGCAAAGTTGTAGCTAATGTAAAACAGGAAACAGGTTCATATTCGTCAAATTTAGAAATGAATAATTTCACGTGAAATAACCAAAAAATGATAGCAACTAAAAATGATGCACTGTTCTGAGAAAACTTATTACAACTTTTTATTACAAGTTTTAAAAAAATCTTTTTTATGTTTTCTAAAAAAGTTTCTAGCGTTAAAATTAAGAAAGATACTTTCAAAATAAAGTAGGTCCTATTTTTCTTAAAAAACTCCGAAAATCACCCCTTAATTCGGGCTAAGTAAAGGGCTAATTTTTGAAAAAATTGGGTTTTAAAGTAAAATTGTTTAAATTTTGAAAGAGATGCTTTTTTTTTCAAAATGACATAAAATTTATTAGTGCTACCAAAAATTACGAAGAGTAAAAAATGTAGGTTTTGCTTTTCTGAATATTTAGGATTATGTTTTTTTCTTTGAGACAAATATTGGTTAAGATATAGCTGTTCAAAATTAGCATACACAGTTGGTTAGTGACTAGTTCAATACCTTTCAATTACATCCCCTTCAAAAATAAGCACTTTGAACCAATGAAGCTTACATATCATATTTATAAACAATACATACACGAGTAAATCAACTTGTGAAGTGGTGACGATAAATTTTATTTGCTAACTTCCTTAATTTAATGCTAAAAACTTTTTAACCTTTTTTTAAACACTACAAAAAAGTTGTAATGAGTGTTCCCCAAAAAGTGCTTTAGTTTTTGACACTTCACGTTGGAATATTCAATTTGAAATTTGACGTGTATGAACCTATTTGTCATTAGTTACAACTCTTCTTTTACTGGGTCTAGGGATCTCATACATAAGTACACCATTTTTTCACTTTTTTATGGGCTATATTTTTTTTAAGAATGTTTTTTTCGATAAAATACTTACTTTTTGAGTTAATTGCAAAAAATACCGTTAAAATGTGTTTTTTTTGTTGAAAAATGAACAAAAAAGAACAATAGTTCCTTAGAATTAGTCAGTTAATCCATTTCCGGACTTATTTTAAACGTATATTTTTTCATCCCTAGACGAGGTGAAAGTCACCCCCATGGCAAAAGAAAACATCGCCACAATATCAATTTTCTTCTTTGATACCTATGTGTATGCCAAATTTCATGTCAATCTTAAGTGGTTTTTTAAAATTTATGGGTTTTGCAATATTTTACCGTCAGCGAACGGACTAATAGAAGAGGATCCGATATAAGGCCGATCTGCATCGATCTATTTAATGGATAACAATAATTATTGGATATGTAATTTAGTATGTTAACAATTATAAAAAACAAGGGGTGCATGATCTAATTTTCTTCTGACTATAATCAATTAATAATTAATAAATGACTTTTATCTACTCGATCTATGTCATATTATGTATAAATTTTTAGTTTGTGAAAACTGTCATTATAGATAGCAGTGCTTTAAAGTAAGCATGAAGTAACAATGTATTTTAAATGGGATTTACTTTTTCTCACTGTTTTTGACACACTTTCATATAATCAAATATTCTTTCTTAACTTTCGCTTTGTCATGGTGATGACATAATGAGCAATAAATTACAAAAAAAAAATTTGACAGTTTTGTGGTTTGAAAGAAATTAGAATTTTTATATGTCAAAGTTCTAAAAATTGTAGAATATAAATGAATTCCAGTGACGAAGAGTTGCACTATTTTTATTTGTTTATCGTAGATAAAATATTGTATGAAATTGTGCGTGAAGTACTTTTTGCGAACTTACGCGATGTATAGCACTCGCTCCGTTTCATAAATAACTATTTTCATATATTAAAAAAAATGTTTCGACCCGGGTAGATATTATTCCAGATTTTCAGATTTGGGCACAGAGTTGGATTGTTGGGGCATATATGGAGAGCAGGTAGCGCAACAACTATAAACTCAATTTTACAATGGAAACCCGGAGTTAGAAGGAGACGCGGAGGAACTAGAATAAATGGTTACAGGAATTAAAGGAAGATTTATATAGGGCAGGAATTAGAGACTAGCAGAAAAAAAAAGAGAATAGAAAGAAATGGAGAAGCATAGTCTATAGTATCGAGTAGCAGACTGGAAAAAATCTGCTCGAAAAAGATGGATCTAGATAGCTTTTTAGCGGCTAATCCCCACCTGGAGTGTTTAGCCATTTAATTTGTTTATTACATATTATTATTGGTACATCAAAAATTAAAAGGACGGTGCCTGTAATAAAATCTAAAATATTAAAATTTTCTATAAGTTCAAATTTATTTATTAACATTTTTGATATAATTTTAATAAATAAATGACTTACTAATAACACTTTTTAAATTAATTCCACTAAATCCATTTTACAGCAATAATAATATATTAGTATTTTTGTAAAATGTATATCAATCATATTATCATAATTAACACAGGTTTACAAAAAAAACTAAATTTCGGACAATTTGACGAAACCATATGACAAGGGGGTTTTTGGAGTGGCTGATCACAAATCCGGGGTCTGCTCACCTCTATCGCGTCAGGTAAAGGTCATTTCAAGGTCAAATCAAGATAAATTGACAGTCGCTCTGAAAAAGTATATTAGGGGGTTCTTGGGGTCGCTGAAGACGAATCCGGAGTCCGCTGACCTGTATCACGTCTAGTTCAACGTCATTTTAAGGTCAAATCAACATAAATCGACACAATCGCTCTGAAAGTATAGGGAGTTTTGGGGTCGCTGATCATGAAAACTGCGGTCCGTTGAGCTCTACCACGTCATGTAAAGGTAATTTCAAGTTCAAATCAGGAGGAGTTAACAAAATTGACTTGACCTTGAAGTGGCCTTTACCTGACGTGGTTGAGCTCAACGGGCCCCAGTTTTGTGATCAGGGACCCCAAAAACACCCTAATATACTTTTTCACAGCGATTGTGTTGATTTATCTTAATTTGACCTCGAAATTACCTTCAGCTAGACGTGATAGAGGTCAGCGGATCCTGGATTCGTTATAAGCGACCCCAAAAACCTCCTAATATACTTTTTCAGAGCGACTGTCGATTTATCTTGATTTGTCCTTGAAATGACCTTTACCTGACGTGATAGAGGTTAGCGGACCCCGGATTCGTAACCAGCGACCCCAAAAACCCCCCTAGTCATATGGTTTCGTCAAATAGTCCGAAATGTATTTTTTTGTAAACCTGTATAATCAAAAGAATAGATTTTATTAGATTAAATAGATAGAATAGATTAAATTTAACTTAAATAGACAACTTTAAAACACAGACAACTGTATTCACAGTAAAAGTTTCAAAAGATCACACAATACGCTCAAAATAGGAGGTAAATCTAGCAGACGAGTCGTGACTTCCAAAATATGACAACACCGCTGGAAGTGACAACGCGCCTTGACTACCCTATATATGAAAGCAATAACGTATGCTGTACGCTTCGGTATATACGTATATATATACAAAATTTATTTTGGTAAATCCTTTCCCCTCAATAGGTAGACCCATTTTATAAGCCCCCCTTTTACCAAATACACAATTTTTAAAAAATAATTCCTAGTAGAAAAGGTGGAAGTCGGACAGCCTCTTCTGTATACCGGAAGTCACAACTTAACGTGCATCAATATATATATATATATATATATATATATATATTGATGCACGTTAAGTTGTGACTTCCGGTATACAGAAGAGGCTGTCCGACTTCCACCTTTTCTACTAGGAATTATTTTTTAAAAATTGTGTATTTGGTAAAAGGGGGGCTTATAAAATGGGTCTACCTATTGAGGGGAAAGGATTTACCAAAATAAATTTTGTATATATATACGTATATACCGAAGCGTACAGCATACGTTATGGCTTCCATATATAGGGTAGTTCAAGGTGTGTTGTGACTTCCAGCGGTGTTGTCATATTTTGGAAGTCACAACGACTCGTCTGCTGATTTACCTCTTACTTTAAGCGTAATGTGTGATCTTTTGAAACTTTTACTGTGAATACAGTTGTGAATGCAGTTCTTTGTTTTACAGTTGTCTATTTAAATTAAAAGATTGATATTCTTTTGATTAAACAGGTTTACAACAAAAAATACATTTCGGAATATTTGACGAAACCATATGACTAGGGGGTTTTTGGGGTCGCTGGTCACGAATCCGGGGTCCGCTGACCTCTATCACGTCAGGTAATGGTCATCTCAAGGTCAAATCAAGATAAACCGACAGTCGCTCTGAAAAAGTATATTAGGGGGTTTTTGTGGTCGCTGATGACGAATTTTGTGTCCGCTGACCTCTATCACGTCTAGCTCAAGGTCATTTCGAGGTCAAATCAAGATAAATCGACACGATCGCTCTGAAAAAGTATATTAGGTGGTTTTTGGGGTCGCTGATCACAAAACTGGGGTCCGTTGAGCTCAACCGCGACAGGTAAAGGTCATTTCAAGGTCAAATCAGTTTTGTGGACTTGTCCTGATTTGGCCTTGAAATGACCTTTACCTTACGTGGTAGAGCTCAACGGACCGCAGTTTTCATGATCAGTGACTCCAAAACCCCTATATTTTCAGAGCGATTGTGTCGATTTATATTGATTTGACCTTGAACTAGACGTGATAGAGGTCAGCAGACTCCTGATTCGTCATCAGCGACACCAAAAACGCCCTAATATACTTTCTCAGAGCGACTGTCGATTTATCTTGATTTGACCTTGAAATGACCTTGAAATGACCTTTACCTGGCGTGAAAGAGGTGAGCGGACCCCGGATTCGTGATCAGCCACCCCAAAAACCCCTTTGTAATATGGTTTCTTCAAATAGGTCGAAATTTAGTTTTTTTTTGTAAACCTGTGTTATTTATGATATGATTGATATTTATTTTACAAATACTAATATTTTATTATTGCTGCAAAATGGATTTTTTGGAATTAATTAAAAAAGTGTTATTAGTAAGTAATTTATTTATGAAAATTATATCAAATATTTTAATAAATAAATTTGAACTTATAGGAAATTTTAGTATTTATTATTTGTCTTGATTAAATTTTGAATTTTAGATTTTATTACAGGCACCGTCCTTTTAATTTTTGATGGACCAATAATAATGTGTAATAAGAAAATTAAATGGCTAAATACACCAGGTGGGGTTGAGCCGCTAAAAAGCTATCTAGATCCATCTTTTTAGAGCAGATTAGTCCCAGTCTGCTACTCGATACTATTGACTGTGCTTCTCCATTTCTTTCTATCCTCTGTCTTTTTCTGCTAGTCTCTAATTCCTGCCCTATATAAATTTTCCTTTACTTCCTGTAACCATTTATTCTAGTTCCTCCGCGTCTCCTTCTAACTCCGGGTTTCCATTGTAAAATTGAGTTTATAGTTGTTACGCTACCTGCTCTCCATATATGCCCCAACCATCTAACACTGTGCTGAAATCTGAAAATCTGGAATAATATCTACCCGGGTCGAAACATTTTTTTTAATATATGAAAATAGTTATTTATGAAACAGTTCGTGAAGTATGCTTTTTACGAATGCACGTGATGTTTAGAGCACGAGCGACAACGGAGCGAGGGCTATACATCGCGTAAGTTCGCAAAAAGTACTTCACGCACAGTTTCATACAATATTTTATCTACGATAAACAAATAAAATAACTGTAACTCTTCATCACTGGAATTCATTCCTATTCTACAATTTTTAGAACTTATTTAAACATTCCAATTTCTTTCAAACCACAAAACTGTCAATTTTTTTTTTGTAATTTATTGCTCATTATGTCATCACCATGACAACGCGAAAGTTAAGGATATTTGATTATATGAAAGTGTGTCAAAAACAGTGCGAAAAAGTAAATCCCGTTTAAAATACATTGTTACTTCACGCACACGTTATCCATTAAATAGATCGATGCAGATCGGCCTTATATCGGATACTCTACTATTAGTCCGTTCGCTGACGGTAAAATATTGCAAAACCCATAAATTTAAAAAAACCGCTTAGATTGACATGAAATTTGGCATTCACATAGGTAACATGTCAAAGAAGCACATTGATATTGTGCCGATGTGTGCTTTTGACATGGGGGTGACTTTTACCTCGTCTCGGGATGAAAAAATATACGTTCAAAATAAGTCCGGAAATGGATTAACTGACTAATTCTAGGCAACTTTTGTTCTATAGCATTTTTTCACTTAGTTACTTTACGAGTTACTTGCGAGTAAATATGTTTATTTTTCAACAAAAAAAAACATTTTTTAACGGTTTTTTGGCAATTAACTCAAAAAGTAAGTATTTTATCGAAAAAACCATTCTTAGGAAAAATATAGCCCATAAAAAAGTAAAAAAATGGTGTGCTTATGAATGAGATCCCTAGACCCAGTAAGAGAAGAGTTGTAACTAATGAAAAATAGGTTCATACACGCCAAATTCCAAATTGAATATTTCAACGTGAACTGTCAAAAACTAAAGCACTTTTTGGGGAACACTCATTACAACTTTTTTGTAGTGTTTAAAAAAAGGTTAAAACAGTTTTAGCATTAATATTGTCAAAATTATAGGCCTATAACACTGATCTCAAATATAGGCAAAATATTTGAAAAAATAATTAAAATAAGACTTACAAATTTTTTAAAAAAATTTAATATACTATCTGAATGTCAATATGGGTTTCAAGAGGGAAAATCAACGGAAGATGCAATCTGTACTCTAACAGCTAACATCTACAAAGCTCTTGATAATGCAAAACCATCTCTTTGTATATTTGTCGATTTAGCAAAGGCATTTGATACGGTTTCACATAAAATACTGCTGAATAAACTTCAAAAATATGGTATAAGAGGACTTGCATATAACATCCTAGAAAGTTATCTGCTAAATAGACAACAACATGTTTCTATAGATGGAGAAATCGGTAAAGGAAGAATTATATCTTACGGAGTACCACAGGGAACAGTCTTGGGGCCAATTCTCTTCAATATTTATATTAATGATCTATTTAGACTGAATATCACAGGTAAGATAATAAGTTTTGCAGATGACACAGCTATTTTCTATGATGCAAATACATGGAATAACTTAAAACAAAAAGCTGAAACAGATTTTGCTACAATTCAAAAGTGGTTTCAGTTTAATAAACTTACCTTAAATGTAGAAAAAACAAAATATATGCCATTTACATCATATGTTAATAACCTTCCAAATCTTGGCCCGTTAAAAATTGATGCAAAAAATGAAATTCCACATACATACGAAATTAAATATCTAGGTATAATAATTGATAAGCATTTACGATGGAACACCCAAGCAAATAATATAGTAAATAAATTAAGAGGACTCTTATCAAGATTTAAATTTTTAAAACAATTTTTAGGAATAACTCATTAACGAATTATTTATTAGGCACTTATACAATCTCAACTCACATATGGTCTTTTAGGATGGGGTGGAATACGCAATAATTACTTACATTCTATAAATATTATTCAGAAATGGATAATTAGAATTATATACGGGAAAAATTTAAGATATTCTAGTGAGCTGTTATATAACGAAAGTAAATTTTTAACTGTACGTAAATTATTCTGCTATAAAGCCCTTATACATATACATGAAAAAAAGATAATATTAAATTTTAACAGTCATGCCCATCAAACTAGATATATAAAACATAATGCAATTCTACCAAAATGTAATAAATCCATCCTCCAAAGATATGTTGGTTACATAGGGCCCAAATTGTACAATTTACTACCGGATAATTTAAAACAATTTAAAAATTATAAAAAACATAGGTATAAATATGAAATTAAACAATGGATTGGGAGCAAATCAACAAAATTTTGCGAAGAACTTATTAATGGACAATTCTAATAAATAAACTTAAGTATGAAATAAATATCGAAAATAAAGTTTACATCTATAGAGATTTTTATTATCAACTGCAACATTCCTTGAATTGATGGACACATTTATATCACAAATTACATATAGTAAAATTAGTATATTTTTATTTTTTTCTTATTTAATGTTAGAGTTTTTAGTATTTTTATAAATTCCCATATAACTGTGTACATTTATACAATTGTTAAATATTTTTTGTTTTTGTTTATATTGTAAGTTAATATATTATATTTTTAAGTCTCACGCACAAGGGGTGCTACTTTTGTATGTATATTAATAATATATATACAAGGTAGCTCAACTTCAGTGAGTTATTTATGTTTATTTAGGTAGTACTCATTATGCTTTTTATTTTTTGTAAATCTTTATTGTTATTCCTAAATAAAAAAAATATTATTATTATTAAATTAAGGAAGTTACGCTCAAAATGAAGATCCTTTTTTTTTTAAAATTATAAAATTCACCCCCTAATTAGCATCCGAAATGAAATTAATAGTCACCACTTCAGAAGTTGATTTACTCGTGTATGTATTGTTTATAAATATGATCTGTAAGCTTCATCGGTTCAAAATGCTTATTTTAAGGGGATATAATTGAAAGGGATTGAACTAGTCACTAACCAACTGTGTAAGCCAATTTTGAACAGCCATATCTTAACCAATATTTGTCTCAAAGGAAAACACATAATCCTAAATATTCAGAAAAGCAAAACCTACATTTTTTACTATTCGTAATTTTTAGTATCACTAATAAATTTTATGTCATTTTGAAACAACATTTTTTTCTGCAAAAAATTTTATTTTAAAACCAATTTTTTTCAAAAATTAGCCCTTTGAGCCGATCATATAAGATATACAGATCATATAAATATTACATAAGTTAAGTAACTTGTGAAGCGGTAAGTATTAATTTCATATGAGATTCCAATTAAGGGGTGCTTTTTCGAATTTTTTAACAAAAATAGGACCTACTTTATTTTGAGCGTATCTTGCTTAATTTTGATGCTAGAAAGTTTTTTAGAAAACATAAAAAATATTTTTTTAAAACTTTAAAAAAGTTGTAATAAGTTGTCTCAGAACAGTGCATAATTTTTTGGTTGCTATCATTTTTTGGTTATTTCACATGAAATTATTCGTTTTTAAATTTGACGAATATGAACCTGTTTCCTGTTTTACATTAGCTACAACTTTGCTTCTACTGATTCTAAAAAGTTCATACGTACATCAATTTTGTTACTTTATAAGCTATATTTTTAATGTTTTTCCCGATAACATACTTACTTTTTGAGTTATTGGCAAAAAAACCGTATAAAAGTGTTTTTTTGATGATAAATTGCCATATTGACTCGCAAATAACTCAAAAAGTATTAACTTAGTGAAAAAATTCTATATAACAAAAGTTGCTTAGAATTAGTCAGTTTATCCATTTCCGAACTTATTTTGAACGTATATTTTTCACCTCCGAGAAGAGGAGAAACTCGCCCCCAGGGCAAAGTTTTCTTTTCACTTTTTTCTTTGACATGTGACCTATGTGTATGCTAAATTTCACGTCAATCTGTTCTTTAAAATTTGGAGCAAAAACCGTTAAACCTCTTAAAGGAATATCCTGGTTTAAGGAATAGAAATTTGCGGTCCGGAAACGTTTCTACTAGCGACCAATGATCGGTTATTAGAATATCCCGGTTATAGGAATACTTTTGATTGGCACGAAGGCTATTCCAATAAGCGGGTTCAAATGTATTTCGGTAAGATCGTAAAAAACGAATCAGAATATTTTTCCTATCGACTAAGATACAACCTGGACTAGGTAAAATAAAATACCTACTTTCAATACACCAATAATCATTGCGTTTTTTATAAATGTATAAAAGCATAATATTTTAGTGCATATTTCAATTATTCAACTGTTTTTTGCATAATTTAAGGTTTTTTTAAGTGCATATTTCCCGAGCTCTATTAATTTGATGTATTTCTCCACGAGTTTACAGCAAAAATCTTGATAATTACAATTGTTTTGTTTGTATAATAATTATTGTTTTATCATACAGTCAAGTCGTCCTTGAATCCCAAACATTTTTAAAAGAAAATAAAATTTTTATTGGATATGTTCAAGCAGACATTTCCGTTCAAGCAGAATTTTTAGTCACAACAGATCAATGTCAAATATTATTAGAACAACGCTACGGTGTCACGTTTCTTTTAATGACCGACACACATATTATATTTTAATTACGGATCCCACATTTTGCTAAACAGTTAAGAATGTAGTAGAAACATCAAACTTAAGAAACATATTTTTATTGCCTACTGCTGATAAATTAAACAGTATCAAATGTATGTAGTTTTGTATTCTAAAATATTTGGAAAAAATACCTATGTATTTTTTTTCATTCACACATCATTTTAAGGGAGTGTCCGTTGAAGAGTACAGGTTCAATATTATCGGCAAATGAGTTTTGTCTTAAATACCGTCCGTATAGAGGAGGTGTTCGTTAAGGAGATAGGCGCAAAATCTTGGTAAAATGCTAATTAAATGCACTAATTTTTTTCGAATTCTGAGAAAAGTAATAAGTATTTTTGAAAAATTTAAACGCAGAATGGAATATTACATTATTACCGAGGGCCGAAAGTCCCTGAAAACTTATATAATGTTTATTTTAATAAGATAACGGGATAAAAAAACAAGAGAAAAGTTGGTGTGATTTTTAATTTCGAATATTTCATTATCAAGAAACTTTTTGTTTATTCCAGGGACTTTCGGTCCTCTGCAATAATAATCTTTCATTCTGGGTGTAAGTTTTAAAAAGTATTTATTAGTTTTCTCAGAATTCGTAAAAAATGAATGCATTTAAATAGCATTGGACCGAGATTTTGCGCCTACCCCCTTAAGAGAGAGTTTACTGTATTTCATATTATTACTAGAATTTATTACTTTAAACTGTTTATCGCTCTTGATTCATTTTTTCGTGTATTTAATTCTAATCAATTGTAATTGTACATTCAATTTTTTTGTATATTTTTACACGTTTTATTACTTTCGAAATAACAATAACTATAAAATCGATTTTTCAGCCTACTTGGGTCAAAAAAATACGCAATTTTCGGAAATTTCGTTAAATGAGAACATTTACCTACATTTCTTGTATTTAAGCTTTTAATAAGATTTTTAAAAATAATTTAGATTATTTAATAGATACATTCACCGGCACGAAAAACGGGCACCCCAAAAAATGGGTCATTTTTGATGGCTCGTATCTCCTAAACCTATTCTCCGATTTAAGTATTGCTTTAATATGTTATAGCCTTATTCTTTAACTATATCGCTGTAATAACATTGTTTCTAGACAGGTAAATTATCATTGTATACTGGGCGTACCAATCAAACTGTTTTTTTTTTTTCGATTTTCACAACACCCTGTGGAATATTCTAGCCTTTATACAATATTGAAATTAAAACCCAACTATAGCCCCAGGTTTTCTTAACGTTCTGTTTGTTATTCATTCGCTTATGTTGGATAATAAAAAAGTTAGGGACTTTAACAACTAAACATGTTCTTTATCAATACATGGTGTTTCTAAATAAGTGTGACAAACTTTAAGGGGTAATTCTGCATGAAAAAATAATTATCGTTTACTTGATAAAGCTATGTCCGCAAATGCTTGCAAATATAAAATTCTTTTGCCAAACGATCATTATTTTTTCATGCAGAAATTAACCCTTAAAGTTTGTCGCACTTATATTTAGAAACACCTGTATCGATAAAGAACATGGCTAGTTGTTAAAGTCCTTAACTTTTTTATTATCCAATGTAAGCGAATGAATAAAAAAACAGAATGTTAATAAAACCTGGAGCTACAGTTAGGCTTTAATTTAAATATTTTATAAAGGCTAGAATATTCCACAGGGTGTTGTGAAAATTGAGAAAAAAAACCCAGTTTGATTGGTACACCCGGTATACAATGAAAATTTACCTGTCTATCAACAATATTATCATAGCTATATTGTTAACGAATAAGGCTATAACATATTAAAAAAATTACTTAAATCGGACAACAGGTTTGGGAGATACGAGACATCAAAAATTACCCATTTTTTTGGGGTGCCCGTTTTTCGTGCCGGTGAGTGTAGATTAAATTAGAAGTTCATTGTAAAAAAGGAAGTAAACAAAAACACGAGAAAAATGAATTTATATAAGTAAATAGGTAAGTAAATATTATAGATTAAAATAAGTACAGAAAATATATAATTATAGAGATATATAATCACTTATTGTACCTTCATTTAAGGCTAACTTTAAAAGTAAAACAGATCTGCTATTATTCATGTTTAAAAACAAAAGGCACACAAAACACTAAGTACGATTAGGACCGCGAATCTACAACAGATAAATGTCTGGAAACCGTTACACAAGGTTGCCAAAAAACGGAAGTCACACCGAGCGGTGTGGTATACGGAAGACGCTACGCGTTGTGTACATAACCTGTATAGTAGCACGGGAGCGACACTAGCGCTGGTGATATACCGTCGAACTAAAATCTGATCTTATGAGTATGTTAGATACGATATGACTTCCAGCGAAATTTTTAATATAAGCCTTCTGATACCATCTAGTAGCCAAATTCGTAAAAATATAGGCAAAACGTTGTGACTTCCAAAATCGGAAGTCATAACGGTATATATGAAGTAACAACGTATTACGAGAATCTACTTTGGAAGTCACATGGATACATGTATCAATATATATATATATATATATATATATATATATATATATATATATATATATATGTCAAGCGATGAGTCCCGGGACATTCTAAGCGACCTAACGATGACTTCAGGGACATTTGCTGAATTCCGGGTCTGGCCGGAATTCCTATACGTCTAATGATGACTTCCAGGACTGTCCCGGAAATCAATTTATGTATAATGCCTGCTTCCGGTACAAATCAGTTTTAAGGATCTCGCAAAAATAGTCATCAATCTAGTAGGATACTTATTTTTATGAGCTCATATAAGTTATAAATGTAAGAAAAAAATTCATTTTCTGTTCACATTTAAAATTCTCCTTTATACCCAATACTTAAAATTATAATTTCGAGTTCTAGCATCCTTGACAGTTACATGTTTCAAGTTTCGTTTTAACTAATCTTGACGACTTTATTTGTAGCTAGAGGAGAAGAGAATAAACTTGATAATGCCTATATTGTGAATACCATTTACTTATTAGGTTTAATGAACATATACGATAACGATACTCTAACTTAACCTATAATCTATGCTAGTTTAATTGATACTGAAGGCTTACAGCTCATGTTCCTTTTTGATACTATGGTCATAAAATATGGAAAAACTAAATTTGAAAAATTCGAATCATCAAAACCACAGGCTCTGCTTGATTTATGTTACAACAGTTAACACATTTTAGTTTATTATAACTGTCGGAGGGCGTATATAACTCGACCGTCCGTCGTGGGGCCCACTATCCTTAGTGGTGTTAGCAGCACCCAACCTATACGATATCATATTGGATAGGTTCATTGCAATGAACCTATGTAAGATGTTTAAATAAAATTTGTAAAAAAATTAATTATATAATATACAAAGTACAACACAATCAATATACTGAAACATGAAACGACTAGGTCAATAGTACTTATTAGTAACATAAATACTGTTTATTACTACTGCAATATAAGCCACAGGTATACAGGGTGTATAGTGTATACTATTTCATAGGGAGAGTATTGGTACCTCTTAAAGTAGAAAAGATAGGGAAATGTTGAAATCGGGAAAAAGTTGCGTATTTATGAAACAATAGTTATTTTCCTAACAAGTGCAGAAAGTCATACTTTTCCGGACGCGACTGCAGTTTGCCGAAAGACGCGAAGCGGGAGTTCGGCAAGCAGTCGAGTGCGGAAAAGAGACTTTCTGCAAGAGTTAGGAATAGTATTTTTTCTATAAGTCTTTAAAAAATACCCAGATCTTAATCAATTAATTTAATTATTACGAAAATACATACACAAATGAATTCTTTGACAAGGTTGTCAAAACCAAACTTTCAATATAATTAGTTAGCATGACGACGATCTTGCTTTCCATGACGATGATCCAAAACGACTGTTATTGTCTACCGATTTGACTTTCGAATATTAAGTCAAAATAATTTTATTTCATCGAATTGTCGCGTTAATTTCATTAAAAAAGGAACACAATAAGATACATTTGAAATAAAATAGTAAATAATATCTAAATATTAGTTTATTGCATGTATTATAATTATTTTAAGGCCATATTAAAATATTTACACGCGTGCGGAAAAGTAAAACGCGTGCGAAAAAGTGAAACTTTCTAAACTAAAACGCATGCGAGAAAGTAGACATTTTTGCAGGCTCGTAGAAAAATAAATTTGCTAAATCAGCATTAAGGAAACCAGATCCGTATTTAATATTTAAAAATAATTAAAAAGTCCCGTTTTCTAATGTTTGTCCTAACTCCTTTATTTCACAAAATATTTAAAAAAAAAACACTTGAGAAATACTACATTTATACGTGTTTAGTTTTATAATACAATGTTTCGTACTTTCAGGACCACCATCGACATTCGTTTTTTAAATACGAACCTGGAAGGTAGGTAAAAGAAATAAATAAAATAAATGTCCTACGAGACGTTTTCAAGTATTTTTAATATTAATAACCAAACCATAAAATCAAAGATTCCAATGACACCAACTTGTATAGTCTACTGACTAGTGATGTTGATTATAGTTACTTTCGAGTATTCGTTACAAATCGTTACTTTTGTATAAAGTAATCATGTACAGTATTCGTCACTTTGATTACTATAATTAGTTTTGTTACTTTTGTATTTGAGTACCGGTAATCATATCGAGAATCGTATTTCTCAGTAGGTAGGTATTTTGTATAGGTATTCCGATATAAAAACTACAATAGTCGTCGTCGTTGCTCGCTTTTATACGATTGGTACGAAATAACGAAGTAATCAGAATAATCAAAGTATCAAAGTAACGGTTTGTCTCTCTGTATAGTAATCGTTACTTTCAGTATTTGTAAGTACCGAGTACTTTGTAACGAATAGTTACTTTTTCAACATAACAACTACTGACATTCTCTTTTACTAAAAAGTTTCTTGAACCAAACTTTTAATCAATAATAGGTACTAAAAACACTTTCAGACATTCATAAAATCGCATCGCCCAAGAAATGGTTAATATTTGAATCGTTGATAAATCACTATCAGTTACGAAAAATTATCGCCTGCATGTACAGCTAGCTCAAGAAGTAACTACCCACTAAAAAAATTCCCCTACTTTACGAGATACCAATACTGTCCCTATGAAATAGTACACCTACACCCTGTATGGACGGTAATTAGAAACCGTGAGAACTGCAGTTCTATAATTAGCATCCAAATTAATACGAGTTTTAACAAATGTGGTGCTTCAGCAAACACATACTTATTTAGGTGACTAAAAAATGACTTCTCTATCAACCTGCACTTCAGACCACACCCATACTGATTTTCCTTCAACTGAGCCTGGCAACGCTGTTGCCGTTAATTATTTATCAATCATATAAAAGTGTTTTGACTTGCAAGACATTTTAAATATATGGATATATACACGACTACCGGGACATTCGGCCCCGAAAATTTTGCCGCTAGTGGTTTACGTAGATATTATAAGATTAGTTATTTTCAACTATTTGTAAAGGAAGGTCTATTATGTACAAATTAAAAATTGGCACCTACATATTGAAGATTTCGGTTCCTATTCGAAAGTACGGGAATCGAGTTGATTACTGAAATAAATTCGAATTAACGAAAATATTTTGAATCATTCATTAAATTAAAAATTGTGTCATGGAAGCGATCAATAGAACATAAACGTATGTATGGTGATTAGTTCAGGGTCAGTTCTTTTTGCTTAGCTTAGACCTGTGATTCACAAACATTTGGCGAACATTTATTACCTACAGAGTCTATCGTTGACTTTGCTTTTTTCCTTAACCTTCGGATGACCAAGCGGGGGAAATTGTGACCCCAGCGTATGTTTTTGTTTAATAAATTCAAAAGTATTTTTAATTTTTAACTCATTATTTTTTTATTTGACTTTAATATCATTCTAGATATCCTCATTTCCTCATATTTTGAAATAAAAAAAAATCCCTATATTTTACGAATAAAAAATATATTCTGAAGTTGATGTTTAATAAAATAGCGTCTATTAGGTGTAATTACAAGTAGTTTTACGCTAATGACGTCGACTTTGCAAAGTAACAAGACACTTACTCAACATACACGCTACACATGACACTAATACTCATTTTGTGACTGGATGCCAAACAAAATTAAAAATTAAAAAAAAAACTTTATTTTTTGTTAATTGTCATTTTTAACATTTTTGACCTGGGGTCATTTTTCCCCCTCTTGGTCATCCGTGTAACAAAAAAAGGTTGGTCATCGGAAGGTTAATAACTGGTGGTAATAAGGAGTAAGAGAGTAACGACATCATTGAAGTTTTACACATTATAGGTGGCGAACATTTACCGACAGAGTCTATCGCTGACTTTGTTTTTTTTTTCGTTAACGACTGGTGGTAATAAGGAATAAGAGTAATGACATCATTGAAGTTGTACATATTTCATAAGTATGTACCTTGCACAACAGAACTAAGTACCTACATAACAAAAATTCGTTCGAAAAAATTTGCCATATACAATCTTCCATCAAATTCTAATCGATAAATAGTAGTGTTATCGAGAAACTGATTGATGAGAAAAATAAATAATTATCTTTATAAAGTTTAAAACAAATTCCTCGTTAATTAGTTTATAGAGAACGGATATCGTCCGGTTATTTCAGGTTAACCTGTGAATGAAACATAAAGATGGGAATGGGAACTGCTTTGTATTTATCACGGTTATATAAACTTCACCTGTCTGTCCTCACTCTGCTACAAATCTGACGATCAGTTTTTCATTAACTTCCGAATGTTCCATCGAGTCTTAATTAAACTCTGTTTCTCGCGACCCCATAATCCACAATATTACTTTTCGTTAAATAAGCAATGTATTGTTAACATAGTATATATGAGTACCATTATATTTAAATTACGGGTTACTAGTTATCTACTTCTTCACTGTTATTGCAATAGGTACTCTAAGTTGTGTGCTAGATTCAGCCATATTTATAATACCTATATCACACTTGAATACGTCACCAACAACTAAACCGCTTTCGTCCTAGCGGTCAAAAACTGACATCGATGAATATGCGGTATGGCCAATTTCAACGTACTGCAGTATTTGCGGTAATTTCTACACGCCCTTTTGTCTGAGTTTACTGTTATCCTTTCGTTAAATACGAATGCACTTTGCACGAAAGATAAGTTGACAGTCTTCAATGCGATTTTCATAGACATAAAGATAAGTAAACAGGTAACCGGTCTCTAAATATTAAACAATCTAACCCCATAAGGGGTGGTTATGGGCCTCAATTTTTATTAGTAAAACAACTATCTAACCCCACAAGGGGTGGTTATGGCCCTCAATTCTTGCGCAAGAAATTGTGCAATTAATTGCGCAATTCCTTGCATCGTGTAAAGTGGCTATAAATTTCTAATAAGCAGTCCTTGCACCATACCGAATCCACTATTTTGGATTTTAAATCTGACAAAATCGTAATTTAGTCACTCCAAAAAACCCCAATTAATTTTTCTTTAGAAAAAAGTGGTAACCTCTTTTTAGTTATATCACGAGTTCCCGATTACAACTCTGATTTTTACAAATTGACCGAAAATCCGCTCTCTATTAATTAACTAAATATGTTACCAGAAAAAAATTAAAATATGCCAGAACTCATCAACATACGAGAAACTCAAAATTATTACGTTTTTTTTAAGTATATAGTGTACCGTGTAGAAAGTAGTAATGCATTCAAGATTTTGAGTATGTATTTATACCTTAATACTAATTAACTAAATACGTTACCTGAAAAAAAAATCAAATGTACCGGAACTCACCAAAATATGAGAAGCTCAAAAATAATACCGTTTTTTAAAAAGTATATAGCGTACCATATAGAAAATAGTAATGTACTCAAGATGTCGGGTCTCTATTTACACCTTAATACTAATTAACTAAATAAGTTACCTGAACAAAGTTTAAATTGTACCGGAACTCATCAATACATGATAAACTCAAAAATATTACCGTTTTTTTTAAGTATATAGTGTACCGTGTAGAAAATAGTAATGTACTCAAGATTTTGGGTCTGTATTTACACCTTAATACTAATTAACTAAATATGTTAACTACCTGAAAAAAATTAAAATGTACCGGAACTCATCAATATATGAGAAACTCAAAAATATTACGTTTTTCTTAAGTATATAGTGTACCGCGTAGAAAGTAGTAATGTACTCAAGATTTTGGGCTCTATTTACACCTTGATACTAATTAACTAAATACGTTACCTGAAAAAAGTTTAAAATGTACCGGAACTCATCAATATATGAGAAACTCAAAAGATTACGTTTTTTTAAGTATATTGTGTACCGTGTAGAAAGTAGTAATGTACTCAAGATTTTGGGCTCTATTTACAACTTAATACTAATTAACTAAATACGTTACCTGAAAAAAGTTTAAAATGTACCGGAACTCATCAATATATGAGAAACTCAAAAATATTACTTTTTTTTAAGTATATCGTGTACCGTGTAGAAACTAGTAATGTACTCAAGATTTTGGGTCTGTATTTACACCTTAATTCTAATTAACTAAATACGTTACCTGAAAAAAATTCAAATGTACCGGAACTCACCAAAATATGAGAAACTTAAAAATATTACCGTTTTTAAAAAGTATGTAGCGTACCATATAGAAAATAGTAATGTATGTACTCAAGATGTTGGGTCTCTATTTACACCTTAATACTAATTAACTAAATACGTTACCTGAAAAAAGTTTAAAATGTACCGGAACTCATCAATATATGAGAAACTCAAAAATATTACCGTTTTTGTAAAAGTATATAGTGTACCGTGTAGAAAATAGTAATGTACTCAAGATTTGGGTCTGTATTTACACCTTAATACTAATTGACTAAATATGTTACCTACCTCAAAAAAATTAAAATGTACCGAAACTCATCAATATATGAGAAACTCAAAAATATTACGTTTTTCTTTTAAGTATGTAGTGTCCCGTGTAGAAAGTAGTAATGTACTCAAAATTTTGGGTCTCTATTTACACCTTAATACTAATTAACTAAATACGTTACCTGAAAAAATTTTAAAATGTACCGGAACTCATCAATATATGAGAAACT
The DNA here is from genome assembly GCF_917563875.1 of Diabrotica virgifera virgifera. Lineage (NCBI taxonomy): Eukaryota > Metazoa > Arthropoda > Insecta > Coleoptera > Chrysomelidae > Diabrotica > Diabrotica virgifera. The sequence goes on along the minus strand of NC_065449.1, from coordinate 134,093,662 downwards.
CAAAAATATTACGTTTTGTTTTAAAGTATATAGTGTACCGTGTAGAAAGTAGTAATGTACTCAAGATTTTGGGTCTCTATTTCCACCTTATTACTAATTACCTAAATACGGTACCTGAAAAAAGTTTAAAATGTACCGGAACCCATCAATATGTATATGACAAACTCAAAAATATTACGTTTTGTTTTAAAGTATATAGTGTACCGTGTAGAAAGTAGTAATGTACTCAAGATTTTGGGTCTCTATTTCCACCTTATTACTAATTAACTAAATATGTTACCTATTTAAAAAAAATTAAAATGTACCGAAACTCATCAATATATGAGAAACTAAATCCACAAGGAAAAGAAAAAGGTTTTCCTGTAGTTGGCTGTATACCATCAATCACAAAATTGGAAAGAAATCCTTTGTAAAAGGTATAAAAATTTTTTTATTAAAAATCCCTTAAAAGGGCTACATCACAACAAAACGTTTTCGATTTTTTCAAAAAATCATCATCAGTGTTCGATAAACTGGATGCTAGCTGAGCCACAAAAGAAAAATATTTGGGTAAAAACCCTTTACATAAAATATAGATGCCTTAAAAGTGCATACTTCAGTAAAAAGGCCTGTGATGGTCACATGGCAAACAGGATAATGCCCTAAGGTAAGGTATACAGGTTTCCCAACACGTGGGATCCAAATTGAGTTGATCACATTTCAATGACCAGTTGCCATTAAGAGTTGCCATTAAGTCATTGAAATGTGATCAACTCAATTTGGATCCCACGTGTTGGGAAACCTGTATACCTTACCTTAGGGCATTATCCTGTTTGCCATGTGACCATCACAGGCCTTTTTACTGAAGTATGCACTTATAAGGCATCTATATTTTATGTAAAGGGTTTTTACCCAAATATTATTCTTTTGTGGCTCAGCTAGCATCCAGTTTATCGAACACTGATGATGATTTTTTGAAAAAATCGAAAACGTTTTGTTGTGATGTAGCCCTTTTGGATTTTTAATAAAAAAAAAATTTTTATACCTTTTACAAAGGATTTCTTTCCAATTATATGAGAAACTAAAAATATTACGTTTTTCTTTTAAGTATGTAGTGTCCCGTGTAGAAGGTAGTAATGTACTCAAAATTTTGGGTCTCTATTTACACCTTAATACTAATTTACTAAATACGTTACCTGAAAAAATTTTAAATGTACCGGAACTCATCAATATATGAGAAACTCAAAAATATTACCGTTTTTGTAAAAGTATATAGTGTACCGTGTAGAAAATTGTAATGTACTTAAGATTTTGGGTCTGTATTTACACCTTAATACTAATTAACTAAATATGTTACCTACCTCAAAAAAAATTAAAATGTACCGAAACTCATCAATATATGAGAAACTCAAAAATATTACGTTTTTCTTTTAAGTATGTAGTGTCCCGTGTAGAAAGTATTAATGTAACCAAAATTTTGGGTCTCTATTTACACCTTAATACTAATTAACTAAATACGTTACCTGAAAAAAGTTTAAAACGTACCGGAACTCATCAATATATATGAGAAACTCAAAAATATTACGTTTTGTTTTAAAGTATATAGTGTACCGTGTAGAAAGTAGTAATGTAGTCAAGATTTTGGGTCTGTATTACTAATTAACTATTATGTTACCTACCTTATTACTAATGACCTTATTACTAATTAACTAAATATGTTACCTACCTCAAAAAAATTAAAATATACCGAAACTCATAATATATGAGAAACTAAAAATATTACGTTTTTCTTTTAAGTATGTAGTGTCCCGTGTAGAAGGTAGTAATGTACTCAAAATTTTGGGTCTCTATTTACACCTTAATACTAATTTACTAAATACGTTACCTGAAAAAAGTTTAAAATGTACCGGAACTCATCAATATATGAGAAACTTAAAAATATTACGTTTTGTTTTAAAGTATATAGTGTACGTGTAGAAAGTAGTAATGTACTTAAGATTTTGGGTCTCTATTTCCACCTTATTACTAATTAACTAAATATGTTACCTACCTCAAAAAAATTAAAATGTACCGAAACTCATCAATATGTGAGAAACTAAAAATATTACGTTTTTCTTTTAAGTATGTAGTGTCCCGTGTAGAAGGTAGTAATGTACTCAAAATTTTGGGTCTCTATTTACACCTTAATACTAATTAACTAAATACGTTACCTCAAAAAAGTTTTAAATGTACCGGAACTCATCAATATATGAGAAACTCAAAAATATTACCGTTTTTGTAAAAGTATATAGTGTACCGTGTAGAAAATTGTAATGTACTTAAGATTTTGGGTCTGTATTTACACCTTAATACTAATTAACTAAATATGTTACCTACCTCAAAAAAATTAAAATGTACCGAAACTCATCAATATATGAGAAACTCAAAAATATTAGGTTTTTATTTTAAGTATGTAGTGTCCCGTGTAGAAAGTATTAATGTACCCAAAATTTTGGGTCTCTATTTACACCTTAATACTAATTTACTAAATACGTTACCTGAAAAAAGTTTTAAATGTACCGGAACTCATCAGTATATGAGAAACTCAAAAATATTACCGTTTTTGTAAAAGTATATAGTGTACCGTGTAGAAAATTGTAATGTACTTAAGATTTTGGGTCTGTATTTCCACCTTATTACTAATTAACTAAATATGTTACCTACCTTAAAAAAATTAAAATGTACCGAAACTCATCAATATATGAGAAACTAAAAATATTACGTTTTTCTTTTAAGTATGTAGTGTCCCGTGTAGAAGGTAGTAATGTACTCAAAATGTTGGGTCTCTATTTACACCTTAATACTAATTTACTAAATACGTTACCTGAAAAAAGTTTTAAATGTACCGGAACTCATCAATATATGAGAAACTCAAAAATATTACCGTTTTTGTAAAAGTATATAGTGTACCGTGTAGAAAATTGTAATGTACTTAAGATTTTGGGTCTGTATTTACACCTTAATACTAATTAACTAAATATGTTACCTACCTCAAAAAAATTAAAATGTACCGAAACTCATCAATATATGAGAAACTCAAAAATATTACAGTTTTTTAAAAAGTATATAGTGTACCGTGTAGAAAATAGTAATGTACTCAAGATTTTGCGTCTGTATATACACCTTAAAAAAAGTCCCGGTAGTCATCGTTTGACATATATATATATATATATATATATATATATATATATATATATATATATATATATATATATATATATATATATATATATATATATATATATATATAAAACAGATGAAATAGAGAATGTGGAAAAATCCCCTTACGAACAATTCACACATCCAACAATTCGTAAGGGGATTTTTCCACATTCTCTATTTCATCTGTTTGATTTCGTACGAGTGGTCGTCAAACCATTAACCTTGGATCCTTTGATCACTGAGTGTGTTTCAAGGATCTACATCTCATATATATATATATATATATATATATATATATATATATATATATATATATATATATATATATATATATATATATATATATATATATATATATATATATATATATATATATATATATATATATATATTGATAAAAGGTACGCTGTCGCCTCGCGGTGAAAACTATGACGACCTCGCCTCACCCTTTTGTAGTTCTTTTTTTCAAAAAATATAAGCATATATACAATGAGGGGAACTTTCTAATTAAGAATCTCTAAAGAGGGGAAACGATTTTTAATGTTTTTTTTATATATAAATTTACGGTGAAATCCAATGCGCTGTCGCCTCATAACTATATATGACTAAGAATAAAAGCCGGTAAGTTGTTGCCTCAGACGGCGTTGCCAAATATTGGAAAATGACTAAAGGATTGAATGGGTCGAAATTTGGTGCTCAGCGAGAGGTAGGTATTTATTACGGATGTAGGTAAAGAAATAGTGGGAATTGGTTTACATGTTCTATTGTTGTTTACATTAAAAATAAAATATGGTTATTTTGATATTTTAAATAATCTTAAGATATAAACATGGTTTGTGTGGATTATGCGTGTAAAAATTTTTTATTAGTAGATATTTCAAAGCTAGTATTTTGCAGTAAATTAAGCTAAGCCAAATTATTTTGTGTGCATTATTGCTCTTATACAGTAAAATTATAAAGGCTCTTAACGATATAATTTATTATTTGCAGTAAACCTTATTACCTATCTCGCAGAAAAAAGTGTCAACGGTTTATTTAAAAATTTTAATTAAAAACCAGTTATAAAAATGTTACAACAAAACGTATTTTTACAGCAAAGTGTACGAAAATAATCCATAAGGTGGTGAAGGTGGGGTGGTTTTATGGGCGAAAATGGTTTTCTGAAATTTCTGGCTAAACATTGTATCGTTTAAAAAAATTCAACGCAAAAGCTGTGGGCGATAAAAAAATCTACAATTTTTGTAGTGGTCTTTTGATCCTAATCTCAAAAAATTTTAAGAAAAACTCAAAACTAGGTTTTTAGGTACCTATTTAATTTTTTTCTTCTACAAAAATAATTTCATTATGTTTTGTTTAAAAGATAAGCGGATGTGTGCGAAATGGGGAACTAATATCTAAGTCGTCAAACCCTTTAAATGAGGGTTTGGTTATAGCCCGGGAGGTAGTGTCAAATTTGACCGGAGCATTTTAGCATGGCTGGTTTCTTTTTATTTAGGTAGGTGTTCCAAAGCTTATTAACAAATGATGTGTCAGCTGGCCAAAAACCGGGGATTTTAGACAAGAAAAGGTAAAATATGAAAGTTGATGGGCAAACGCTACAACTTAAATGTCAAATATTTATACACGTTATTCAGAACATTTGATAGCCTTGCTTACTTGGCTCCTACCTTTCCCTCAGGAGATCCAGGTTCAAATCCTGGCGCGAAAAATTCTTTTTGTTTTTTAAATTGACATTTTATTTTGAAAAATAATTATTTTTATAATACCACGTTTTTGTTATTTATACGAGACAATATAAAAAATCTGTCTTTTATAGAATCGCAAATTATGCATTTTTGGTCATAATATTATGATTGATCTTAATAAGAAAATTTGTTGTACATGAACTTCTGAAGGTTCCTGAGTTGGCAAGACCAACAATCTAAGTGGAAAGGGAGACATTATTTGTTATTTTTTTGGACAAACTGTTTTTTCTTTATTTTATATGTTGTAGAATCGAAAGATACAACCCTAAATTTTCACTTTTCTCTCACCAACCCCCATTTTTTAATAGCAATCTAAATATTTCCCTATTCTCTATAATACATAAAAATGAATGTTTGTCTGTACCTATGTCCCTTATAGAATCGTAAACTATGCATTTGGTAGAAGAAAGTATAGGTACGCAATATTTTTTAGTATTTTTTGGCTTTCTGGTAATTTTTAGGTATTAAACTTTCAAACATTATTTAGTTTTAAGGCGGTACGAAGTTTGCCGGGTCAGCTAGTTAATAATAAAAAAAATTCTTGGACTAGTGTGGCAAAGATTAAAAAGTATAAATCAATAATTTATGAATTTTAGATTGTAATAAAAAAGCGTCAGTTGTAGCGTTTGTCCATCAACTTTCATATTTTACCTTTTGTTGTCTAAAATCCCCGGTTTTGGGCCAGCTGACACATCATTTGTTAATAAGCTTTGGAACATCTACCTAAATAAAAAGAAAACAGCCATTCTAAAATGCTCCGGTCAAATTTGACACTACTTCCCTGGCTATTAGATGTTTATTATATCTAAGAATAAAAAAGAAATTATAAAAATAGCAACAAAAAGTAAAAAATAAAAATATTTCTATATTTTTACTTAAGCAACATATAAAAAACTTACATAAGCCATACATATTTTATTTCACTTTTATAAGATGTTGAATTTTTGATTTTATAATATTAAAATTCACCTCTTTATCTAGATGGACATACGCCATCTTGAATATAATTTAAAAAGTGTTCTCTTAAAAAGTTTGCTTTTTAATATATCTTCTTTGTGGAGGCACATATGAATTGCATTCGGAATCTTCCCTCGCTTTACTTTTTGTAACTTCTTGCATACCTGAAATACTTGAAAAATTAATATTTGTATTTTAAAGATTTATTTTTTTATTTTCTTCCGCATTTCTAAATCGTGGTGAAAATCTAGTTCTTCAAGCGATTTTCCTTTATATTCTAAGAGAAGAGAATCCCTTTCCATTACTATTAAAAATTTTGACAATTTTACGGTTTGATAAATGTCAGCAGGTAATTCATATCATTCATCATGCATTTTTTCATCATGCCCCATAAACTTGGCAAATTGTTTAGTTTAATTTTTGGACATACTTAAAATTTGTTCTACTGTTGCAATATTTTCGCGTAATTTGTTACTTGATATAGCTTCAGGGTATGTTAAATTCATTTTGCTTGTCAATTTACGGATCGCAACATCCCCTTTGTCCCATTTTAGCTTACTGCTTGGAACTGCAAACATATATAGTTATTGTTATTAACGTCGGACGACGTCAGATATGGATTTATGTCTATGTTTTATTAAAGTTTCTATGAAACCTTGCAACATTTTTGGAAGTAAAATAACAACAGCTCAAGAACCTTTACCAGAACCCACTGGAATTTTGTGTCCTCTCGTAAGTGCCTTTTCTCCTTCAGTTAAAACATTTTAAAAATCGCTGAAGTCCGTTTATCTTTTGTTACAAGATTGCTGAATTTTTAAATACTGAACTTCACCTATTCGGCTTCTGTTAAAAATAATGATTAATGCTCGAGCTTAGTTAATTAATTTTTATGTTTCAACATTATCAATATTTCTCTCAAACGTCTGCTGACATTTCACACCAATTTTAATACTTTCTTCTCAATATATTTTAATATCACTTACAAGTGGTACGAGCTTTGGCCATTTTTGTTCTTGAATATCTTTGTTAGCGAGGGAAGCAATTTCCAAACTCCAACGATTTGTCAGGAACGTTTTCAAATTATGTATTTATAGCCCTTGGCCAATTCCTGTATTTGTCTTTTGTTGTACACGTAAAATCAGCTGATTCTTTTAGTATTAAATGGAGCTGTTCATCGCAACATAGTTTTAGGTACGTACCCAAGTGCAACGCGATAATACGAGTAGGAAAACTGAAGATCTTTTTAAAACTATTATATACATATAAAACTAAAGACTAAGTAGTTTCGTGTTGCAACGAAATTGAAAATGGTTATTCATTTTTGATTTACATGTTTACTCTAATTAGAGTAAGAAGGGAACCATTCTCGTTGGAACTTTACCGCGCTGAGCAGAGGGGACGTGATTTATAAATTGTCAAATTCCCTCATCTTTCTTAGTCTCAGCATCCCTTATGGCTTGCAAATTTTAGAAGCCTCGGAGGTGTAACCAGAGAAGGTTCCCCTTGTTTTCAATCTGGTAGGATGTGGAGCAATATTTTTGGTGTTGTTTTATATGCTATTAGGTTGACAACTTAGTCTTTTGCTAGCAGTTGCCGCTAGGGCATCCCTGCCATTTCGGTCGTTGCAATTCGTGGCTGCAGGTCGGGGTTTGTCCTAGTTGGGTCAGAGAGAGCAGCATATGTGCCTCCTGATGAGAGACTAATAAGTTTCGAAACCAGTAGAGGCGCTTGCAGCGCTCTCTGATTGGACTAGAATATGATGCGGCTGTAGTTTCGCGTTGCAACGAAATTGAAAATGGTTATTTATTTTGACATATAAAACTCTTGGAGCACTTGAGATCGTCAAAATTTTTGGGTCTTAAAATATGCTTTAAAGCAATATTATTATTATTTACCAGCGTTCTATACTAAATAAGAAATATAGAGAGGGTTCGCATTCTTCCGCTACATGCATAGTTTATACCCTCTCTCTTATGTTTTTTTAAGTAATAATTACCAAAATTAACGTAAAAGTAAATGCTATACATCGAAAACTCTTGTTCCTTAACATTTAATTTGGGGACAACTTGTTTTGGATCCATTGCACAGGCTGTAATGCGATTTTTTGCACATTTTGCGATTCAGAAACGTAATTATTACTGGAACGATCACGGTTTTTTGCTTACAAATTTTGTTATGTCGTTTAAGATGATACCGTCGTTTGCTGATAGTCTAGCTAGAAGGCTTACAAGACAAAATCAATAAAGTTACAGAAGTGAGTCAGCGTTATGGACTGAATCCTAATATTAAGAAACCTAAATATATGAGGATCAGGAAAGAAAACTCTTAATAGTTGAAGGGCTAGAAAAAATGAAAACAAATAAGTATAAACATGCAAATTACCTATAAGAATATTAATCAGGGGAGCAATATCAATGATAAATAAAATAAATAATAAAATAAGGCGACTTCGATGATATGTATTTCCCGTGTTGTCTTTACACCGCCATCTATCAAGATTTTATTTTCAGTTATTTTGTTCGTTTCATGTCTTGTCAATTTATTTTTGTTAGTTTCTCATTTTATCGTACTATATTTTTTGTGCTTGAAATATTACTGTTGTCATGATTCTATTGAAACATTTTAATGTCAGAATACGGGTTTTTGTTTCAGAGCAGAAGTAGTAATCTTCTGATGTTTGATAGTGTTTTGTTGTTTCATTTTTGAGATTTTTGAAACTGTTGCTATTACTGCTCAATGATAAATTCCTATACGAAATTTGCTTGGATTGACTCCCGTTTGCATGTCACCCACATAAAGATACTTATTTTGGTTTTAGTTTTTTTTTTATTTGAGTTAAGCTATTTAGGTTCATTTTAGTGTTTTTCAACTTTCTGTAATTTCGATAGTATATCAGTGTTTATCCTCTGTCATAACTGTTACTTTTTTTTCCTACTGCTATTACAGAAAAAATCATTTATGTTCTTACTTTTGTAATGAATTCACATAATATAATGAATTTTTTATATTTTAGGATTAGGGCATAGACATGTTCAGTTACATATTATAATAAATACTTAAGTATTACGCTCCATGATTACTAATATTCTGTTTGTAATTTTTATTAATTCCTATGCGACCAGCTAACATATTTTTATTACGGCATGCTCTCTCTCTTATAGAAATTGTTTATACAGGATGTCCAGTGTCCAGAAATTCTACCTACAAACGAAGACAGGCGATTCCTCAGATATTTTCCTAAGACAATGTAACCCAATTCACCTAGTCCGAAAATGGTGCTAAATGGTCCGAAAATGCTAAGGGAGCTAGAGCTCTTGGAAGATGGCATCTAGTAATTAGTTTTTCTTAAATACTTCCAGAACGCTTCTATTTAGAAAAACGAAATTTGGTAAGCCTATTCATCTTCCAGCCAAGGATAAATAGATTCCATCTATTGTGAATTTCTAGTACCGGTCATAGGCTTCCGTTTTGGGTAGGACAACGGTTATTTTATCGCATAACTTTTTTGTCTTTAACGTTTAAGTATTTTTGACTCTAGATTAGTAAATTGTGAGGTATTCTAGAATTAAAAGGTACTCTTGCTTAAGTCGGTAGGACACACCGATTTCTAGAAAAATCGATTTGAAAATTTTTCGTTTTTTGAATTTGAAAAAAATAAAAAAAAGGTGTATTTTACCAACTTGAAGCAAGAGTAACTTTTAGTACCAGAATACCCCATAATTTAATAATCTAGTGTCAAAAATGCTTAAAAATTAAACACAAAAAAGCTATGCGATAAAATAACCGGTTACCTACCCAAAACGGACGCATATGGCCGGTACTAAAAATTTGCAATTAATGAAATCGATTCATCTCTGGAATATAAACAAACGTACCAGTTTTCGTTTTCTAAATAGTTTTTTTAATTTTTTTTAATTCAAGAAACGAAAAATTTTCAAATCGATTTTTATAGAAAATGGTGTATTCTATGGACTTAAAGCAAGAGCACCTTTTAGTACTAGAATAACTCACAATTTAATAATCCATAGTCAGAAATGCTTAAAAATTAAACACAAAAAAGTTATGGGATAAATATCCGTTGCCGTACCCAAAACAACGGGCGCCTATGACTGGATGATAAATATGCGTACCAATTTTCATTTTTCTAAATAGAAGCGTTCTGGCAGTATTTAAGAAAAACTAATTACAAGACGCCATCTTCAAAGAGCTCTAGCTTCCTTAGGAAGTATTTTCGGACTAAGTGAATTGGGTTAAATTATCTTAAAATTATCTGAGGTATCTCCTTTTTTCGTTTGTCGGTAGAGTTTCTGGACTGGACACCCTGTATAAGGACAACAATTTTAAATCGTAAGCTGTAAATTATATCATAAACTTTTTAGCTGCCTTGTTACGGTGCCGACAGCGCATATTTTTATATTTCATGACCTAATACCCAATGCAAACTAAAAGCGACGTTGCCAAAATCTGAGGCAACAAGGTACCGGTTGTTAACCAAAAAGTAGAATTTATATGCTGAGGCGACAACATACAGACAGTCACTGCTGCAATGCCGATACTAGCGCCAGTGATATACTGCCGAACTAACGAACCAAAAAATAGTGAAAAGGGGTACGTTGTCACCTCAAAACTATTTTTTGCACATCGATTCGTAAGGTGGTTGGGAAACTGTCCTGAAATTTTCAGCCCAAAACGTTGTCGCCTCACCAAAGTGAGGCGACAACTTCATATATGATGCGACAACGTCTACCGATTCACCGTTTCTGAGGCGACAGGGTACCCCTTATCAATATATATATATATATATATATATATATATATATATATATATATATATATATATATTCTATAACACTATAAAACAGTGTTGAAATTATCGGGAATTGCGGTCTGTGGCTTAGATTGAAACTACATTTAATTCTGTTGAATTCGATATTTCGATGAGTATTTATTAATTTTTCATCTTCATCAGGAACAAACTACAAAATTAACTAACAGTTAGGTACAAACATAATATTACAATGATATAACTTACGAATTGTTGTAGGTATGTTATATAAAGCAATTTAACTTAAAGCTATGCATGTCGTTTCACGAGAACGTCAAGGGCGGCACTGAGTCAGGTATCTTTTCTCACATGTGTTAAGGGTCAAAAGTTCCAATATCGAGCCATCTGTTTAATATTCTGCTATTTTTCGAATTTTAAAACATTGCAGTAAATTTCGCTTAATCTACTTGTGTCTGATTTGTAATTAATTGAACGTTTATTACTGTTTATGTGGTACATCTCGAGGAACAATATTTTCTTATAATTGCTTTCTGAATCTAAGATCTTGATATCTGACAAATTAAATTGGTGTCCTGTTGTTATGGAATGGTGTGCTGCTGCACAAGTATTTTTGTGTGTTTTACAATCACTTTTGTGCTGCGTTATTCTTTGTTTCAGCCATTGCGATGTTTGTCCTATATACTGCCCATCACATTCGAGACAAGAAAGTTGATAGATGATATGACTCTGATTTAGAAGCGGTGTCTGGTCTTTAAGCTTCGAGAATAAGCTGTAGTTGGATATGCTATTGTATTTCGCTATTTTGATTTTAGGAATTCCGTTCAGCAGCTTGATTATATTGTTGGTTAAGCCATTTATGAAGGGCAACTTTTTGTAAATCACGGGATCTGATGGTCTGTTGTCACGTTGCCCGTCGTATAAGTCTGAGTTATATATCAGTTGCTTAAGAATTTTACTTGGATAGCCGTTGTTCAAGAATATGTTGTAGAGTGTTTTTAAATTCTTTTGTGTGAACAGGTCATTGCTGATGTGTAAAATTCTGTTTTTCATTGCCACAACAGTGTTGTGTTTTTGGCTTTTCGAGTGCTGAGAGAAATAATTTATGTATCTTCCAGAGTCAGTTGGTTTCTGATACCAATCCAAAATTATCTTGTTCTCTGTGGTTCTTATCACCTTAGTGTCTAAAAAGGGCACACTTTGTTCTTTCTCCTCCTCAACGGTAAATTGTAGGTGTTTGTGAAATCCATTGAAGAGGTCCAGTGTAGTTTGAATAGAGTCCTCGGGGATCGCACTTATCACATCATCCACATATTTGTATATGAACGGTAACTTGAACGGTAGTCGTGGAATTACTATATTAAATAGATGATCTAAAACTATGGTGGCTAGAATGGGGCTGATAGGAGAGCCCATGGGAGTGCCAAAGATTTGTGAGTAAAAAGTTCCACCGAAAGTGCGATCCCCGAGGACTCTATTCAAACTACACTGGACCTCTTCAATGGATTTCACAAACACCTACAATTTACCGTTGAGGAGGAGAAAGAACAAAGTGTGCCCTTTTTAGACACTAAGGTGATAAGAACCACAGAGAACAAGATAATTTTGGATTGGTATCAGAAACCAACTGACTCTGGAAGATACATAAATTATTTCTCTCAGCACTCGAAAAGCCAAAAACACAACACTGTTGTGGCAATGAAAAACAGAATTTTACACATCAGCAATGACCTGTTCACACAAAAGAATTTAAAAACACTCTACAACATATTCTTGAACAACGGCTATCCAAGTAAAATTCTTAAGCAACTGATATATAACTCAGACTTATACGACGGGCAACGTGACAACAGACCATCAGATCCCGTGATTTACAAAAAGTTGCCCTTCATAAATGGCTTAACCAACAATATAATCAAGCTGCTGAACGGAATTCCTAAAATCAAAATAGCGAAATACAATAGCATATCCAACTACAGCTTATTCTCGAAGCTTAAAGACCAGACACCGCTTCTAAATCAGAGTCATATCATCTATCAACTTTCTTGTCTCGAATGTGATGGGCAGTATATAGGACAAACATCGCAATGGCTGAAACAAAGAATAACGCAGCACAAAAGTGATTGTAAAACACACAAAAATACTTGTGCAGCAGCACACCATTCCATAACAACAGGACACCAATTTAATTTGTCAGATATCAAGATCTTAGATTCAGAAAGCAATTATAAGAAAATATTGTTCCTCGAGATGTACCACATAAACAGTAATAAACGTTCAATTAATTACAAATCAGACACAAGTAGATTAAGCGAAATTTACTGCAATGTTTTAAAATTCGAAAAATAGCAGAATATTAAACAGATGGCTCGATATTGGAACTTTTGACCCTTAACACATGTGAGAAAAGATACCTGACTCAGTGCCGCCCTCGACGTTCTCGTGAAACGACATGCATAGCTTTAAGTTAAATTGCTTTATATAACATACCTACAACAATTCGTAAGTTATATCATTGTAATATTATGTTTGTACCTAACTGTTAGTTAATTTTGTAGTTTGTTCCTGATGAAGATGAAAAATTAATAAATACTCATCGAAATATCGAATTCAACAGAATTAAATGTAGTTTCAATCTAAGCCACAGACCGCAATTCCCGATAATTTCAACACTGTTTTATAGTGTTATAGAATATACTTGCACGGTCGATAAATACATCGGATTTCGAATCCAGTTCTGTATATATATATATATATATATATATATATATATATATATATATATATATATATATATATATATATATACAGTATGTCCCTGTAAGTTGTATCCATATGGAAAACTTTTTTATTACTGATTTTACGAAAAAAAGTTATTCCTTCTAAAAAGCTCTGCATGGTCCAAAACCTAAGATTTAACCATCAAATATCAAATTTTTTGAATATTATACGAGGTATGTCAAAAAGTTTGAATTTCACTCAAGAGTAAAGTAGCTTTATTTTTCGTAATATTAGAAATTGCTATTATGAAAAGTTGTTTGGAATTAAAAACTATTCTAATATGCAATTACATCCTTCTAATTGACAAATTTTTTTTTGAAAAATTATGGATAACTATCATTATTTTTTCAGTTATTCCAATTCTGATAATTCTTTTATTATTAATTTTACGAAAAAAAGTGATTCTTAATAAAAGTTCTGGATGGTCTAAAACTTAAAATACAACCATCTTATATCAAATTTTATCAATTTTATACGAGGTATGTCAAAAAAGATAAATTTAGATCAAAAGTAAAGTACCTTTATAGTTCAGAATATTTCAATTAGAAGGATATAATTACATACTGAAACATAGTTTAGAATTCTAAATAACTTTTCATAATAACAATTTTCGATATTGTGAAAACTAAACGTATTTTACTCTTGAGCGAAATTCATATTTTTTGACATACCTCGTATAAAATTGATAAAATTTGACATAAGATGGTTGTATTTTAGATTTTAGACCATGCAGAACTTTTTATTAAGAATTACTTTTTTTCGTAAAATTAATAATAAAAGAGTTATCTGAATTAAAATACTTAACTGAAAATAATGTTAGTTATCCATAATTTTTCAAAAAAAAAATTTCAATTAGAAGGATGTAATTGCATACTAGAATACAGTTTTTAATTCCAAACAACTTTTCATAATAGCAATTTTCAATATTGTGAAAAATAAAGCTACTTTACTCTTGAGTGAAATTCAAACTTTTTGACATACCTCGTATAATATTTAAAAAATCTGATATTTGATGGTTAAATCTTAGGTTTTGGACCATGCAGAGCTGTTTATAAAGAATAACTTTTTTTTTCGTAAAATTAATAATAAAAAAGTTTTCCATATGGATACAACTTACAGGGACATACTGTATATATATATATATATATATATATATATATATATATATATATATATTGATTTTTTGAATAACGGCAATTCGGTCAGATGAAATAAAACTCTATTTGTTCTAGGTCTCAATATTTCGTCACTATTTGGTGACTTCTTCAGGAGAAAACTGTAAATTTATTAAGATTAGATATGGACAAAAGACAAAACATTTCATTACTTACAACTATAAGAGTGATAATTTAAATTCGTTTAACATATTATATTGAACATTGACTTGAGAAATGACTGATGTTATTTTGACATATATTTGGGAGTTATGGTAACTGCAATATATTTTATGTTAATAGAATGGTGTCTAATATTGAAAAAAATTTTTTTTTAGTGAATACGTCAAAGTAAACAAGAGAAAGTATTTGCGAAATTTTAAGGTGGAAAGGTAATAGTAGACAAATGAAAAAGGACTTAAAGTATTTTAAATTGACTATAAAATGTAATCGATGGTACGTAATGAGTTAGTGTAAGACTGGTATTCAGAACTTGAATAAAAATAAGATAGATTCATTGTTAGTAGATTAATTGAGTAATTTGTTTGTATTTTTTAAATTTTGGGAAAGAATGTTATGAATTACTTAGAATATTACAGTAGATATTACTCAAATGGTTAGTGTCAGTCTTATAATTAATTGATTCTGGAGTTTTGTTAATATGTACCATCTCAAGGAAGAGTCGTTTTTTATAGTTGTCAACTTGTTCCAAAATTTTTACATTATTAAAATCAAATTTATGTCCTGTGTTTAAGTGGTGATCTACTAAGGCACAACAGTTTTTTCTTATGTTGCAGTCACTTTTATGTTGAGTGACGCGTTGTTTAAGCCACTGTTTACTTTGACCAATATAACAACCTTGACATTCAATGCAGTTTATTTTGTAAATTATATTGGTCAAAGTAAACAGTGGCTTAAACAACGCGTCACTCAACATAAAAGTGACTGCAACATAAGAAAAAACTGTTGTGCCTTAGTAGATCACCACTTAAACACAGGACATAAATTTGATTTTAATAATGTAAACATTTTGGAACAAGTTGACAACTATAAAAAAACGACTCTTCCTTGAGATGGTACATATTAACAAAACTCCAGAATCAATTAATTATAAGACTGACACTAACCATTTGAGTAATATCTACTGTAATATTCTAAGTAATTCATAACATTCTTTCCCAAAATTTAAAAAATACAAACAAATTACTCAATTAATCTACTAACAATGAATCTATCTTATTTTTATTCAAGTTCTGAATACCAGTCTTACACTAACTCATTACGTACCATCGATTACATTTTATAGTCAATTTAAAATACTTTAAGTCCTTTTTCATTTGTCTACTATTACCTTTCCACCTTAAAATTTCGCAAATACTTTCTCTTGTTTACTTTGACGTATTCACTAAAAAAAAATTTTTTTCAATATTAGACACCATTCTATTAACATAAAATATATTGCAGTTACCATAACTCCCAAATATATGTCAAAATAACATCAGTCATTTCTCAAGTCAATGTTCAATATAATATGTTAAACGAATTTAAATTATCACTCTTATAGTTGTAAGTAATGAAATGTTTTGTCTTTTGTCCATATCTAATCTTAATAAATTTACAGTTTTCTCCTGAAGAAGTCACCAAATAGTGACGAAATATTGAGACCTAGAACAAATAGTTTTATTTCATCTGACCGAATTGCCGTTATTCAAAAAATCACTATTTAACACAGTACGGTCGAAAATATTTGTACAAATATATATATATATATATATATATATATATATATATATATATATATATATATATATATATATATATATATATATATATATATATATATATATATATATATATATATATATTTATATATATATATAAATAGATGAAATAGAGAATGTGGAAAAATCCCCTTACGAACAATTCACACATCCACCATTTATTATATATATATATATATATATATATATATATATATATATATATATATATCTGTACCATCTGTGAATAAGTCGATAACTCAAAAATGCAATTTTTCGGTATGGCCATTTTAAACATTTTATTAGTTTTGAAGAATAAAAATTTAAGATTTGACTTATCCACTTATTCACGGTCTGTACCATCTGTGAATAAGTCGATAACTCAAAAATGCAAACTTTTCGGTATGACCATTTTAAACATTTTATTAGTTTTGAAGAATAAACAATAGTTTTTAGTGCGGGATCGGTCGATAATTCCATTACGGTATAGAATATCGAAAAAAGTTATTTAGAAAAAATGTAGGCAATGATATTCTCCACGCTTGGAAAATATGTCCATTTCTACAGGGTGATCAATAACAGCGTGGTATATCAAACATATAATTTTTTAAATGGGACACCCTATATATTTTTTCATATTTATATTCCCCTCATAATTCTTGTTCATATAATATAGGGTTTTGCATTACTATACAGAGTATTTAACAAGTTATGACCATTTTTATTTCGAAATCGCTATGAGATTAACACCCTGTATATAAACAAGTAATTCATAGACAATAATTTGTTTTATGTAGTAAGATAAACAATATACTGTAGTTTTTAAATTAAGTCCAATTGAAATCATTGACGAATGTTTGTATACAGGGTAAACTACAAAACCAAATTACGATTTTCTCTATTTTTTTAAATGGATCACCCTATATTTTATTTTTCAAAAATATTGTATTTATTATACTCTTTCATTTTTATATAGCATTCGCTATATCTAAACTTATTACTTTCGGAGATATTTTTAGTTTTCTTCAACTTTCGGGAATACATTCAATTCTTCTAGTAGAAATATAGTCCAGGGCGCATCTGTTTTGAGATGGACGTTGAGAGGTGACTCAAATTTTTTTGCAGAAATTGCTTGAAAATAAATCAAATAATAATATTTGAGTTATCCTCCCTGTCAAAAAGGTCCGGAACATTGTTTAAATAATCAAAATGTCAAAAATTGAAGGAAAAATTCGATTTTTTTCTTCGTTTCTTAATTATAACTTTAAAAGTATTCATTTCCGAAAAAAGTTGTACTGACATAAAAGTTGCGTAATTAAATTTCCTGCAATATAGAATTGGTTAAAATTTTAAAGAATAGTGACCCTAGTTGCAAAATAGCAATAATTGCGAAAAAACCATACAAAAACAAGTATTCGCATTTTACGTTTTTCAACCATTTATGCTACACATAGGACCTTCATATTTCACCCAGAAAAACTTTATGATACAGTAAAATAATACTGTAAATTTCATTAAGATCGGTTTAATAGATTTTGCAAAATAAATTTTGCAATCCAGCTTTCGCAAAAAAATTCATTTTTTCAAAATATTACAAGACTGAAAATAAAGCAGATAGCAAGTTGAAATTTTTTTGCTTATAGTAGTGTACTGTACCTTTCATTTGCAATTTTCAAAATTAAAATCGATTAATTACCACGGCGTCAGAAAATTTTTGAAATAAACAATAATTTTTGGTGCTACGCGCAGGACAGCGGTGTTCGATTCACACAAGTTGATTTCCACCAAAATTT
This sequence comes from Diabrotica virgifera virgifera, assembly GCF_917563875.1. Taxonomy (NCBI): domain Eukaryota; kingdom Metazoa; phylum Arthropoda; class Insecta; order Coleoptera; family Chrysomelidae; genus Diabrotica; species Diabrotica virgifera. The sequence goes on along the minus strand of NC_065449.1, from coordinate 134,075,509 downwards.
CTTCCAATCTTTATCTAATATACATATTATTTTCTTACTCTATATTTTGTTGTATTTTAATATTTTAATTCCACAAAAATCAAACTAATTTTATTATTGTTTGTGAAATATTGTTTAAACAATTGCATATGTGTAAAAATAATAAACTTTTATTATTTAAGTTAAAATATATGAACAAAGAAAGTTTTTGCTAATAAAAGAGTTATTTCAAAGGATAGAGTATGTGTTTTTATTTTGCAATAAACAAATTTATTTATTTACATCGAAATATAATAAAAATTAAAATGTATCAATCATTATAAAAGGTCATTGGAATGCCCAATCAGAGCAAACTATCTGCTGTCCTGCGCGTAGCACCAATAATTAATGTTTATTTAAAAAAATGCATTTTATAGATGACGCCGTGGTGTTAATCGATTTTAATTTTGCAAAATTGAAAATGAAAGATACAGTACACTTTTATAAGCAAAACAATTTTCAACTTGCTTGGAAATCAACTTGTGTGAATCGAACACCGCTGTCCTGCGCGTAGCACCAAAAATTATTGTTTATTTCAAAAATTTTCTGACGCCGTGGTAATTAATCGATTTTAATTTTGAAAATTGCAAATGAAAGGTACAGTACACTACTATAAGCAAAAAAATTTCAACTTGCTATCTGCTTTATTTTCAGTCCTGTAACATTTTGAAAAAATGAATTTTTTTACGAAAGCTGGATTGCAAAATTTATTTTGCAAAATCTATTAAACCGATCTTAATGAAATTTACAGTATTGTTTTACTGTACCATAAAGTTTTTTAGGGTGAAATATGAAGGTCCTAAGTGTAGCATAAGTGGTTGAAAAACGTAAAATGCGAATAATTGTTTTTGTATATTGTTTTAACAATTATTGCTATTTTTCAACAAGGGTGACTATTTTTTAAATTCTTAATCAATTCTATATTGTAGAAAATTTAATTACGCAACTTTTATGTCAGTACAATTTTTCTCGGAAATGAATACTTTTAAAATTATAATCAAAAAACCAAGAAAAAAATCGAATTTTTCCCTAATTTTTTGACATTTTGATTATTTAAACAATGTTCCGGACCTTTTTGAGAGGGAGGATAACTCAAATATTATTATTTGATTTATTTTCAAGCAATTTCTGCAAAAAAATTTGAGTCACCTCTCAACGTCCAAATGTACTAATATTTTTACAGATGCGCCCTGGTCTAATAAGTTGGTATTGAATGATAAAAACAAAATTATTTTTATTCAATAAATAACTAACACAAAATATAAACTATAGCAATATGCAATGAATGTATCAATAAATGTGATATTAAGGAATTATGCGCTCAAACGAAGAAGGGTTCAAATTGCTTGTATTCAAGAAACTAGGTGGAAAGGACAAAGGGCGAAAGAACTAGGAGAAGGATACAAATTGTGGTATGTAGGGAGTAGTAACACTAGAAATGGAGTTAGTATAATTGCTGATAGTGAAATGAAAGATAACGTAGTAGAAGTTGTAAGAACGAGTGATAGAATGATGTCAGTGAAATTTGTAATTGATAAAGAGGTATTGAATGTTGTGTGTGTATGCTCCTCAAACAGGTCTGGGTGAGAATGAAAGAATAGCTTTCTATGACCAATTAGGAGACGTACTGAGTGATATTCCAGCAGAGGAGAAAGTTATAATAGGAGGTGATTTCAATGCACATGTTGGCCAAGCCAAGACAGGATATGAAACAATACATGGGGGATTAGGCTTTGGAACTAGAAATTAAGCTGGAGATGAATGAATTAGCAACAGCATTGGATATGGCGATTGTTAACACATTCTTTAAAAAGAGAGAAACTCAACTTATTACCTACAAAAGTGGACACCATCAATCCCAAATAGACTACTTCATGATAAGGAAAGAAGACATACGTGAATGCAAGGACTGCAAGGTAATAGTTAGTGAGACAGTCAGCCAACAACATAAGCTGCTTGTTCTGGACATCGAAGTAAAAAAGCGACACTAAACAAAAATATCGGAGAGGACCACAAAAAATCAAGTGGTGGATGCTAAAAGATGAGAAAGAAGGTCTATTCAGGGAAAGAATAGTAGAAAAAATATGTTGGAACATGAAAGGAAGCCCTAACACAATTTTGAGAAAAATGGCTAACATTATTAGAGAGACTACTATTGAAATACTTGGGAAAACGTCAGGAAAAAAGTTTGAGGATAAAGAGACTTGGTGGTGGTCAAACGAAGTACAAGGAAAAATAAAAGAGAAGCGAACATTATATAAAAAGTGGCAAGAAACCAGATCCGACACAGATCTTCAAAACTATATGGTGGCGAAAAAGGAAGCGAAAGTAGCAGTAGCAAAAGTCTAAGCAGAAGCGTATTCAAGCCTATACGCTCAACTTGATACCAGGGAAGGCGAAACGAAGATATATAAAATAGCCAAACAGAGAGCAAAGAAAGCAAAAGATTTTAATCAGATTAGATGTATCCGAGATGAAAATAATAAAATACTAATTCACGAAAAGGATGTCAAAAAGAGATGAAGAAAGTACTTTGACAGCTTATTAAATGAAGAATTTGACAGACAGCCTGTAGAGTCAACGGAGACAGTAGCAGCAATGGTCAACAAAATAACAAACGAGGAAGTGGCTCAAGCGCTTCAAAAAATAAAGAAAGCAAAAGCGGTAGGACCAGATGATATTCCTGGGGAAGTATGGAGAACATTGGGAGAGACAGGAACAAGGTGGCTAGCAGGTTTATTTAATAGAATTATGGAAGTTGGACAAATGCCAGACGAATGGAGAAGCAGTATACTAGTACCTGTCTACAAAAACAAGGGAGATATACAACAATATCAATGGGAAAGTCCCCGTAGCTGGCTGTATACCATAGTTAAAAAACCATACTGAAGTAAAAAATTCTTTTGTATATTGGTATAAAAAGTTTTATTAAAAAACATAAAAGTCCTCCAAAAGGATTTGCAAAACGTTTTCAATCTGAATCAGATCATCCTCAGTGCCTAGAACGAAGTATTTCCACGTTAAAATGAATACAAAAGGTTTAAAATTGTGACTAGGTTAAAGAAAAATGTGGCAATACTTACGTTCTGCTTCACAAAAGAAACTAGCAACTTATTTAGAAAGGTTACATCGATATAAATGGTTTACATAACAATTAAGTGATATTTGTAGCGACTCCAAGTCGATGTTACAAGATGAAATGTGCTAGGAGTGCTCAAAGGGCAACATGGTTCCCTGCTCGTTAAGAACTCGTGGTTCTTGCCAGTTCAATGGACACAGACCAACTAAAGTGAAGGAGATGACAATCCAATTATCAGACCGAAGTGACATGACAAGACAGGTAGTCAATTTTTGGTTATGAATTTCAAATTATTATTTTTGTTTAAAAAATTTTTGGATTATATATTAGTAACTGTATAAAATTGAAATTTAAATTATAATAATCAGATTTTATTGTAAAAGTATATGAGCCAACTCTCTACTCTCTGTTACAGAAAGAACTGTTGTTAGTGTTAGGTAGATAAAATGCAAGTCAGTGACGTCATCGGTGATTAAATTTGAGAAAGAAGGCAAACAGTTTTATTTAGTTTGAAAGAAAAGGAAAATTAGTTCTATGTACGCCACCTATATGATAGGTACCAAGATAAGGTATATTTAATGTTGTAAAAATAGCTAGGTGATGTTGGTTGCCTATGTATATGTTTGTAATGTTTATTGACAAATTGAAAATATTATAATTTAATTGGTTGTCTGAATTAGAGAACTAAAAACTAGAAAAGATAATGGAGCAAACAGACTGATATGAAAGTAATGTATATCATTGTGAAGCTTCCCACATAGGCGAGAAGATTGTTTAGCAAAATCAAGTTGAGAACGAGTGATGTTGGTTGCCTGATATTCTAGGTTGAAATTAAAATTGTTTAATTAAAATTACTGAAAAAATATTAGTTATTTAATGATAATTACCTAAAAGATGTCAGAAAATTTTTTTATAAAACATTTTTAAATTTTATAATTATGATTTAAAAGAATCCAGTCAAAGATGGAATAACCTGAATGATAATATCAGAAATGCAAAATGAATTATGTGTCAAACAATTGTTATTATTAAACTGAATGGATGAAGTTAATGAGTTATAACATAAGAGGCAACCATAGGAAGTAGTTAGGGTGTGAGTGTATATTGGAATGATATTTATATAATACAGGCTGAGAGTTGGGGTTATTGTCAATATGAGGCAAAGATCTTGATGGAATAATTCATTGGATGGGTTAACTGAAAATTTGAAATTTTATAGTCAGTAATGGAAAGCAGGTTGATGTATTGTTGAGAGAAAAAAGTAGAGAGTAGTGTTGCCAAATGGAAAAAAGAAGAACAACCAGATCAAGAAATGCATGGGGAACCCGAAACATCAGAAACAAGAGGTATGGCCATGTAACTATGTGGATTGGGAAAATGTATGAGAGAGGAGTGGTAATGTAAGAAGGTAAACTTTGTTGTGGTTAGTAATCTAACTTAGATTTAAGGAAAATGTGTGAGGGAAGATTGGAAGAGAAAGGAGGTAAACTGTGGTAAGGGTGGGGTAGATAAAGGGGGGGGGGAACAGAAAGAAAAGAATAAAAGAGCATATTTGAAAGTGTTAATGGGTGATTAGTAAGGAAATAATAAATGTTAAATGTAAGTGGGGTGAAAGGAAAGAGGGAAACAAAGTAAGGAAATGAATGATGAACCAAAAATATATAAAAATAAATAAATAGATAAAAAATAAAACAAAATTATATAAAATAAAGAAAAGAATGGAGGTATAGATCAAAATATTGTTAAGGGAATAATTGTCGGTGAATAGGAGTAAAAGGTCGATTTAAAGTAGTCTGGCGGTTAACGCAATTGGGGCTAGTCCTCATGTCTCTAGAGATCTCCAGGTCCTCATACAAATCCAACCGTAAGGAGTTCCTATCCTGAATATTGTGAATTAGTTTGACACCCTCAGGGATGTTAAGGTGGTGTTTGTTAACTTTAAGGTGGTGGGAGAAAGCTGATGTATTATCTCTTTTTGAATGTTCGGCAGATCTAGTTGAAAGTGATCTATAAGTCCTACCTATATACGAAGCATCACAATCAGAACAAGTCAGCCTGTAGACTCCACTACGATTCATGTAGTCTACTGTATCTTTAGTATTAGTTAAAAATTGATTGAGAGTATTACTAACTTTGAAGGAGATATGTATGTTATCAGAAGAGTTGGATATGATGCGTTTGATCTTTTCGGATAAGGTGGGGTTGTGAAATGGTAGTGACCTATAAACTGGAGAAGAAGAAGAGGCATGGTGATAAGCGGAGTTGTGTAGCAATCTAGATTCTCGTTTACGAATGAGTTTATCTATTATATAGGGATCATAACCATTATTGACAGCTATTTGTTTTATAATGTTAAGTTCTGTATTGAAAGAGTCATTTGACATCGGTATGGAATAAAGTCTATGTATGAAACTTCTAAAAGCCGCTAATTTGTGTGATTGAGGGTGATTGGAAGAAAAATGAATGACACGGTCAGTTTGGGTTGGTTTACGAAAGATACCAAAGCTGAATCGGTCGTTAAGTCTGGTGATAGATAAATCAAGAAAATTGATGGACTGAGATGATTCTAGTTCCATTGTGAATTTGATGTTTGGGTGAATTTGATTAATTTTAAGAAGTAATTGTTGAGCTGAGTTATGATCAGCAGAAATGAAGAGTAAACAATCATCTACGTAACGGAACCAGTGTAAAATTTCTGGATTTTTCATGATATAATTGGATTCTAGATGATCCATAAAGACATCAGCTAGGAACGGGGACAAGCAACTCCCCATAGCTAGGCCATCGGGTTGTTTGTAAAATTTGTTGTTAAATTGAAAGAAATCTTGAGACAGACATAATTCAAGGATATCTAATATCGGAGAAATGACGTTGGGCTGAATAGACTTATTGACTAAGAGTGTTTTTACCAGACTTAGAGTTTCAATTTTGGGCACTGAAGTAAATAAGTTGCTAACGTCAAAAGAAAGCATAGTAATGTCAGGATTAAGATTGATGAGTTGAAGTTTCTCAACTAATTGGCATGAATTTAGTACAGTAAATTGGGGAGTGAAATTGATTAAGTTTTTTAAGGTAGTAAGTATGAATTTAGATAAAATAGACACTGGAGTATTGATAAAACTAACAACGGGACGAATGGGAATTCCAACTTTATGTATCTTAGGCAAACCGTATAGTCTCGGAATAAGAGGGTTACCAGGGAGTTTGTTGTAAGGAGCATCATGATTAGATAGGAAATCTGAATGTTTTTTGATGTTATCTTTTAGTTTGGTTATGAATCTTTTAGAAGGATCAGAAGGTATAAGAGTGAAGTTGTTATCGTCTAGAAAAGATGAAACTTTATTATTGTATGAATCACGGTCTATAATGACTAAACAATTACCTTTATCAGCCTTGGAAAAGACTAGATTGTGGTTAGTGATTTTGAATTTAATTGATTTAAGAGTTTTTAGATGAGATTGAGCTTGTTTAAAAGAAAGATTGTGTGGAAAGGAAGAGATAGTAGATGCTGAAGAATTGGAAGGTGTAGAAATCTTATTTTTGAATTTATTAATATAACGGTAACAGGGATTTCTAGTTGACGTTCTTTGGGAAAGAGATAATGATAGATTTTGGATTACTGTATCAGTCTCAATGGATAAATTCTCTAGATCGTGTAAAGATAAATCTTTTGGAACGGAATATTTGAGACCATAGTTTAATAATTCAATCTCATCTTCTGCAAAGCTGATACCGGTAAGGTTCTTTATTCTTGGGTGGAATTGAAAATCTGAAAATTTTTTATTGTTATTTCTGTCCTGAGAGGCTTGATCATGCAAATTTTTGTTTCTAATAAGATGTATAAGTTTATTATGTACTCTATTAAATTTAGTTGAATTATATGAATCTACCCTGTCATGCACATCAGTAAGAAAATTGTTAATGTTAATGAAGCCAAAGATTTCGAGCAAAGAATCATACATTACCTTAAGCTTACAGCTGATATAATTCAGCTTACTATAATGTTTACATATCTCTCTCTTCAAAAGTTTTTTCTGTAGTTTCTCTTTTGAAGAGAGAGATATGTAAACATTATAGTAAGCTGAATTATATCAACTGTAAGCTTAAGGTAATGTATGATTCTTTGCTCGAAATCTTTGGCTTCATTAACATTAACAATTTTCTTACTGATGTGCATGACAGGGTAGATTCATATAATTCAACTAAATTTAATAGAGTACATAATAAACTTATACATCTTATTAGAAACAAAAATTTGCATGATCAAGCCTCTCAGGACAGAAATAACAATAAAAAATTTTCAGATTTTCAATTCCACCCAAGAATAAAGAACCTTACCGGTATCAGCTTTGCAGAAGATGAGATTGAATTATTAAACTATGGTCTCAAATATTCCGTTCCAAAAGATTTATCTTTACACGATCTAGAGAATTTATCCATTGAGACTGATACAGTAATCCAAAATCTATCATTATCTCTTTCCCAAAGAACGTCAACTAGAAATCCCTGTTACCGTTATATTAATAAATTCAAAAATAAGATTTCTACACCTTCCAATTCTTCAGCATCTACTATCTCTTCCTTTCCACACAATCTTTCTTTTAAACAAGCTCAATCTCATCTAAAAACTCTTAAATCAATTAAATTCAAAATCACTAACCACAATCTAGTCTTTTCCAAGGCTGATAAAGGTAATTGTTTAGTCATTATAGACCGTGATTCATACAATAATAAAGTTTCATCTTTTTTAGACGATAACAACTTCACTCTTATACCTTCTGATCCTTCTAAAAGATTCATAACCAAACTAAAAGATAACATCAAAAAACATTCAGATTTCCTATCTAATCATGATGCTCCTTACAACAAACTCCCTGGTAATCCTCTTATTCCGAGACTATACGGTTTGCCTAAGATACATAAAGTTGGAATTCCCATTCGTCCCGTTGTTAGTTTTATCAATACTCCAGTGTCTATTTTATCTAAATTCATACTTACTACCTTAAAAAACTTAATCAATTTCACTCCCCAATTTACTGTACTAAATTCATGCCAATTAGTTGAGAAACTTCAACTCATCAATCTTAATCCTGACATTACTATGCTTTCTTTTGACGTTAGCAACTTATTTACTTCAGTGCCCAAAATTGAAACTCTAAGTCTGGTAAAAACACTCTTAGTCAATAAGTCTATTCAGCCCAACGTCATTTCTCCGATATTAGATATCCTTGAATTATGTCTGTCTCAAGATTTCTTTCAATTTAACAACAAATTTTACAAACAACCCGATGGCCTAGCTATGGGGAGTTGCTTGTCCCCGTTCCTAGCTGATGTCTTTATGGATCATCTAGAATCCAATTATATCATGAAAAATCCAGAAATTTTACACTGGTTCCGTTACGTAGATGATTGTTTACTCTTCATTTCTGCTGATCATAACTCAGCTCAACAATTACTTCTTAAAATTAATCAAATTCACCCAAACATCAAATTCACAATGGAACTAGAATCATCTCAGTCCATCAATTTTCTTGATTTATCTATCACCAGACTTAACGACCGATTCAGCTTTGGTATCTTCCGTAAACCAACCCAAACTGACCATGTCATTCATTTTTCTTCCAATCACCCTCAATCACACAAATTAGCGGCTTTTAGAAGTTTCATACATAGACTTTATTCCATACCGATGTCAAATGACTCTTTCAATACAGAACTTAACATTATAAAACAAATAGCTGTCAATAATGGTTATGATCCCTATATAATAGATAAACTCATTCGTAAACGAGAATCTAGATTGCTACACAACTCCGCTTATCACCATGCCTCTTCTTCTTCTCCAGTTTATAGGTCACTACCATTTCACAACCCCACCTTATCCGAAAAGATCAAACGCATCATATCCAACTCTTCTGATAACATACATATCTCCTTCAAAGTTAGTAATACTCTCAATCAATTTTTAACTAATACTAAAGATACAGTAGACTACATGAATCGTAGTGGAGTCTACAGGCTGACTTGTTCTGATTGTGATGCTTCGTATATAGGTAGGACTTATAGATCACTTTCAACTAGATCTGCCGAACATTCAAAAAGAGATAATACATCAGCTTTCTCCCACCACCTTAAAGTTAACAAACACCACCTTAACATCCCTGAGGGTGTCAAACTAATTCACAATATTCAGGATAGGAACTCCTTACGGTTGGATTTGTATGAGGACCTGGAGATCTCTAGAGACATGAGGACTAGCCCCAATTGCGTTAACCGCCAGACTACTTTAAATCGACCTTTTACTCCTATTCACCGACAATTATTCCCTTAACAATATTTTGATCTATACCTCCATTCTTTTCTTTATTTTATATAATTTTGTTTTATTTTTTATCTATTTATTTATTTTTATATATTTTTGGTTCATCATTCATTTCCTTACTTTGTTTCCCTCTTTCCTTTCACCCCACTTACATTTAACATTTATTATTTCCTTACTAATCACCCATTAACACTTTCAAATATGCTCTTTTATTCTTTTCTTTCTGTTCCCCCCCCCCCTTTATCTATCCCACCCTTACCACAGTTTACCTCCTTTCTCTTCCAATCTTCCCTCACACATTTTCCTTAAATCTAAGTTAGATTACTAACCACAACAAAGTTTACCTTCTTACATTACCACTCCTCTCTCATACATTTTCCCAATCCACATAGTTACATGGCCATACCTCTTGTTTCTGATGTTTCGGGTTCCCCATGCATTTCTTGATCTGGTTGTTCTTCTTCTTTTTTCCATTTGGCAACACTACTCTCTACTTTTTTCTCTCAACAATACATCAACCTGCTTTCCATTACTGACTATAAAATTTCAAATTTTCAGTTAACCCATCCAATGAATTATTCCATCAAGATCTTTGCCTCATATTGACAATAACCCCAACTCTCAGCCTGTATTATATAAATATCATTCCAATATACACTCACACCCTAACTACTTCCTATGGTTGCCTCTTATGTTATAACTCATTAACTTCATCCATTCAGTTTAATAATAACAATTGTTTGACACATAATTCATTTTGCATTTCTGATATTATCATTCAGGTTATTCCATCTTTGACTGGATTCTTTTAAATCATAATTATAAAATTTAAAAATGTTTTATAAAAAAATTTTCTGACAACATCTTTTAGGTAATTATCATTAAATAACTAATATTTTTTCAGTAATTTTAATTAAACAATTTTAATTTCAACCTAGAATATCAGGCAACCAACATCACTCGTTCTCAACTTGATTTTGCTAAACAATCTTCTCGCCTATGTGGGAAGCTTCACAATGATATACATTACTTTCATATCAGTCTGTTTGCTCCATTATCTTTTCTAGTTTTTAGTTCTCTAATTCAGACAACCAATTAAATTATAATATTTTCAATTTGTCAATAAACATTACAAACATATACATAGGCAACCAACATCACCTAGCTATTTTTACAACATTAAATATACCTTATCTTGGTACCTATCATATAGGTGGCGTACATAGAACTAATTTTCCTTTTCTTTCAAACTAAATAAAACTGTTTGCCTTCTTTCTCAAATTTAATCACCGATGACGTCACTGACTTGCATTTTATCTACCTAACACTAACAACAGTTCTTTCTGTAACAGAGAGTAGAGAGTTGGCTCATATACTTTTACAATAAAATCTAATTATTATAATTTAAATTTCAATTTTATACAGTTACTAATATATAATCCAAAAATTTTTTAAACAACAATAATAATTTGAAATTCATAACCAAAAATTGACTACCTGTCTTGTCATGTCACTTCGGTCTGATAATTGGATTGTCATCTCCTTCACTTTAGTTGGTCTGTGTCCATTGAACTGGCAAGAACCACGAGTTCTTAACGAGCAGGGAACCATGTTGCCCTTTGAGCACTCCTAGCACATTTCATCTTGTAACATCGACTTGGAGTCGCTACAAATATCACTTAATTGTTATGTAAACCATTTATATCGATGTAACCTTTCTAAATAAGTTGCTAGTTTCTTTTGTGAAGCAGAACGTAAGTATTGCCACATTTTTCTTTAACCTAGTCACAATTTTAAACCTTTTGTATTCATTTTAACGTGGAAATACTTCGTTCTAGGCACTGAGGATGATCTGATTCAGATTGAAAACGTTTTGCAAATCCTTTTGGAGGACTTTTATGTTTTTTAATAAAACTTTTTATACCAATATACAAAAGAAGTTTTTACTTCAGTATGGTTTTTTATATACAACAATGTACAAACTACAGGGCTATAAAACTGCTTAGCCACACCATGAAAATATGGGAAAGAGTATGATAGACGGATACGTGAAGAGACCGAAATATCCGAGAATCAGTTTGGCTTTATGCAGGGCAGATCAACAACAGATGCAATTTTCATTATAAGGCAGTTGATGGAAAAATACAGGAGTAAAGAATCAAACGCTCATATGGTATTCATTGATCTTGAGAAAGCATATGATAGAGTTCCTCGAGAGATTCTGTGGTGGGCACTCAATGAGAAAGGAGTTTCTGGTGAAAAGGTAAAGATTGTGAGGGATATGTATGAGGAAGTAACGACTAGTGTTAGGACAGGTGTGGGAGAGACTGATAAATTTCATGTGAAAGTAGGATTGCACCAGGGCTCTGTGCTTAGTCCGTATTTATTCTCATTAGTTTTGGACCAGATAACAGCGAAACTACAGGGTCACATTCCATGGTGCTTAATGTATGCTGATGATGTCGTGTTAGTAGGAAATAGTGAAAGAGATTTAGAACAAAAACTGGAACAGTGGAGACAAGCTCTGGAGGAAAAAGGTTTAAAACTTAGTAGGACAAAGACAGAGTATTTGCAATGTTCATTTAAAGATGGAGTTACTATAAATAACATGGTATCTTTGGATAGTGAACTGATTGTATAAAGCAATAGTTTTAAGTACCTGGGATCGGTATTACAGAGTAATGGAGAAATAGATGGAGATGCATGCAGTAGAATTAGGGCTGGATGGATGAAGTGGAAGGAAGCGAGTGGTGTGCTGTGTGACAGGAAAATTCCAATGAAGTTGAAGGGAAAATTCTATAAAACAGCCATAACACCGGCTATGATGTACGGAACTGAATGTTGGGTAGTGAAAAAGAAAGAGGAACAACGAATGCATGTGGCGGAAATGAGAATGCTTAGATGGATGAGTGGAGTGACAAAAAAGGAAAAAATTAAAAATGAGTATATTAGGGGAAGTCTAAGTGTGGCACCAATTGATGCCAAAATGAGAGAGCATAGGTTGAGATGGTTTGGTCATGTTCAACGTCGAGACGCTAATCACCCAATACGAAGAATTGCTGAAGTGAAGATTCCTGGAAGGACTAGGAGAGGAAGACCAAAGAAGACGTGGAGGGAGACGATTAGGCAGGACATGTTGGTAAAGGGGATTAATAATGATATGATTCAAGATAGAACTGTATGGAGAAATGCAATTAGGGAAGCCGACCCCGCATAGGGATAAGGCAAAGAGAATGATGATGACAAAGTTTTTTTTTGTAGGAATTTTACGACTCTTGTATATTAGGGAAATATAATTTCTTAATATCACATTTATTGGTATATTCACTGCGTATTGCTATGGTTTATATTTTGTGTTAGTTATTTATCTAATAAAAATAGTTTTGTTTAATTATCACTCAATACTAACTTATTTCTACTAGAAAAATTGAATGTATTCCCGAAATTTGAAGAAAACTAAAAATATCTCGGAAAGTCCCTATATCCCTATATCAGTTTAGATATAGGGAATGCTATATAAAAATGAAAGAGTATATTAAATACAATAATGTTGAAAAATAAAATATAGGGTGATCCATTTAAAAAAATAGAGAAAATCGTAATTTGGTTTTGTAATTCACCCTGTATACAAATATTCGTCAATGATGTGAATTGGACTTATTTTAAAAACTACAGTATATTGTTTATCTTATTACATAAAACAAATTATTGTCTACGAATTACTTCTTTATATACAGGGTGTTAATCTCATAGTGATTTCGAAATAAAAATGGTCATAACTTGTTAAATACTCTGTATAGTAATGCAAAACCATATATTATATGAACAAGAATTATGAGGGGAATATAAATATGAAAAAATATATAGGGTGTCCCATTTAAAAAAAAATATATGTTTGATATACCACGCAGTTACTGATCACCCTGTAGAAATGGACATATTTTTCAAGCGTGGAGAATATCATTGCCTACATTGTTTTTAAATAACTTTTCTCGATATTTTACACCATAATGGAGTTATCGACCGATCCCGCACTAAAAACCCACCCTGTATATATATATATATATATATATATATATATATATATATATATATATATATATATATATATATATATATATATATATATATATATATACATCCTACTATCAATTTGGCATCGATACATTATGCATTTACCATCGATTTGGCATCGTCTTGCAAAGTGGCATCTGTATATCGATGCCACTTTACACTACCTTAATAACTTTATTCCTGTACTTGCTACCAGAAGTCTAATCAGCTCGGTAGTTAGAGATTTGATTCCTTGATGTTACTTTAATATATCAGCTTTCCTTGTTTACCTCTTACTAAGTTATATAAGTTTATTCCATAAAATGTTTGAGTCCAAAATGATCGTACAGTGAAAATATTATATACATTTAGTTCAGTGTTTTACCGTTTTGTCGCTGCCGTTATATACATGAAAACGTATATCCCACTTTCATTATCAATCATTTTGGCATCAGAAATTTGGCATCACTGTTGAATACAATATTATTCACAACGAAAAATAGACAATTTGAGAATGTATATATTATTTTCATAAAGAAATCAGTCTGGCATCATGTTTTATTGTTTTCACCCAATTTTGAAAAAATGTGAAAACTTTGTATTATCCACGTCCGTCTGTCCGTCTGTCTGTAACCACAACTCCTCCGTCAATATACCAGCTAGAATGACAAATGAGGTATCAAATGAAAGCTGATAATCCAAGGATGGTACTAAAGGTGAGATATTTGACCTTGGCGGTCTGTCCGTCGGTCTTTACGACCGCGAATATAACTCCTCCATCATTATACCAGGTAGAATGACAAATGAGGTGTCAAATGAAAGCATATAATCCAAGGATGGTACTAACGGTGAGATATTTGACCTAGGCTGTCTTTCCGTCGGTCCCTCCGACCGCAAATATAACTCCTCCGTCATTATACCAGGTAGAATGACAAATGAGGTGTCAAAAGAAAGCTTATAATACAAGGATGGTACTAAAGGTGAGATATTTGACTTAGGCGGTCTGTGACTCGGTCCCTCCGACCGCGAATATAACTTATCCGTCATTATACCAGGTAGAATGACAAATGAGGTGTCAAATGAAAGCTGATAATCCTAGGATGGTACTAAAGGTGAGATATTTGACCTTGGCGGTCTGTCCGTCGGTCTTTACGACCGCGAATATAACTCCTCCATCATTATACCAGGTAGAATGACAAATGAGGTGTCAAATGAAAGCATATAATCCAAGGATGGTACTAACGGTGAGATATTTGACCTAGGCTGTCTTTCCGTCGGTCCCTCCGACCGCGAATATAACTCCTCCGTCATTATACCAGGTAGAATGACAAATGAGGTGTCAAAAGAAAGCTTATAATACAAGGATGGTACTAAAGGTGAGATATTTAACTTAGGCGATCTGTGCGCCGGTCCCTCCGACCGCCAATATAACTCCTCCATCATTATACCAGGTAGAATGACAAATGAGGTGTCAAATGAAAGCTTATATTCCAAGGATGGTAATAAAGGTGAGATATTTGACCTAGGCTGTCTTTCCGACGGTCCGTACGACCGGGAATATAACTCCTCCGTCATTATACCATGTAGAATGAGAAATGAGGTGTCAAATGAAGGCTGATATTCCAAGGATGGTACTAAAGGTGAGATATTTGACCTACATGGTCTGTCCGTCGGTCCGTCCGACCGCGAGTATAACTCCTCAATCATTATACCAGGTAGAATGATAAATGAGGTGTCAAATGAAAGCTTATAATCCAAGGATGGTACTAAAGGTGAGATATTTGGCCTAGGCAATCTTTCTGTCGGTCCGTACGACCGCGAATATAACTTCTCCGTCATTATACCAGGTAGAATGACAAATGAGGTGTCAAATGAAAGCTTATATTCCAAGGATGGTACTAAAGGTGAGATATTTGACCCAGGCTGTCTTTCCGTCGGTCCGTACGACCGCGCATATAACCCCTCCGTCGTTATACCAGGTAGAATGACAAATGAGGTGTCAAATGAAAGTTGATAATCCAATGATAGTACTACAGGTGAGCGATTTGACCTAGGCTGTCTTTCCGCCGGTCCGTACGACCGCGACTATAACTTCTGCGTCTTTATACCAAGTAGAATGACAAATGAGGTGTCAAATGAAAGCTGATAATCCAATGATGGTACTACAGGTGAGCGATTTGACCTAAGCTGTCTTTCCGCCGGTCCGTACGACCGCGACTATAACTTCTGCGTCTTTATACCAAGTAGAATGATAAATAAGGTGTCAAATGAAAGCTTATAATCCAAGGATGGTACTAAAAGTGAGATATTTGGCCTAGACAATCTTTCTGTCGGTCCGTACGACCGCGAATATAACTTCTCCGTCATTATACCAGGTAGAATGACAAATAAGGTGTCAAATGTAAGCTGGTAATACAAGGATGGTACTAAAGGTGAGATATTTGACCTAGGCGGTCTGTCGGTGGGTCCGTCCGACCGCGAATGTAACTCCTCTATCATTATACCAGCTATAATAATAAATGAGGTGTCAAATGAAAGCTTATAATCCAAGGATGGTACTAAAGGTGAGATATGTGAGCTGGGTACTCTTTCTGTCGGTCCGTACGACCGCCAATATAACTCCTCCGCCATTATACCGGGTAGAATGACAAATGAGGTGTCAAATAAAAGCTTGTGGGTGAAAACCTAGGACTTACGAAGTCCAATTTAAAAATAGGGCATATCAGAGATATGCCTTAGACATCATAGAAGACAATGACACAGAAAAATCAAACAAGCAATATGTCAAAAGGGCCTTAGTTATGTATCTTCGGTCCTGTTGGTCCAATCGTGATGTATAGCACCTCAAATGATAGGATTTGACAAACAGAATACAATGAGAGAAAAATCAAATACAACCTCATGTCAAAAGGGCCTTAGTCGCGTATCTTCGGTCCTATAAGACCAATCGTGACGTACGGCATCTCAAATAATAGAACTTTACAAATAAAATACAATGACACAGAAAAATCAAATACAGCAACAAGTCAAAAGGGCCCTAGTTATGTATATCTAGTCCTATTGGTCCAATTGTGACGTACAGCAGCTCAAATGGTAGGGTTTAATGAACAGAATACAATGACACAGAAAAATCAAATACAGCAATATGTCAAAAGGGCCTTATTTACGTATCTTCGCTCCTATTGGTCCAATCGTGGCGTACAGCACCTAAAATAACTGGATTTGACTAATATAATACAATGACGTATGAAAATCAATTACAGCATCATGTCAAAAGGGCCTTAGTCTTGTATCTACGGTTCTATTGGTTCAATCGTGACGTACAGCGTCTGAAATGATGGGATTTAACTGGCAGAATAAGATGGTGTAGACAAATGAAAATGACGGCATGTAATAACACTTTAAAATTGTAGAAATAAAATGGATTAACACACATGGTATGACATATTAGGTGAGAGTATTTAACAAATAGAATACGATTACATACGTCCAGGTTTTGACAAGCGACTTCTCTACATATGATAAACGCGAAAGGGCCCCAACGTTCACTGCTCGACATAGGCCTCCCGTTCACTGCATATACCCACTGCTTTCTGACGCTGTGACTTGAGAGGATAGGATTTAACGAATAGAACGACAAAGAAGACTAAACAAGGCAGCTCACGGGAAAAACACAACTGTCCGTTTTATACTCTACAGGGAAGCATCAAATATTCAACGTAAGAATATATTAGAGTATAACGGTATGATAAATCTTTTTCTTCTTTTTTTCATTTAGTGCATTCCGTACGTTTGTTAAACATAATCAGGAGAAGTTGTTGAATTTCTGAAGTCTATAAAAGAATTTCTTAACAAACCTTTTTTTAATTGTGTTATGGATTATTTTTAAGAATGTGTTTAAAAGGCAGTTCGCAGGCTTATTGTTCAATGGTCTTATCACTTTCAAGCGCCTGTCTTTTTTGTAGGACTATTAATTGTTACTTGTGATTTCAACCATTCTAGCGGGGCAATGCCTTTTCTATAACTGAAATGAATATTGTTATCCATTTAATTTTTTTCCTCAATTAATTGAATGCCTCCTACTGGTGTTTGGTCTAAGCTTACCGCTTTTCCCCATTTAAGCTAAACTGCTCGTCAAAAGTTAGGGATATAGAAAATTATGCTCATTTTCATAGCTAATTTTTTCGAGAACAGATTAACGGATTCCACTATTTTTTTTAATATTTTAGATTTTTCTTTAGTATTTACACAGTTGTGCAAAGGTTTACACAAACTTCTTTTTTGTACTTATACCGAGTGGTAGGTATAAGTACAGAAAAGAAGTTTGAGTAAACCTCTTGATAGGTATTAGTTACGTATCTTCACTCCCATTGGTCCCAACGTGTCGTACGGCGGCTCAAATCATTGGAATCAGCCAACAGAATACAATGACTAGGGAGCGGATTTATATGCGATCAATTTTGATGAAATATTCGCATATATATGCGGTAAAAAATTACGAAATATGCGCAAGATATGCACAAAAATTCAAAAAATGCGCATTTCGGGAAACCACAAATTTTCTGTCTTATTTAGTAATCTTATTTATTATTTTTCAAATAAAATCATTTTTTATATATGCAATTTATTCACAGTTTTTACAAAAACTGCTACCAATAGTTACCTATTTAAAATAAAACAACAATATCACTATAAATATATCTTCGATTATAATTCACTACAATGTGTTTTTCCAAATTCTTTACGAGGAAACATATTCTTTGATCAGACAAAATATTTTTATAACTTGAAAAACTCCTTTCAACATCGATAATTGGTGCGTATTTAAAATAACTTGTTAATTTCCGTTAGAAAATCGTAAAACTTTGGCTAAAGGTGTAAATTCTCTTAACAATAGAGGATTTAAAAAATCACCAGAATTATAGGTAGGTACCTACCCTAATAGCACAAGGACGTCCAATGGACGTCCTTCACGGACTTTAGGGACGTCCATTGGACGTCCGTTTTCGTCCGAGGAACGTCCTTTATACGTCCTATTTTGGTCCAAATGTCGCGCTACCGAACGTCCATTGGACGTCCATCTAATGTCCGAGGGGACATATATTGGATCTTAATCGGACGTAAATTGGACCTTAATCGGACGTCCTAGGGGACGTAAATTGGACCCTAATCGGACGTAAATTGGACCTTAATCGGACGTAAATTGAACCTTAATCGGACGTAAATTGGACCTTAATCGGACGTAAATTGAACCTTAATCGGACGTAAATTGGACTTTAATCGGACGTAAATTGGACCTTAATCGGACGTAAATGGGACCTTAATTGGACGTAAATTGGACCTTAATCGGAGTAAATTGGATCTTAATCGGACGTCTTAGGGGACGTGAATTGGACCTTAACATGACGTCCAATTTTGGTCCAAATTCCACGTTGCCAAACGCCCAATGGAGGTCCACCTAACGTCCGAAGGGACGTTCGGTGGACGTCAATTGGGCCTTCATAGGACGTCCCAGTTTGGTCCAATGTATTGCTGCCGATCATCCATCTAACGTCCTGGGAGGACGTTCGGTGGACGTCTAGAGACGATATTTATACCTGTGGAGAATGTATTGTGGGAAATAAAAAATATATTTTTTAAGGAACTTATATTACATCTTATATTAATTTACAATTATTGGATATTAGATTATTTACATTAAATTATAATTACATTTCTCCAAGAAATTAACGCACCACCTTAAAAATGGGCCATTTTTGATGTCTCGAATTTCCTAAAGCCATTGTCCCATCTAAGTGATTTTTTTAATAATATTATAGCCTAGGCTATATGGGCTACCTCCATAAGCTTGTCATGCACGGGGAGCTATACTGTAATAATATTATATCACATCGCTGAGGGAACTCTACATTACATAAATATACTTTTCGAATCAAAACTTTTATTCTCTTAATATTATTACTTAAAAAATATATACTACATTCGTCTCGCTAAACTCGAAAAATAACTTATAAACCATAAAAATCTCCAAAAATATAAATGACATAAATGAGAATTGGCACAATTATTATTATGGTTTTAAGTTGATTTTTCGGATTTAACTACAATATTATGCAAAAAATTATGTTATATCGCAGATTTAAAATGGGTTTATCTCGAAAACAGTTATATTAAGTTTAGCGAGATGATTGTAGTACACTTTTTTTAAGTAAAAATATTAAGAGAATAAAAGTAGACTGGTACGCAGTCTGATTTTTGCATAAGAGTTTAATGAAATGGTAACAAATCAATTGGAAGTTCTGTCCGACAAAATACATGGAACGTTTTCGGTAGTCTGATGTTCCAAGTTTTTAACCTGTTCCACAATTAAAACTTCCCCGGTTCCAGTATTCCCGTACATCAAAGTTTGTCCGACTAGACACCGTGAAGCTATTAACAAATTTTCAGCTTGCTGTTAATCAACTTTTTTTATTACGCGGGATCCAGGTCTATAAATGAATACAATAAATAAGTAGGTACATATTATACACTTATTTATACGAGTACAAATAATAGTAGAGCTGGTTTTTGGGATGTTACAAGCAGCATTTGCATTTCCACAGAGATACTTATGACAGAAATAATAAAATACCGAGACGGACTATTATTATAATAATTTACAATAGGACCCGACGGCCGACGCTATAGGGACAGGTAAAATTTATGACTGAACAATGCACCGAGCATCGATACAAGCAATATGTACCGGTCGAAGGTTATTTTTTATTGTGCCAAATGGACGTATATAGTACCTACCTTTAAAAATCGAATACACAAATTAAAAGATATTTAACAACCATAAAGATTTGTCAAACTCTATCACCGACTTCATGAAAACAAGTATTACTACATTCTTTGATGGTTTTTGCTGTAAATTTTAAAGGATTGACATGAAATTTGGCATACGCATAGCTAACATGCCAAAGAAAAAAAGTGATATTGTGCCAATGTGTGCAATTGCCCTGGGGTGAGTTTCACTCTTTCTCTGGGGTGAAAAACGTTCAAAATAAGTCCGGACTTCGATAAACTGATTAATATTAAGCAACCTTTATTCCATACTTACAAAGTATGTGTACTTACAAATTAGTATGTGAATTTGGGGGGTGAGTTTCACCCCGAGGAGGGGTGATATACAAAATATAGATAGATACACAAAAGATATACAAAAATGTTTCAAAACATCGAAAAAATGTGGTAAAATGCAAATATACATATCATATTATGATAAAATTGCGATTTTGGCGATTTGCCTTTTTGGATAGAATGATGATGATGTTGATTAGGATAAAACTGCGAAGAATTTTTTTATCGAAATATAGTAAAAAATATGAAAAATATACCAAAAAGCTTGAAAAAATATGTAAGTATGTAAGGAAAAACATAAATAATTAAATAAACTTTTGACAACACAACACAAAAGTTTGAAACACTCACTATTTGGATTGGTTGTCCTGGCTTGTGATTTTCTTCTTTGCAGATGACGCTCACGGATCGATGTCAATGTCCAACGGACGTCCGAGCACGGACATCCAATGGACGTCCAAAGGACGTTCATATTTATTCAACACGTAAGTACGTCCAACGTCGGACGTCCGAAGGACGTTCATTTATAGTCCATCCGCATTAGGACTAAAACTGGACCTATTTTGGGCACACGTACGCTCAACTTCAAAAAGATGCTCTCAATATTCATCTGTAGTAAGGATACATTGATAAAAATTATATTTTTGCTTATTAGAATTAACCACCAAACTTCTATCATCTTGGTAACGGGAATAATAAAACATTATAAAGTCCACTTTACATCAACAATAATTGAACAAGAAATTGACGACAAGTTATTCAAGGTCAAATTTGGCTTATACAAAACACAATTCTACTTCCAATTTTGCCGTGAATAAACAGAAAATAAAGAAATTTGACAAAATAAAACATATCCAATTGTTCTATTTCATCAAATTCCTTCATTTTCTTTTACAAATCATACATTTTGTACTCGTCAAATTTGGCCTTGAAGAACTTAGTCAATTTCTTGTTCAATTTATTGTTGATGTAGAGTGGACATAACGAATAATTTACCGATCAGATTTTCACACTTTACATAAAAACAAAAACATGTATTAGATATTAAACTACATATACAGTTTTGAATTAAATATGATTTATAATCTTTTCCATTTAAACTATTTTATTAACATAATTAAGTTAATATTTTATTAAATAATTTTGCTGTTTAATCCCCTTATTGGTAGAATATGTCCAATATGGACGATTGGAAAATGTCCGTATTTCGTCCGAGTACGGACGTCCAAAGGACGTTCATATTTATTCCACCCGAAGGACGTCCAACACCGGACGTCCGAAGGACATACATATTTAGTCCACCCGAAGGACGTCCAACGCCGGACGTCCAAAGGACGTACATATTTAGTCCACCTGAAGGACGTCCAACGCCGAACGTCCAACGCCGGACGTCCAAAGGACGTACATATTTAGTACACCCGAAGTACGTCCAGCGTCGGACGTCCAAAGGACGTCCGTTTATGGTCCATGGACGTTAGGACCAAAAATTAACCTATTTTGGACGTCCAAAGGACGTCGTGTGCTATTAGGGTATTAAATATAACAAAAGTATATAAAATTCGGATTTCCGGGTAAAACATCCTTCGTCATTTTAACATCCTACAATCATTTCATAACGGCGGCGTATTATCCTATAAGTACTTTGTGTAGAGATCGTTTATTTTCTAAGAAAAAATGAAAGGCGGTTAATGAGCTGTCTCTCTTGGTTCTCGAATTAATACAGACCACAGCCTGTGCGTGGAAATATTTTGTCGAATTAAAAAATTTAAATTTTGTTTTGGACTAATGAAATAAAACATTTTAGTAGTTCCAAAGTGACACAAAATCTAGGCATCGGATAAAAAAGTTTATTTGAAGAAAGTGTATTTTTTTGTTCTTCTTAATGGCGGTACAGGCTCGTTTTTTTAATATTGTATTTAATTACAGAATAATTTTCAAATATTACCTAATATATTTTTCAAATTGGGCTCTGTACCGCCATTCTTTATTATATTACGGATACGTGTGCCAAATATCTTGAAAAAATATTCAAAATTACAGCCGCAATCTTGGAACGCGTTTTGGCTACCTGTTGATCGCTACTGTATCACTTTAAACAATTTTTTAAACAAATTCACAAAAATAATTTTTTCATTACGAACGATTTTTTAGATAAGTTGGGTTATTCTGAGCAAAAAAGGTATCTTGAGATTTTTCTCTAAAATTGATTTTTGTCGAGTTATATGGCCATTTTCGCATTTTTCAGGTTTTAAATCGCGTATAACTCGACAACAATCAATTTTAGAGAAAATTGACAAGAGACCTTTTTTGTTCAGAATGTCCAAAATTATCTAAAAAAAAATTGTTCAAAGTGAAAAAATTATTTTTGTGGATTTGTTTAAAAAATTGTTTAAACAATTTTTCGACCACGGCACCTTGTGAATATGTTATAAGGACCTCTTTTTGAGTAAGTTTGTGCAAAAAAATCGAATCGGAATAATTTCACTAACAGGGGCGACGATAAATCCGGGACTATAGCGCTAATTATTAATAATTAAAAATAACAGCTTTGTAATAAAATAATGACAAAAATCTCTTAAGGACCTTGAAGCAAGGGTTTGAAACTTGATCTGCTCACTTTTTAATTTCATAATAATAACTTTTAATCGAGTTATTAAGACTTAAAAATGGCCATTTTCGCATTTTTCAAATTTTTAATCGCATATAACTCGACAACAATCAATTTTAAACAAAAATGGCAAGACACCTTTTTTGCCCAGAATGACACAAGTTATCTGAAAAAAATTGTTCGAAATGAAAAAATTGTTTTTGTGAATTTGTTTCAAAAAAATTTTTTAAACAATTTTTCGACCAATGCACCGCCCGGCACCCTTTGGATATGTTATAAGGACCTCTTTTTGAGTAAGTTTGTGCAAAAAAATCGAATCGGAATAATTTCGCTAGCGGGGGCGACGATACTGCCCGGTCTACTTTTGATGCTGATGGTGATAGAATAGATACTTTTTATATAACAAAAATAAAACTTTTTTTAAACTCTTTAAAAAATTTGTGGCGGGTTTTCCCCGAAAAGTGCGTTATTTTTTGGACATTTTACGTTGAACTAGTCGATTTGGAATTTGACGAATAAGAACCAACTTTTGATTAGCTCCAACTCTGTTTTTATTGTGTGTCCAGACTTCATACATACATCATTTTTTTTACTGTTTTATAAGCTTTATATTTGCTAGGAATAGTTTTTCGATCAAATACTTACTTTTTGATTTATTTGCGAAAAACCATCTAAAAACAAAAGTTACAAGGAATTTAATTAGTTTATCCACTTACGGACTTATTTGGACCTATATTTTTTCACACTCGAGAAGGGGGTGGTACTCATCCCCAGAAAAAAAGCACACACTGGCACTCTGATGTTCATTTCGCGAAATATCGCAGGGTTCGTATTTAAAATTTTTAATTTACTCCTCACCCCTTTCCGTGGGGGTTCGTTTTTGGTATCATTCGATAGACTTTTGAAAAATATTGAACACGCATTTTTTAGTTTTTCGATCTGACGTTCATTTCGCGAAATATTCGCTTTTTTGTGAAACTTTGTGACTCGCCCATCATTTCTTCAGATTTGGGAACACTTAATAATCGGAGGGGGCCAAGTCAGGAGAGTAAGCCGCATGAGAAAGTAATTAGAACCCCAACTCGAATTTTTGCTACTGTCACAACGCTCTTGTGAGTCGATGTATTGTCTTAGGTCTTGAGAACACTTTTTTCTTCTGCTTATGGAGTCGTTTTTCATTCATCACATACCGGAACTCACCACATAAATTTTGAAGACCCTGACATCAAAACTGTATTAAATTATATGTGATCTAAGTAAGTTAATGAAAAGTCAGAATAGATAGAGTAGAACACTTATAAAAAAAATTGTAACAAGCAATTGGACATCGTAAGTTCTAATTTTTCACAAAAAGTGACCGGAAGTTGAACCGGCAGTCGATATTTGAACCCTTCGTGTAACTTTTTGTCAGCTGATATGACGGATGAATTTTGTTCACCTACAGATATGGACGAACAGACAGGCATGAAACCGGAAGTATGTATTTGTTCTGGTCTTTCTTAGTCGTGTTGACCAATAGTTTGTACTATTTCGACGAATTTAAAACAGTACTTTCGGTTGCAACTCTGTAACAGGCAGTCCGAGGTCAAACTTCTCACATGTAATATCATATTTTGGTTATAGGCTTTCATTTGACACCTTATTTGTCATTCTTTCTGTCCTACTAATAGACGAGTTGTGTTTATTGACGGACAGACATGGATAATTCTAGGTTTTCACATTTAATGATAAAAACAATAATTATACAATTCAGTTAACCTGACTATATCATTGTGATAATGACTTCTTATCTAAAAGTGACAACGGCAATAATTGCCGTTGTAATAATTATTATTCCATTCACTCACGATAAAATATCGCAAAACCTCCAGATTTTAAAGAACCGCTTGGATTGACATAAAATTTGGCACACACGTAGCTAAAATGCCAAAGAAAAAAGTGAGATTATGCCGATATGTTCTCTTGTCCTGGATGTGACTTTCACCCCTTCTTGGAGGTGAAAAAACATACGTGCAAAATAAGTCCGGAAGTGGATAAACTGACTAATTCTAATTCTAAGCAAATTTTGTTCTATAAAAGTTTTAGGTCAATACTTTTCGAGGTATGTGCGAGTGAATATGTTTATTTTTCATAGAAAAACACGTTTTGGACGGATTTTCGCAAATAACTCAAAAAGTAAGTATGTACATATTTTATCGAAGAAAATATTCCTAGCAATAATATAGCTTATGAAAAAGAGGTGTCAGTATAAGGTCTGTAGACCCAGTAGAAGCAGGGTTGCAGCTAATGAAAAATAGGTTCTTATTCGTCAAATACCAAATCGAATATTTCAACGTAAAATAACCAAAAAAATAAAGCACTTTTCGGGAAACACTCATCATAACTCTTTTAAAGTGTTTAAAAAAAATTTTTTTTGGTGTTTTTAAATCAGTTTCTAGCGTGAAAAGTAAGCAAGTTACGCTGAAAATAAAATCGTTCCCTTTTTTTTGGCAAAAGAAAGTCATGAAAATTAATTGTTACCGCTTCACACGTTACTTTAGATAAATGTATTGTTTATACAGGGTGTCTCCGAAAATAGTGCGTTCCTTTAAGGTGTGGATATAATACACAATTTAGAACAAAAAGGTGTTGTAACATTTTTTCCTAAAGTTAACCGTTTCAACAAAAATTACGTTGTTCTCCATAAGAGTAAATTTTTATTTTCATAAATTTATATGACCTGGCAACATGGCGTAGAAGAACCTGTGACTGTGAAATTTAATCTAATGGGACCCCTTGTTTATTTACTAATTGAGTATCAATTTGCATATCAAAATGTATTTTCGTTTTTTGGTCAAACGGCTGAATTTATAATAAAATGTTATAAGACTTTTTTGCTCTACATTGTGCTTTCTATCTATACCTTTAAGGAACGCACTATTTTCGGGGAAACCCTGTATATGATCTGTCAGTTGCATTGGTTCAAAATGCTTATTTTTGAAAGGGTTTTGTTGAAAGGCCTCGAACGAATCACTAGTCACGAGTATGTATATGCAAATTTTGAACAGCCATATCTTAACCAATTTTTGTCTTCCAGAAAATCAAAAAATTCCAAATATTTAAAAAAGCAACACCTACATTTTTTACTCTTTAAGATATTTGGTATCACTAATAATTTTTAAGTTATTTTGACAAAAGTCTTTTTTTCAAAATTAAAGATTTAAAAAAATTTACTTTAAAACCAAATTTTTCCACAAATAAGCACTTTGAACTGATGAAACTTACAAACACAAACAATACATAAAGTTACTTGTGAAGTGGTAACGATTAATTCCATTTGGGCTGTTAATTAGAGGGAGTTTTTAGAATATTTTTAACCAAAAAAAAGGAACAACTGTATTTTGAGCGTAACCTGCTTACTCTTGCTGCTGGAAACTTAAAAAAAAAATAAAAATAAACGTTTTCTTAAACACTTTAAGAAAGTTGTAATAAGTTTTCCCAGAAAAGTGTTTCATTTTTTTTATTTCACGTTAAAATATTCGATTTGGAATTTGAGATATAAGAGCTTATTTTTCACTATAGTCTGTTTTTAAACAAGAGGAGTCATTCAAATTTCCCGCGCCGTACACCTTGTTTGTAATTGGTACAACCTCAGGCAATTTTACTCATATCAAATTTTGACACTATTGGCATTTCATAGGTTAGTTTATTTATTTTATCAGCAATTTTTGTATTTTCTGCGTTCTTCCTTTTATTTTTAGATTTTTAGTCAAGATTACCGTCAAAGGCCGATATGATCAACCAAAAAAGAAGATTTATCTGATGATATTTCTAGTGACTTTCTTGGGTGTGAATCTGCCATTTAGTTTACCTACTCCTCTTGGTTTTAAAACAAAGCTTAGCAATAACTCTGCTTCTACTGGGTCTACAGACCTGACACATATACCATTTTTTCACTTTTTTATAAGCTATATTTACTATTTGCTAATTTTTTTTCAATAAAGTACCTACTTTTTGAGTTATTTGCGAAAAACCGTATAAAAACGTTTTTTTTTTTTGTTGAAAAATGAACATATTCACTCGCAAATATCTCTAAAAGTATTGACTTAGTGAAAAACGCTATAAAATAGAAGTTGCTTAGAATTAGTCAGTTTATCCAATTCCGGACTTATTTGAACGTATTTGTTTTCATACCCTATAACCGACGAAACTCACCTCCAGATCAAAAGCACATATCGGCACAATATCACTTTTTTTCTTTAACATATTAGCTATAGGTACGTGTCCCAAATTTTATGTCAAACCAAGCGTTTCTTCAAAATTCTGACCAAAAACCCTAAGTAAATTAAACGAAAATATAAAATGAATTTTTCAAACAAATATTTTAAGTCGGTATGAGAAATTTTAATTTAACAGATGAAATCAAATAAACACAATTCAACTCGTAAAATATTTAGACCCTTGCTTGGTAATCCAGCTGAACAGGTAAAGAACCTACCTTTTATGTAGTTTATAATCTGAGAGGATGGAATATTTTACCAAAATATTCCATCCTCTAAGTTTACAATAGACCTTTTCTACCTGTCCTCAAAAGATCGGTATTTTTAACTCGTGGCAACGTCGAAAAGCGGCAAAATGATGGGAAATACACATTTTTATGTGGTGGAAGTCAAAATGGTTATGAAGTGTAAAAATTTTTGTATATAATTTAAATTTTTAAAATTAAAATTTTAGAAAACTGAGAACGATACAGGGCGTTAAAAAATGCGCTCAACAAACATACACGAATTAAAATTCGAAAATGATAGTATTTCTTGGTGATGCCAAATGACTGCAACATGAAAAGATGACATAATGATAGCGGGATGTATATATATATATATATATATATATATATATATATATATATATATATATATATATATATATATCAAACAATGAAATAGAGAATGTGGAAAAATCCCCTTACGAATAACTCACACATCCACTATTTGAAGAGGGCGAAACACATTTCTGAGAACTGGTGTTTTGATCTTTGATTCTATTCAGAAAATTTTTCCCAGCCCGAAATAGTGGATGTGTGAGTTATTCGTAAGGGGATTTTTCCACATTTCTCTATTTCATTGTTTGATTTTGTTACGATTGGTCGGTGAACCAACTTTGTATCTTTTGATCACTGAGTGTGTTCAAAGATTGACTTCTTTTTTTTTTGTTTTTTAAATATATATATATATATATATATATATATATATATATATATATATATATATAAAAATAAATAAGCAAAATCATTGGCTAATACTCGTAAAGTGAATGCGAATTTAGTTGGAAATATATAAAATGATGAAGGGTCATCATTCCATACATTTCTGTGCAACTATATACACCGGTGTTTCGGCCTATTTGGGCTTCGTCAGTATAGTGTAGCAAGTTTTTTAACTTGCTACACTATACTGATGAAGCCCAAATAGGCCGAAACACCGGTGTATATAGTTGCACAGAAATGTATGAAATGATGACCCTTCATCATTTTATATATTTCCAACTAAATTCGCATTCACTTTACGAGTATTAGCCAATGATTTTGCTTATTTATTTTTATATTTGTACTCGATTATCCAACATCATTTTATATATATATATATATATATATATATATATATATATATATATATATATATATATTGATGTGATCTTGATTATTGATATGAGATAATATTCTTATATGTCATTTAATTTAATCAATGCATTAATCATAATCTAATTAATTTACCAGATCACATATCAATATGTTTTCAATCTCAGGGCGAATTATAAAATTAATTACTTACTCTCGTGGCTTCTAAATATTTCTCAATGGTTCCTAATCGGGATAGGAAAGAAAAGAGTAAAATAATACACACATATGGGTTACAATTATAATCAAAATATTGTTTATTTTATTTAAATGGCAATCACTGCTTAATATTTGCTAGATCTTATTATTCTTAAACATAACATTTACAAATGGGAATCTTATTTCCTTTTGGTTTCCAATTGAAAGTTTTTATTAACATTTAACTGTTAGGATCTATTAGCAACAATTTCTATTTAAGTTTGATGAAGCTTTTCTGATATTATTGATTATGTTCTTCAATTTATAATGTGGTATTTAATACGAAAAACCCATACATTCATGTCCAAACAAATGAGACTGACCTTTTTCTGGTGAACTGAGAATGTCTTCACACAAGACCCGTTTCCTGCTATCCTTGGCTGCGATCAAAACCTCGTCCTGGCTTTCAGTAATGTTCTCCTTTGAAAACTAGCTCGTATAGCTCTCGTTCCTGCTTCTGTCGTGATGCTGTATTCTACCTTTTTCGAAACTGCAATCAGCTACCGGGACACTCTTGGCTCAAGGAGGTTCTTTTACTCTCAACCTGGCCTACCTCTCGTTCCACGATAGATACTCCACACTCACGGAACTACACCGGCTTTCTCACTCTCCGTACACTACCGTCTACTGCTGGACTTCACTTCTCGACAGCTCAAAACATTCTGCTCTCTATTTTCAGTCATTCACCTACTTTCTAAATATCCCTTCCAGATTCACAAATCAACCTTCCACCACCAACTCTCATTCGCAGTATCTCAAAACCAATTTTTAATCTTTCTAAATATGCTTAATGGATTTCCAAAAAAAATAGTTAATTCCCATTCTAAAATTACTTTCTACTATTTACAAAATTTAATGACCTATTATCTACTTCCACTGAGTCTTATTTAGCATAAGCTAATGATCGAACCTTCCGCGAACAACGATAATGACCTATTATCTTTTTCAACTCAGTCTTATTTAGCATAGGCTAATGATCGAACCTTCCGCGAACAACGATAATGGTACGCGCCATTCACTTTGTTTATTCTAAGCGCATTGTCCCGAGTTTCGTAAGCTTCGTCTAATCACTTCTTAAAATTAAACATAACAATTTGTTGTATACAGGTTGTTCTAAATTTATATGCCCGTGGTTGAGAAAATTGAAAATATTTTATATTAAATTGAATTCTGTTTATAATTATCAAAATTTAATTTTCATATCAAATAGAAATATAACAAATCCCCGCCTTGTATTCGATAAAATTTATCTGCATTTTTAAATAAATTTTCTCAAGGCAAAACCAACTCCCTGTATATTTCCTTACTTTAATCTACGTCTTATATCCTAACTTACTATCTACTTCATGTATCTGTCTTTTATTCGTGATATTTGTATACATCGTGAATATTATAAATTCCTCGGATCTTTTCCGAGTTCCTGTGCCTCAACTCATTGCCTATTTCTTTGTTCATAATTTCCTCTTCCGTTGTCTCTATTTTCGTTTTCCCTTCTGGGATTAAAATCTCGTCTTGTATAGTCTCTCCTATTTTGATTTCTCTCTGTAATCCTGTGTCTCTCGGGGCCTGTAATCTTCTCGCGACCTTCTTGATTTTCTTTCTCTTAGACGTGATTCTCTTATTTGTAGGAATTGGCATAAACTATCTATGTCTTTGTAATTTTGCAATGTGATATGGTCTTCCAGCGTTTCCTCGAAATGTCTTGCAATCAGTTCGACTAATTGTTCCGATGAGTAATTATATTGTAAATGCTTTGCATTATTGTAAATTTGTAAAGCATATGTCCTTTCTGATACCCCCATCCTATCATTGTATTTCCCATTTTGCAATTCCTTGTTAATTTCCAATTGTTGGACTTTTCCCCAGAAATAATTCAAAAATTTTTGTTCAAATTGTTGCCAATTGCCGAATTCTTCTTCTTTACTATCGAACCATAGGCTTGCTTCATATTTGAGATGGTTTCTGATAGTTTCTTTTGCTGTTTCGAAATTTCCAATGTGCTGTATTTTCTTTTTCAGGCTATTTATGAACGGCACTGGGTGTAATCTTCTTACATCCCCGCCAAACCTTATCTTCACGTCATCTGTGCTATGTATAACCATTTCTCTTCTTTCTCCGACATTTTGTTGAATATTGATTTCCGCAATCTTTTTTTCCACTTCTTCTCTGTCTGCTTTAATAGCGTTTTCAAACTTGTTTTCCAAATTTTCTATTTCCTTTTTCTGGCAATTCGTTAACTCCTTCATTTTATTTTGAATTTTCATTTCTTGTTCTTGCATGTGATCTTTAATTTTCACTTCATACTTTTCTATGCGTTCCTCCATTTTCTTGTTGTTCTCTTCTATTGCTTGTTTCATTTTTTGTTGTGTTCATCCATTTTTTGATCCAATTTTTGTTGTGTTTCATCCATTTTTTGTTGTGTTTCATCCATTTTTTGTTGTGTTTTATCCATTTTTTGTTGTGTTTTATCCATTTTTTGATCCACTTTATCCATTTTCTTTGATGCTTCATCCATTGCTAGTTTTGTTTCCTCCTGATTTTTATCCA
Source organism: Diabrotica virgifera virgifera (assembly GCF_917563875.1). Lineage (NCBI taxonomy): Eukaryota > Metazoa > Arthropoda > Insecta > Coleoptera > Chrysomelidae > Diabrotica > Diabrotica virgifera. Next base: position 134,043,906 of record NC_065449.1, on the reverse strand, counting down.
TTGTCCTTTTTGCTTCATCCATTTTTTGTTGTGTTTCATCCATTTTTTGATCCAATTTTTGTTGTGTTTCATCTATTTTTTGTTGTGTTTTATCCATTTTTTGTTGTGTTTCATCCATTTTCTTTGATGTTTCTTCCTGATTTTTATCCATTGTCCTTTTTGCTTCATCCATTTTTTGTGACTGGAGTTGCATCAGTTGTAATAGTTTATCTATTCCTGATAATTCTTGCTGTTCTGATGCCATGATTGTCGTGTCTAAAATATCTTCTTGGTCTGAATGTTCTTTTTGTTTTTTGTTGTCTTTGCTTTGGCTTCTTGTCACAGACATTTGTTTTCAAGAAGTACTATCCCCGCCAAATATGAAATTTTACTAGTATGTTACCAAGACGACTTTTTCTCACCCAAATATTATAAATTGTCAATAAATATATCAAATGTAAATATCGTAAAAATAAAATATTAAATCAGTTATGTTAAATTTGTACCTAAAGAGATCTAAAATTTTATGTTATCAAATGTAAGTATCTCACTTTTTACCACAGGCATATAAATTTTCAAATACCGGCTTTACTCTTTCTATCCTTCAAATTTGCCACTAGAAATACTTTACAATGCTTTCCACGTTGGACGACAGTTGATGTGATCTTGATTATTGATATGAGATAATATTCTTATATGTCATTTAATTTAATCAATGCATTAATCATAATCTAATTAATTTACCAGATCACATATCAATATGTTTTCAATCTCAGGGCGAATTATAAAATTAATTACTTACTCTCGTGGCTTCTAAATATTTCTCAATGGTTCCTAATCGGGATAGGAAAGAAAAGAGTAAAATAATACACACATATGGGTTACAATTATAATCAAAATATTGTTTATTTTATTTAAATGGCAATCACTGCTTAATATTTGCTAGATCTTATTATTCTTAAACATAACATTTACAAATGGGAATCTTATTTCCTTTTGGTTTTCAATTGAAAGTTTTTATTAACATTTAACTATTAGGATCTATTAGCAACAATTTCTATTTAAGTTTGATGAAGCTTTTCTGATATTATTGATTATGTTCTTCAATTTATAATGTGGTATTTAATACGAAAAACCCATACATTCATGTCCAAACAAATGAGACTGACCTTTTTCTGGTGAACTGAGAATGTCTTCACACAAGACCCGTTTCCTGCTATCCTTGGCTGCGATCAAAACCTCGTCCTGGCTTTCAGTAATGTTCTCCTTTGAAAACTAGCTCGTATAGCTCTCGTTCCTGCTTCTGTCGTGATGCTGTATTCTACCTTTTTCGAAACTGCAATCAGCTACCGGGACACTCTTGGCTCAAGGAGGTTCTTTTACTCTCAACCTGGCCTACCTCTCGTTCCACGATAGATACTCCACACTCACGGAACTACACCGGCTTTCTCACTCTCCGTACACTACCGTCTACTACTGGACTTCACTTCTCGACAGCTCAAAACATTCTGCTCTCTATTTTCAGTCATTCACCTACTTTCTAAATATCCCTTCCAGATTCACAAATCAACCTTCCACCACCAACTCTCATTCGCAGTATCTCAAAACCAATTTTTAATCTTTCTAAATATGCTTAATGGATTTCCAAAAAAAATAGTTAATTCCCATTCTAAAATTACTTTCTACTATTTACAAAATTTAATGACCTATTATCTACTTCCACTGAGTCTTATTTAGCATAAGCTAATGATCGAACCTTCCGCGAACAACGATAATGGTACGCGCCATTCACTTTGTTTATTCTAAGCGCATTGTCCCGAGTTTCGTAAGCTTCGTCTAATCACTTCTTAAAATTAAACATAACAATTTGTTGTATACAGGTTGTTCTAAATTTATATGCCCGTGGTTGAGAAAATTGAAAATATTTTATATTAAATTGAATTCTGTTTATAATTATCAAAATTTAATTTTCATATCAAATAGAAATATAACAATATATATATAGGGTGAGGCAAATAAAGGGCCTATTAGAAATATCTCGAGAACTAAAGTAAAGAAAATTATGAAAATTGGAATATAGGGGTTTTGAGGTGTGAACTATTTAATGAAAATATTTTGGTATCTTTGCTACTTCCGGTTATACCGGAAGTTGATTGTAATTTCGTTTATTTAAATGGGACACCCTATATATTTTTACGTTTTTGGATTCTCCTCGATTTCTTATTTCTTAAAATATAAGGTTTTGTAATATTATGCAAGGTAGATTAAAAGATAATTAAGTTTTTTTATTAATTTCGTAGCAAAATTCACACCCCGTAGAATTATAGTAGTTTTACATCAAAATCCATTTATATGTTTAAAGGATTTTTAATATGGTCTACTATTGTTACCAATTATTAGTATAGCTAAATTTTGAATTTTAGTATACAGGGTGGGTCGAAACCCGGAATGTGTATTTTCTGAGTTTTCTTAAATGGAACACACTATATTTTAGTATTGTAATGAAATGGTATTTTATGGTACTTTTTAATTTCTTAAGCATTCCCTATACCCAACTGCTTTAATTTGTGCTTAATTGTTAATCGCACCAATAATCTTAACTACGTAGATATTTTGATAGCTCAACCATTATTGGCAATTTTAAGTATCAGTCTCGATTAGTATGTATTTATTTCCGAAAAATTATTTGTGATTGAATATTTTTACGGCCAACCTAATAAAATTTCAGGTATTTTGTGTTGGAATTAATGTTTGGCTTGAATTACCAATAACTCACAAATTGAAGCAGTTAGGTATAGGGATTGCTTAAGAAATTAAAAAGTATCCTAAAATAACATTTCATTACAATACTAAAATACAGGGTGTTCCATTTAAGAAAACTCAGAAAATACTCATTCTGAGTTTCGACCAACCCTGTATACAATAAAGGAAAAATTTAACTATACCAATAATTCTTAACGTAGCAGACTATATTAATAATCATTTGAACATAAACAAAGTTTATTATGTCAAATTACTACAATTCTACAGGGTGTGAATTTTGCTACGAAATTAATAAAAAAACGTAATTATCTTTTAACCTACCCTGTATAATATTACAAAAACTTATATTTTAAGAAAGAAGAAATCAAGGAGAATCCAAAAATTTAAAAATATACAGGGTGTCCCATTTAAAAAAACGAAGTTACAACCAACTTCCGGTATAACCGGAAGTAACAAAGAGACCAAAATATTTTCATTAAATAGTTCACACCTCAAAACCCCTGTATTCCGATTTTCGTAATTTTCTTACTTTGAGTTCTCGAGATATTTCTAATAGGCCCTTTATCTGCTTCACCCTGTATATATATATATATATATATATATATATATATATATATATATATATATATATATATATATATATATATATATATATATATGGCTCACAAATGATAGGAAGCCCGCTACAACCTGCAGATGAATGGAAGCCCGCGGTTTACGGGGTAAGGGGATTGTAGCACTGTCTTATTCCTACAATCTTACGAAGCCCACTCATATTAACGCGTTCACAGTGTATATGGATTACGCATTATACGAAGCCCGACGATGTTGCCATGTTTTAATTTACGTTTAAATAATACGACTGTTCTACGAGATCCTTATATGTGTATATAAGTCGTCATATTGCCTGTTATAAGAAGCCCAATTCTATTCAGCAATCTATACGGAGCATTTTAGAAGAGTCAAGATAGAACGAAAAGATGCATTGTTTCGGAGCAATTCAAACAAGATTATCTTTTTCTAAAACTTCATGTAAGTTTATATACATGTTAAAGTAAATAGTTCTACTCACAGATTTTGCCGCTAATTGTTTATTATTTGTTTAAACAATAACAATACTTGTTTTGTACAGTGTGTCCAATTAACACGTTGACGGACACTGCGTCAAATGTATAAGCAAGTGTTGTGACACTATATGTATTTTGCAAAGTAGAATAGGGAAAAATTCAACGTATATAGACGTTGTGTCACATTACATATTTGTAAATGGAAATTAGACGATTATAGCCGTTCTGTTCGTCAACGTGAAGAGTTGTGCATGGTCTAAATTAAAAATAGAACCATCAGTTCATTTTTTTTAAGCCGTATACGAGATATTATGTCAAAAAATATGAAATTAACTCAAGAGTCAAGTAGCTTTATTATTCAAAATATTGAAAATTGTGATAATGGAAAGTTGTTTGGAATTAAGAACTATATTCTATGCCATTTCATCTTTCTAATTAAAAAAAAGTTGAATTTTTTTTAATTAGGGATATACAACATTATTTTCAGTTATTTCAATTATGATAACTCTTTTATTATAGACCAGTAAGGATCTGTGAAAAAACGTCTATTTTTGGATGTGAAAGGTGGCATTCGGATTTTGGCAGATAAAGTTAGGTGATAACTTCGTTAATAATAATTGACTTATGCTCCTTCTCAAATATGCCCGGAACATTAATAAAAAAAATAAAATATTTAAAAATTTCGAAAAACGTCGATTTTTTTCTGCTTTCTTTGCTTATAACTTTAAAACGATTCGTTTTGGAACAAAGTCGTACAGAAATAAAATAAAGATAATTGAATTTTGTATGATATCCGACTGGTCAAAAATGTCTTAACTTATTACCTTTTCTGCAATATAGCAATAAATACAAAATAAGGGGGCAAAATATGCCTGTTGTTATTCAATGTTTTTAACCACTTTGGTGGTACTTAGAACCTTAGTAATTCGCTTAGGAAATTCTTTGTAACATACTTAAACCGTGTACCAAATTTCATTAAAATCGACCTAATAGATTTTGCATAATGCAATTTAAATGTTTTTGAAGAAGTTCAAATTTTTTAAAATCTTTCTGAACAAAAAGTAGACCATTTAGAAGTTGTCTAATTTTTTTACATATAAAGAGGTGCTTTACCTATCCAATACACTTTACAGAATTAAAATCGGATTATTTAAGGGGCCTCAGCAATGTTTTAAACTTATAAACAATTTTTTGGCTTATAAACAAATAGCTTTGTTTAATAATAAAAAATTAATTTTTAGCAATGCAAATAATTAAAACCGGTATAATTTGATTTAAACTTTCAAATGCTGTCAGCAGAATTGCATTTTATTTTTTAATCAAAAGTTATTCGCATTCAAAAATTGCACTTTTTCGATTTATTGAAAGTTCCACTGCGTTTTTCTCGAAAACTATGCATCCTACGAAAAAACTTGTAAGAACATTGTTTGCTTAGACTTACCCAAGAAATATAAAAAATGTTTTATTTTGCGAAAAATCGATGTTATGTAATTCCTCAAGTTCTTTGTTTATAACAATTTTATCGACATCCGGATCAAATGTTACCCAAAAAAAGCGTGTTCCACGATCTTGGGTAAGTCCATCTAAATAAAGGAGCCCGCAGCACCCCTCCTGACCACAAGACTAATTTGTTTATAAGCCAAAAAATTGTTTATAACTTTAAAACATTGCTGAGGCTGCTTAAACAATCCGATTTCAATTCTGTAAAGTGCGTTAGATAGGTGGAGTGCTTCTTTATATGTAAAAAATTGACAAATCTTTGTATGTACTAGTTTTTGTTGTGCAAGATTTTAAAAAAATTTAATTTTTTAAAAAAGTTTAGATTGCAAAATTATTATTCAAAATCTAGTAAGTCAATTTTAATGAAATTTGGTGTACGGTTTTAGCACATTACAAAAATTTTCTAAGCGAATTAGGAAGGTTCCAAGTAAAGTGCCTTTTCCTCCCTTGAATGATTACTGCCCTCCGCTACGCGTCGGGCAGTAAACTTCATTCTCGGGAGGAAAAGTAGCACTTTCCTCCCTTGTTATGCAAATAGCTATATGTATCATAATTTAAATAAATAACTAAAAATAATGTTGATTAGAAAAATTTTCAATTTTTTTTTCCATTAGAAGGATGAAATTGCATATCAGAATTTAGTTCTTAATTCCAAACCCAAACAATCATGTTAAATTATATAATTTAAAATAATTTTAAAAATATCGTTGAATTTTGTTTCTATTTTGTTTTTGATAATGCTGAATCCGAATATGGCATTACAATTTGAAAATGCTTATAAAGAAGCTCTTCTACACTATGTCTGCGTAGCAAGGAACCATATTTGAAACATTTTTATTACAAATTTTACGAAAAAAAGTTTATTCTTCATAAATTGCTCTGCGTAGTCTAAAATCTAAAACCCAATCATCAGATATCAAGTTTTATCAATTTTATACGAGGTATGTCAAAAATACGAATTTTGTTAAAGAGTAAAGTAACTTTATATTCCAGAATATCAAAATATGGGTATTATAAAAAGTTGTTTGGAATTAAAAACTATGTTTTATTATAATTACATCATTCTAATTGAAAAAAAAATTCAATGTTTTCTCAAATTACGGATACCCATCATCATTATTTTATTTCAATTATTTCAACTATTTTATTATTAATTTTACGAAAAAAAGTTTTTCTTCATAAAATACTCTATTCTGGTCTAAAGTCCAAAAAACAACCATCAGATATCAAACTTTTTCAATTTTATACGAGGTATATAAAAAATATGACTTTTGCTTAACAGTTCAGTATGGTTTGTTCAACAGTAAATGGTTGAGTTCAATTAGTGCGGTCGTAAATATTATTAAATTTATCTGACCTGGCCCATTGTTAAGACCCACCCGAAGCGATAAGCAACCGAGGTAGACAGAGTTGGTCTTTTGACAATTAACACTGACTAGACGGTAATCCCATAATAAAGCAAAGAAATTGTACCAGAAAACATATTTAAATTTTACCTGAAACCGGACCTTTTATACTATTATCGGTTATTCCAGGATGTTTAGAGTGGTAACTAATTGAACTCGACCATTTACTGTTAAACATACCATACCTTTATAGTTCACAATATCTCATTTAGAAGAATGTAATTGAACAGTGAAACATATTTTTCCACCTACCTCTACCGAAAGTATACTTTTCCGGACCTGATTGTAGGGAGCAAAGTTGTACTTTTCCTCCCTAGGGAGGAAAATATTTTTCCTCCCTAGGGAGGAAAAGTAAAAGTGACGTCATGGTATTTCATTCATGAAATATAACTTATTGACGCCCTGTACAATATCTATTTTCTATTACGTAAGTATCTAGACATTTAACGTTTATTTAAAAACACTCTGTATTTTGCAGAATGGTAAAAAACAGTAAATTGTTATTCTGATTTAACAATGTTTACATTAATAATTTGACTTATATTTGACAGTTGACAGTTATATGGTACCTACTTGTTAGTTTTAGTTCTAATAAATTTTGTTGGTTAGTTACATAAATAAATTAAGTAAAAATGAAAAAATGACTTAGGAAGTTATTATTTGAGGAAGGTGGAAAAACCATATGTATAACATGGGAGTAAAGTGCCTTTTCCTCCCTTGAATGATTACTGCCCTCCGCTACGCGTCGGGCAGTAAACTTCATTCTCGGGAGGAAAAGTAGCACTTTCCTCCCTTGTTATACAAATAGCTATTGTAACTCCAAACAACTTTTTCTAATAACAATTTTCGATATTGTGAAATCTAAAGGTACTTTACTCTTGAGTGAAATTCATATTTTTTTATATACCTCGTATGTCAAAATGTAAAATCGTATGTAAAACCTCGTATGTAAAATTAATAAAATTTGATATTTGATGGTTGCATCTGAGATCATATACGATGCAGAGTATTTTATAAAGAATAACTTTTTTCGTAAAACTGGTAATAAAAAATTTATTAATAGGTTCGAAGTTACGCAGACATAATGTTTAAGAGCTAAAAATATTTTTTTGTTGAAAATGTATTATTGTTCAAGCTTATTATTAAATTTATTTTAGGTAAGTTTTAGAGAAAACATTGTTGATAACTTTTTATAAACAATTTTTTAGTTGGTAATTTTCGGTTTTTGTATTACATTTTTGTTATCTTTCTTAATTTTTGTCAAAAAGGAATATTTTATTTCAGTTCTTAAATAAAATTATTGAGTAAATTTTAAAAAATACATCAAATGCTTTAAAAAATCACCTATAAAATTGTAAAAAATCTTTTCAAACTTGAGTAATACCGTTTTAAAGTGCTGGTAATTCTGTAAACTACGTTTTTACTTAAAACTTACGTAAAAGTTTTCAAAAATTGCATTTTTTGCGTCATATCATTTGAATTAAATTTTTGGCATTTTTTTGAATGAAACATTGTTTAGTAAGATGTTTGAAAGGTAAGTTGTGCAAATTTGAGAGCTTTATAAGAAAAATTTTATTAGTTACACATTTTTAAATATTGTTTAAACAAAATTCAGCCCACACCGTACTTATGCCCATACATTTTATTTCTTTTTATATTGGGTTATTTAAAGAAACATCTAATTTCGCAGTTCATTTGTTTAATAAAAAATTAAGTGCCCACTTCTAGAGGAGAACTTTTTAATATGTTGTTTATTAAACATTTCTTAGGGCCATCGGTACATAATTCGCAAATATTTTAAGGCTGTCCCTACTTTTTCTGTCTTTACACGGCAAATTACGTGTACTAAAATTGTCACTGGTATGGATATGTAAACTTTACTTGACAATTTCATCATTAACTGTAAAGATGGCTTTTGAATGTTCTTGGATAACTTTTACTAGTATAATTAATTGCCTTAATTGTTAATTCAGTTAATTAATATGATTATTTCATATTTCCGACCAATAGAAAGCTACAGAAATACAAATTAAATTGATCAATTTTGATAATATCCCATCGTCAAGTATATTACGTCAGATGCCCTTCGTTGCTGTGAAAAAATACATTCAGTGACATTAATGAAAATTACTGTTTTAAAACTTATAAAAGTGATGACTTTCAATCGTCAAATATTTATAACAACTGTGTGTTTAATTGTGCTAATTTGTACTTACATAAGTAAATTACAATAAAATTTTGGTTTTAAACAGTTTTATTCATGAAATAATCGCAGCAAATTGCAACTCGACCTCTGAAATTATTATCGAATTGTTTCCCTCGTGCCACTTGACGTAATTTCACTCCTCTTCGGGTCGTGAAATTAATACTGTCAAAGTGTCACTCGGGAAAAATTCGATAATTTCAGAGCTCTTGTGCAATTACTACTGATAATTTTTTCACTAACTATGTATTCAGTAATAATTTATCTACTGTACAACAAAAGCTAATAATCAATCGAGAAAAGAGGAAAAGTGATAAAGTGATTTTTTAATAATATATTGTTACTATGAAACGCTTACAATTTTGAACATCTGTAACAACACAATACTTGGATCACTGAATATATCCTGGTGTATTCTCTGCTTTGGATCTTCCATAAATAATAAACAATAAATAACTTTTTATTAAGTTCACGTCTTAAATCAATTATTTATCAAACACGTCATCAATATTATTTAATCAACAACTGAAAATATTCCCGATGCCAGGTCAAATATTTAAAATTGTCACTGTCTTACTGACAATACGCTGGCAATATTCTATTTACTACTGACAAAGATTTGGAAAATATTACCACGGACATTGTGTTCATTTTTTTTTCAAATCCTGAAAAAAAACAATAAATATTTTTGAAAAATTTAAACGCAAAATGAAAGACTAAATTATTAGAGGGCTGAAAGTCTCTTACAATAAATAAAAAGTTTATTTTGAATGAGATATTTTGAAATTAAAAGTCACACTAAATTTTCTTTTAGTTTTTTAGCCCTGTAACTTATTAAAATAAACATTATAGAAGTTCTCAGGGACTTTCGGCCCTCGTTAATAACGTTATCTCTTATTCTGAGTTTAAAATTTTCAAAAATACTTATTAGTTTTCTCAGAATTCGAAAAAAAATGAATTCCATTTGAGTAGCATTTCAGCAGAAACTACGTACCCATCCCCTTAATGAAATTAAAAAACATCTATATCGTTTGATTTTTTCCGAAGGGAAAATCTATATGCATTTGTATTAAATATTTTGTATTTGTATTAAATGAGGCGCTCAGAGCAACAGTGGCACAGTCCACAAATTGAGCATTTTTAGATTAATACATCAATAAAAGCAGAAAAATTGGATATATGGTTCAACAGTGGCCTACACAATCTAGCTCTATATTTGGCAAGATGGCACTACATAATGTATTGTTGCCTTGACAAATACTAAAAATACGAATGAAACAGTGGCCTAACCCTCAATTGTGTGGCTCAGACCCAACAAACAAGTGTTCATCTTATCAGAATCAGAACAATACTCATAATTCATAAGAATGACTATTTTTAATTTTATAAAGTAATATTTAATAATAATAACTTTAACCCCGTCCTTGACTGAGTGGTAAGAGCGCCTACCTTTGGATCGAAAAGTCCGAATGGTTGTGAATTCGAATCTCACCAGAGTCAGAAATGTTTCATTTATTATAAATTAATAAATGAAAATAGTTTCTGTCCTTGTGGGATCGGTACTCACCGGAGGGACCGCAGACGTTCGGATACAGTTAGCATCTCTTTGCAAAGACAATGACGTCAACTTTGCAAAGTAACAAGACACTTACTCAACACACACACACTACACATTACACTAGGTACCTAACTGTTAAAAATTACCGTACCTACCATGCCAATGGCCATTAGTTGTCGAGGCATTAACCTTTTTTAAATAAAAAAAAACAATAATTTAATTTGTCATATTAATTTCCTATTTGGTAGCAAACTTTGTGGCTTATTACAAACTAAAATAGTAAATTAGTATTTTTTTTTTTTTTTTAATTAATTTGATGGCTTTGGTAGGGACCAATTAGCCAGACAATTTTTTCTTTAACTATAACAATTCTTTTTGTTTTTTATTTTTTTTTAATTTAAAACTCATCCTTCCTCACGATTACAATGCTCAAAATATTAGTAAGGTAAGATTAATGTGTGCAAATTTTTCTTTTGTTTTCTTTATAATTTAATTTTTACTTATCTTTTTATATGTATAATTTATTTTGCTTTTTTTTTTCTTTATATTCTTTTTTACTATTGTTTTTTTTTGTTTTTTTTTATTATTATTTTTTTTTTTAATTTTTTTAATTTTTTTTTTTTTTTTTTAATTTTTTTTTTTATATTTTTTTTATATTTTTTCGGTGCACACGTACAAAATATAATTAGTTGCAGAATTGCTAACAAAGATGTGGTTAGTAATTTACAATTTCATTTTGCACCTCTTGGTGTGATTATATAAGAAATACAATATATTATTATTCGTATTGAAAATTATACAATTTAAATTTATGGGTAAAAAAATGTTGTTATTAACTATTTCATTATAGAATTTATCAGTGCTTGCACTATTTAATGAACACCCGAGTATAATATGAGTTAAGTCTCCCAGTTCACCACATAAACATGAAGAATCATCAATTAAACCAATTTTAAATTTATAAGTTGGTGACATTGCATGATTTGCTCTTATTCGGTTAATGGTAATAATAAAGTTTCTGTTGTTTTGGTTGTGGAACCATCTTAGCCTCGGGATCTGGACTTGACATGATTTGTAATTTAGTCCTGTTTGTTTGCTGTTATACAATTCTTGCCATTTGGTTTTGAGCTGAATTTTAAGTATGGAATTCAAATCGGTATAAGGAATACGCTGATTAATACACTCTCTGTCTAAGTCTGACGCAGCCTTTGCAAACTTATCGGCAATTTCATTTCCTTGAATACCCGAATGTCCTTTTATCCAAACTATTATCACCTTTCGTTGTGAGCTACGTATTTCGTAATTGGTCTGTAATATTTCTACTTCTAGATGATTTAAGTTCTTCGACGCACCTATATTCTTTAGTCTCTCCACGACACTTTTGCTATCTGTAAATATAATACTTTTCGATCTATCAGTCCTAAGTATATACTTTAGAGCTTCACTTATTGCAAACATTTCTGCTGTATATATCGTTGCCTCATCTGGTAATCTGATCTCTTCGTGATATTTTGTGGTGTGATCGTAAAAAGTGGCGCCTGTACGAATTTGTTTTGATCCATCGGTGTAAATCTGGTTGTAGTCGGGCCATCGTTGATTAACCGTTTCGAGAAAGTGGTCGTGTTTGTCGTTCTGAAATGTCTTGATTTGTTTAGAAAACAGAATATGTGGACGTTCTGAAAATATTGATTGGATTTTTGATGTGTATAGTGACAACCTGTATTGAGAAAGAGTGGTGTAACTTTCACAGATAAGTGGAGTTTTCTTTTTTAGCCAATACGACTGAGTGAGTACTGAAACTGAAAGTTCATGGATAAGTGTTATATAACTTGCGGATTTGGAAAATGCTTTCGTGATGAACTTGTTACTAATTAGTTGCCTTCTCAGTTGTAATGGTGGTTCTACGGCTTCTGCTTCCATAATATTTATTGGAGTTGACTTGAGATATCCAAGACATATTCTCAAGCTTTTGTTTTTTTGGTTTTCTATTTTATCTAAATGCGTTTGTGCCGCTGATCCATACAAATGGCTGCCATAATCCAGGATTGATCTTATCATAGTTCTATAAAACAACAAGGCAATATTTGGGTCAGCTCCCCATTTGGTATAACAGAAAGCTCTCAGTATGTTAATAGCATTCTCAGACTTTTTAGTTATTTGATGTATACAGTCTTTCCATAGCAGTTTCCGATCTAGATATAATCCTAAGTATTTCACTACATTTTTTATTTGGAAATTATAAGGTCCCAGTTTTACATGATCCTGCTCAATGTTTCGTTTTCGGCTAAATACACACACCTCTGTTTTTTGTTCAGAGAGTGTAAAATTATTTTCATTCAGCCACTCATTAAAGATGTCATAGGTTTTGTTCAGTTCATATTCACATGTTTCAAAGTTTTTCCTGGTACAATAAAAAACAATATCATCTACAAATTGTATTGTTCGTATATTTTTGAGTTTAACACTGGCATCCATTGTATATAATATAAACAAAAGTGGACTTAAAATGCTGCCTTGGGGGAGTCCAAGGTTCGTGATTCTAGGTTTGGTGATTTCTTGATTTATTTTTAAATTAATTTTTCTGTTGGTGTACAGGGAAGTTATAAAGTTCGCTAATTGTTTATGAAATCCAATTGAAATCAGTTTGTTCGTTAGAACATTTAGGTTAACGTTATCAAATGCTCCTGTAATATCGTTGAAACCTGCCATAGTTATAAAGTTACTAGAAAATCCAGCTAAAGTGTCTGTTACTATTACTGTTAATGCCTCCAATGCTGACCTAGATTTTCTGAAACCATATTGTGTGTCAGGCAGAATATGTTCTTTCTCTAACCATTGCTCAAGACGATTTTTGATAAGCCTCTCAAAGGTTTTCATTACACATGAAGCTAATGATATGGGTCTATAAGAAGTTGGAATGGAATCCGGTTTATCATATTTTTTTATTGGGATGATAATATACTCCTTCCAGCTTTCAGGGATTGTTGTTTGTCCTGTCCATATTGCATTATATATACTTAAAAGATATTTTTTCTGATTCATTGGCAAATTATAAAGCATGGAATATGAAATATTGTCTATACCAGGAGAGCTATTGTTGGTATGTTTCATACATCGTTCCAGTTCCCACATAAAAAAACTATCGCTTAGATTGGTCATGTTCCTTGGTACTGACGAAATTTGGGGATCATATGCAACTTGGTTGGTTGGTACCCATGGCGGTGAAATTTTGATGTGAAATTCTTCTATCCAATTCGCATTTGGGTCTATTGGTAGTCTATTTTGGACTTTCCGATTTTTATATGAGTTTACCTTTCTCCAAATTTGTGAAATTGGTGTATGATGGTTTAAACTTTCACAGTACTCAATCCATTTTTGCCTTTTTGTGAGTTTGAAAGTGCGTTTGGCAAAAGCGTCCATTTTTTTGAATTCTATTAAATTTTCACGATTTGGAGTTCTCTTATATTTGATGAAAGATATTTTTCTTTGATGAGCAGCGTTGTTACAAGTTTCGTTCCACCAAGGCTTCGGACAGTGATTACGGTGCTTAGTCTGACTAGAGACTTTTCTTGGGATGGAGATTTCTGCAGCTTCATTAATCATAGAAAGGAATTCATCATAATTTTGAGCTATATCTCTGGATTCAAGAATAGCTACATATAGATTCCAGTTTGCATTTTTTAACTGCCATCTGTTGTGCTCCGAGGATACAGCTACTTGATGATCATCTTCCACATCGAGTGTAATTAATATGGGTAGGTGATTTGATCCATGTGGGTCCTCAATTTTGGTCCATGTAAAAAATTGTACAATATCGTGAGAGCATAGAGTTAAGTCGATTGCGCTTTTACAACTTAAAGGAACTAATGTTGGAGATCCGCTGTTTAGATAAACAAGGTTACATTGATTTATTGCATCAGATAAAATATTCCCATATGTGTCATTAAAATCGCAACCCCAAGAAACATGGTGGGCATTAAAATCACCTGCTATTACAAAAGGTTTTGGTACATTATCAAAAAATTCAGTCCACTCTTGCAGCGCTATCTTCTTTCTTGGCTCAATATATAATGAAACTATATGAATTGTTTTTTTATTAGGTAAAAGCTTAAGAGCAATGCATTTATGAGAAAAATTGACTTTAGTATTTATTATTATTTCTTTATATAAAATGTTTGCTTTAATTAATATTGCTACCCCTCCAAATCCGTCTGGGCGATCCTGACGACTAACATTGTATTTTTTAAAGTTATAATACTTTCCTTGTTTGAACCAAGTTTCAGATAACACTGCAAGAGCAGCATCATACTCGTGAAGAAGGAATTCCAAGTTCTCTTTATTTGAAACTGCTGATCGGCAGTTCCATTGAATTATATTTATTTTTTGTATTGTATCTGCGAATTTAATGTGTTTCCTGATGAGTCTATATTTAATTGTTTACTAATTATATATTCTAGTTCCGTTTTTGAAATATCATAATTATTGGTTCTCCTAATTGTTGAGATAATGTTTGCCACTAATTCTAAAATAATTTTGACATTTTCTGAGCCTAACCCTGAATGATGAGTTGAAAAATCTGAGGTGTTTAAATTCTTAACGTAACTGTTATTGGTTAAAATATTAGAATCTGGCCCTAGAGTCCTAGGTTGGGAAACAATATCTCGATGTGCTATTTCTATGGGGTCTGGGCTATTTGGCCTCAGCCTTTTAACTGGTTTGTGAAACGTACCAGTTGATTGTTTATGATGAACTTTACTGTATGTTTGTGTGTGGTGTGAAGGGCTTTCTCCGAAGATGTTATAGTTTGGAGGAGGTCGAGTTGAACATGAGGGTAGAAGCTCAAAACGGGTTGGAGGTGGGATGGACATATTTTGAAAGGTCATGTTTTTATTTGGGATGTTGCTAGTGTTATTTGAACGATTTGCAGTAATAGAAGCGTAGGTGTTTCTAGGGATTTGTTTATTAGCATCATGATAATTTAAATTTGTTGATGACATAGTTTCTTTGATTAATTTTTGTCGGTGAAACTCCGGGCAATCTTTCAAATTAATAGTGAAATGATCTCCCATGCAACTGAAACATTTTGGTGATATTTCTTCTTCCGTACACTCTTTTGAATTATGATCCTTATTGCATTTGAAACAGCGGGGATGAGACTTACAGTGCCCCCCCAGGTGCCCGTAACGCAAACAATTGAAGCAAAGCAATACTTTTTGTTTGTATGTCTCTACCTCTTTAATAACTTTATTGATAATTACATATTTGGGTAATATTTGTGTTTTGAAACTGACAACACACGATTTGGTTGGCACAAATTCTGTCATTTCATCTTTTGTAACCTTACGATTTATTCTCTTAACATTTAAAACCTCGAAAGGCAGATGATTATCATAAGATTTAATTTTATTTTTGAGATACTCTTCAGAAAATTCCGTCGCAATATCTCTTATTACTCCTTGCCTGACAATAATAAATTTAGGAACATAAATATCTAAATTGTTGTCGATAAATACTTTAGCGTTTTTGTTACTGACAAGATAATTAGCATTTTTTGGGTCCTTCATTTTTATTCGAATTCTATTGCGACCTATTGTATCTATACTTAAAATTTTATTGTCAAGTTCAGGAAAATTTGATAAAATTAAATCCCCGACTTTTAATGAATTTAGCCTACCCGAAAAGTTCGTTTGATTATTTTCAACATATAAATGGTAAGGTCCTTGATCGTTTGATTCATACTTAAATACCTGTTTCTCCCTTTGGGGTTGTAATTGGGAGGTGTTTCCGTCTTTCAAAGGATTAGTTTGCTCGATATTTGAAGAAATTGGTGTACTTACGTTTTGATTTCCCTGTGTATTGAATATACCTGAATCCGTAACTTGCATATTAATATCTTGCGGTTCTGTAGAATCGATTGGAGGATGAGTGGGGGGGTCTTTCCCCCCCGAATTGACACTCATTGTGTGTCCCTACACTACCACTATTTCAGTTTGTTTTTTATAGAAATAATTTAACAAGTTTTAATACAAATCTGTTGACTATTAAGCACTCGATATCACCGGCCGATGTAAATAGATACGTGTGGTTCTCTCGAAGATCCGTACGAAACTCCGTGTAAATTAGTAATACAAAGTATTAATTTGTATTAATTGTATCAATTAAAATAAATAATTCTTTTGCGATTCAATTTTTAAATCTTTTTTCTGTCGGTATCTTACTGTGTACAGGTAATGCTAAGAATTACCATAATCTGTTCTCGGGAGTCTTAGTACACAAGATTAATGACGATGAACGACCCAAAAATACGAAAAATGTGCATTGCCAGGTAATAATAAAAATGTTTACAACCTAATACATAGTACTTTGAGGAATACGCAAAAACGTTGCCAAACTTCAGGGCTTCTTATAATCGGTAGCTCAATGTGGGCTTCCTAACGCTGCTGAACTTCTACAGAGTATATACTTTTTTTCGCAGCGCAAACTGGTGGTAGATACCATGAACTACGAGTGTATGTTTTGATAATAATTCCAGGCATGAGAAGCCCGGGCTTCGTATTGTTAATCATGATTTCAGAGCTACCTATGGTACATTTCTAAAATTTGTCCGAATATATATGAAGCCCAAGCGTATTTACATGTTCTGAGCTTGGTTAAACTATCGAGAGATGGTGTAAAGTACGTTTTTTGGGGAAATAACATTAAAGAATTACGAAGCCCGAATGCGGGCTTCGTAAGGAGGTGTCGGGCTTCGTATGACCGGTGCGATATAGCGTTTTGGGCTTCCTAAAGTCGGAATCCATATATATATATATATATATATATATATATATATATATATATATATATATATATATATATATATATATATATATACATATAAACATATATATATATATATATGTATATATATATATATATATATACATATAAACATATATATATGTATATATATATATATATATATATATATATATATATATATATATATATATATATATATATATATATATACAGGGTGGTTCATCTTATTCGCCTCGGTCTCTGTACGGAAAACCACTTGATATTTTAAAAAAATTTCTGCACAGAAATATACAGGGCCTTTAATACTACAACCTAAAAATAATGTGAATTATACAGGGTGTTCCAAAAAAGAGTGGTATATCAAAGTTACATTTTTTCTTATGGAATGCCCTATATATGATGACATTATTGAATTGAACTTAAAAAATAAGCTATACTTTCATAAGGGTTCCCTATACCTAAATACAGGGTGTTTTGATTTATTTCGATTTTTATAAAAATGTAAGGTTTTAGAAAAAAATAAATATCTACGAATCTAACGAATCTAAGAAGCAGTAATAAATTCTTTCTTGGATCTTAATAATCGACTATTTAGCATACTTAAACAGATGCTTATTGCAACCAAATTTCTTACAGGGTGGTCAAAATATGAGATTGTTCTATTAACAAATTCAAGCTGTAATAACTTACTTATTTTAAATGGAACACCCTGTATCTTACTAGTCTATCGCGTAGAAAATTTACGTAGCTTTCAATTTGTATTACGGTTTCCTATACCTATCTTTTTACAGGGTGGTCAAAACATTAGATTGTTCTATTAACAAATTCAAGCTGTAATAACTTACTTATTACTATAAGTACTAGTACTATTGTACTAGCTTACTTATTTTAAATGGAACACCCTGTATCTTACTAGTCTATCGAGTAGAAAATTTACTTAGCTTTCAATTCTTATTAGGGTTTCCTATACCTGTCTCCCTTCATTTTTTAAATATTTAAAGATTTCCTAATTTGTAAGCTTTAAAAATTAGAATTAAGTACCTATGGCGTGGTTATGTACAACACATCACCAACACCGGCAATATACTTAAATATCTTAGTCAAGACAGTTTCATTAATAAAATTCACATTTTTATGATTTAATCACACAGAGTGTTCTTATTTTAAATGACATACTCGATATTCTATTCTTTATAATGGAAGATATTTAAAATCTCTTCAATTCCATGTTAACATTCTCAATACACATATTATTCTGTAAATATAAATTCCCATGTTATTCTGTAAATACCCATTTTTACATATTTTTGTACAATAGGCTCGTTTTCGTCAAAGTAGCCATTGCATTTAATTGTTTGTAATTGCGATTTAAAGATTAAAACAAAAAGTGGCGTTCTTAAATTTACTTAATAACCGTTGGGTTAAGATATGGAAAATACTTATACGGAATGAAATATAATTTAAATATCTTCCAGAATACGGCATCTAATATAGGGTATGCAGTTTAAAATAAACATATTATTCAATTTCACATGTAGGCCAAAATCAACTAAAATAATACAACACTCTGTGTGATTACATAATAACAATGAAAATTTTATTAATGACAGTATCTTGTCTAAGTATATTGCCAGTGTTGGTGATGTGTTGTACATAAACACGACATAGGTACTTATGTAAATCTAATTTTTAAAGCTTACAAATTAGGAAATCTTTAAATATTTAAAAAATGAAGGGAGATAGGTATAGGAAACCCTAATAAGAATTGAAAGCTAGTTAAATTTTCTACTCGATAGACTTGTAAGATACAGGGTGTTCTATTTAAAATAAGTAAGTTATTACAGCTTGAATTTGTTAATAGAACAATCTAATATTTTGACCACCCTGTAAAAAGATAGGTATAGGAAACCCTATAATACAAATTGAAAGCCAAGTAAATTTTCTACGCGATAGACTAGTAAGATACAGGGTGTTCCATTTAAAATAAGTAAGTTATTACAGCTTGAATTTGTTAATAGAATAATCTCATATTTTGACCACCCTGTAAGAAATTTTGTTGCAATAAGCATCTGTTTAAGTATGCTAAATAGTCTATTAATAAGATCCAAGAAAGAATTTGTTACTGCTTCTTAGATTCGTAGATATTTATTTTTTTCTAAAACCTTACATTTATATAAAAATCGAAATAAATCAAAACACCCTGTATTTAGGTATAGGGAACCCTTATGAAAGTGTAGCTTATTTTTTAAGGTCAATTCAATAATGTCATCACATAGAGGGTATTTCATAAGAAAAAATAAAACTTTGATATACCACTCTTTTTTAGAACATCCTGTATAATTCACATTATTTTTAGGTTGTAGTATTAAAGGCCCTGTATATTTCTGTGAAGAAATTTTTTTAAAATATCAAGTGGTTTTTCGTACAGAGACCGAGGCGAATAGAATGAACCACCCTGTATATATATATATATATATATATATATATATATATATATATATATTTATGCACAGATATCAAAGTGAGGTCCTGACATTACGCGCACTTAGTGAGGACCGGTAGAAAACGTAGACATAATCGTTTCAACTCTTCATAGTGACCTTGACAAGTAAATAGCAATTAAAAAATGACGAGTATACACAAAAAAGATTACGTATATGTGCCCCGTATTGTTCAAGTATATTGCCACCCAAGTGAGGCCATTATACGCAGCTATTAAAGTGAGACTGTATATACTTTTTCGTTATGCGCACAAAGTGAGGACAACTTTACGTGTATATTTCCTTACAGCTCATCAAGTGAGGACCATACAGTGTTGTCGATAAATATGAGATTAATCGTTTCTACTGCCTTTTTCTGTATAACACAGTAAGAATTATTATTGTTTCGTTGTTTCAGTCACTTGTAGTTCTGAGCTAGTGTGCTAGCTCATTTGAAAGGATATTCAATTCTCTATCCAGTATTATTAACATTGACATAATTATCTATACAGAGTGTATTTTAGTATAGGTACTGTTGCCCCTGTCGATTTTCATTTTGAAACGACAATTTTCCAACCTTAATTTTAGTATACAAGATGATTTACTTAATTTAATTAAACTTAATGTACCTTTTTTACTGACTTAATTTTACAGTTATTCCACTAGATGGCAAATACAGTGAATATGATCATATGTTTTATTTCGAATAATCATTTTAAAATAGTTTTAGTTTTCTATTTTCTCTGAAAATTGTTGCAAGCTTCTTGTTCTTATACTTAAAATCATGTCACTACAAATTTATACGAGACTACATATTAAGAGTATAGAAAGTATTATAATATATAACATACATGCTTTTTTCCATTTATTGAAGATATTTCACCTTATCCTGAAACAATGCAATGTGACCAAGTGTCCTCAACTAAAAAAATATATCCCACTATTTTAATACTAAGTGTATAGTTTGTACTATAAACCGTATTGAAATAGATTGCAACATGTGTGTGTGGTTGGGATATTGACTGCGAAACCTAAGGCTTCATTCGCCTAATCATATTTACCTTTGATTCTTATAACAACAAATAAAATTGATTAACATTTTATATCAATATTATTAGTGTTTTTAAACAATATCAGTATGATATATCAGTATGATAAAGTCAAGATAAACAATACTATAACAGAAAGCTTTGAGGTCAAACAATGACTGCGGCAGGGTGATCCATTATCGTCTATAGTCTATAATGTTTAGCATATTACTAGAAAAGGTTATACAGGAAGCAAACATTAATAGAACAGGTCTGATCTACCACAAAAAACATCAGTGCTTGGCATTCGCAGACTATTTGGTAATCTTGGCTAGGAGCAAAATAGAACTTATAGAAACAGTCATGAGACTCGAGGAGAGGGCAGCAACCAAAGGATTGTATATAAATGAAACAAAAACAAAGTATATGGAATGAACAAATAAGCAATTCGTTCGGGGGCAATACATAACAATGACAACAGCGAAGGGAACACAGTATAAATTCGAAGAAGTTTAGAGATTTGAGTACTTAGGAACTGTCTTCACAAGAGATCCTAACTGTGAAGAAGAAATACAAAAGAGAATTATGTCGGGCAACCGCGCTATATTTGCTTTTAATGGGTTGTTAAGAAGTAAACATATATCACGAAGAGCAAAACTAAGAACTTACAAGACCGTAATAAGGCCGATAGTAACGTATGCTTCTGAA
This sequence comes from Diabrotica virgifera virgifera, assembly GCF_917563875.1. Classification (NCBI taxonomy): domain Eukaryota; kingdom Metazoa; phylum Arthropoda; class Insecta; order Coleoptera; family Chrysomelidae; genus Diabrotica; species Diabrotica virgifera. Next base: position 134,022,413 of record NC_065449.1, on the reverse strand, counting down.
ACATGGGTCACAACAAAAAAACATCAAGAGTTGTTATTAGTTTGGGAGAGGAAAATACTGCGCAAAATCTTCGGTGGGAAAAACTTAAATGGACAATGGGTAAGAAGAACAAATAAGGAACTAACTGAGCTCTATCAAGATCCTAACATACTAGCAGTAATTAAGGCGCAAAGACTTAGATGGTTGGACCATGTGCAGAGGATGATTCCATCTAGAATTCCCAGAATGGTACTATCTAGTGCATTGGCAGGGAAAAGACGAAGAGGAGGACCGAGGTCACGATGGAGTAATGGAGTTAGAGAAGATATGAGAAGAATTAACTTAAGGAACTGGGAAACAAAAGCGACTGACAAAAGGGAGTGGAAAAGAATAGTACATCAAGCCATGGGCCTACTAGGCTCGTACTGCTTACATATTATAATATCAGTTTTCTAATATTATCCAGTTCCATATCCAGTTCCGAATCCAGTGGTTATATTTCTTCCGTATTGTTCAGTTTCGCTTCCAGTGATTGTATTTTTTTTCTTGTTTTTTTTTTGAAATATTTATTTATTATTTTATTATTATATTTTTTTATTGTGCTCATAATAGATTGAAACATTGTCTACAGACATGAATGTAGTAACAATAAATAAAAAAATCGGAGATCCACACCCCGGATTTGAAATCGAAACCTCTGCTTTACGAATCCGAGATCCGAGGTCTACCCACTAGGTCACTAGGCTATCGCTCTTAAGACAATATTTTTTCCTGAAACGGGGAACTTCTAAAGCCGGGTCTAGACTATGTAACAAAACATGCTAATAACAAAGTTGTACAACAAATTTGTTGTACAACTTTGTTATGTAACTTGGTATAATATAGCATGAGTATCCAGACTATATAACAAAAAACAAAACAACAACATGCGCATAAATTTTGCAGCATTTTAAATGGATAGCTGGTAGGTTAGGTAGTATATAGAATTGCGTCATATAAGTATGGAGGATCTCTTCATAGCAACAGCAGCTTGTGTAATATTGTGGAGGCGACACCGGCGTGTTAAATTAATATTTTGGATGTGTCCTTCATTAGCAGCTCGAGCAAAATATAGGTAGTGGTACAGCTCTTTTAGCTGATCTGGAAAGAGATAACATAGACCCATCGACAGGAGACATTAAATGTGATGGCAGTTTTAAAAACTTCTTAAGAATAGAAAGTTCTGATTTTGAATTTCTTATAAATGACATCGGCCATAAAGTAGGCAGGAAAGACATTTCGAGATGCAATTCCAATAAGAGAAAGATTAACAGTTATATTATTAGCAAAGTATATTTTTTAAACTTTTTACTCATTGTTTCAGAGAGGAAGTATAACATTTGTGTAAAATTTAATTCCTCAGTATTATCGTCTTCACCTGTTCATGATTGAGTGTCACTGTCTGTTTGAATTGGTGTAGCTGGAGAAGTAGCGGATGTAGGTGTAGTGGACGGAATAGAAAGGCTCAGATATATTGTATGATTGAGTGCCTGTTTGAGTAGCTGATGAAGCAGTCTGCATCTGTGTAGCGAATGAAGTGAATGTTACAGGTTTTATGTCTGAACACTCTGCTCTGTAGAGAATAGTATTTATGTCAAATTTAGAGTTGATTTGCACCGATTTGCTGTTAAGGTTCCGCGTACTGCTTTTCTTTTGTTGGCTTGAGTTATAGGCGTACGTGCATTAGTTTTAACTACAGTTTCTGTATCTATTTTCACTTCTATTTCAGTCTATTCATCGTGTTTTTTATTTGTTTTTTAAATCAATAAATGTAGCTCATCCCATAGCAATCCCATAATACTCGTTACTTACGAAATAGCTCAATTAAATGAGTAGTCAGTTCCTCAGTTCTTTCGACAATTTCATCGCGTAAATAACCCTACGTGAACAGAGCAAAGAAAAATCTAGCACAATCACTCCAGAATGAACAAAGCGATATGACTCCAACGGTTGCTGCTCGCGTAGGTACTATGCCAGAGAAATGTTTCAATAACATGTTTTTGGGTGTAGATCAGTCGCGGTGCGGTTTTATAACTTTCTTTGATGTTTACCGACATCTGTTGGATAACATAAAATGATGTTTTGCAGAATTGCGTGGATGTTAATTAAACACCGAAGTACTTCTAGTCAGTTTTATTTTAAAAGAAAACTCAATAATTCTACAAATAACTTAAACATCAAAATCAACATTTATTTTTCCTTGACACTTATTTTTTGCTTACAGTTGACATCTGACACTTATATAACATTGTTTCCAACTACATCATACAATAACAAAAATCCCCTAGATTTGCCGTTGCTTATTTTTACTGGGTATTCAACACCCCCCCTCAACGGTAAATCTCCTAGATCTAAATTAATTTTTTATTCTAAACCTAGCAACTCTCTAAATTTTTTAAACAGAGTTAAACCTAATGGTTTTGTACATATGTCAGCCTGTTGGTCACTTGTATTAAGATATTTTAATACAACAATATTTTCCTTAATTTTATCTCGTACAAAATGAAATCTAATATCAACATGTTTTAGTCTCTTATGAAATTCCGGATTTCTACTAACCCTTATAGCGCTTTGATTGTCTGCATGAATTAGAACCGCTACATAATCAGGTTTTATTTTTAAATCATACATTAAGTATCTTAGCCAACATGCTTCACTCACACATACACTTAGTGCAACATATTCAGCTTCAGTAGAGGACAAACTGACTGTAGACTGTTTCCGTGATGCCCATGACACCGTGCAATTAAAAACTTTGAATACATATCCTGATGTAGATTTTCTATCAGTACGGTCACCTGCCCAATCTGAATCTGAGTACCCTACTATCAAATTTTCCTGTTTATATTTATGTTTATAGTATATCAAACTCATAGTAACTGTGCTTTGAATATATCTCAATACTCTTTTTATTGCTACCCACAAATCGTTACTTGCACATGTTTGATACCTGCTTAATATACCTATAGCTATACACAAATCTGGTCTTGAGCATAACATTGCATACATCAAACATCCTATAGCAACTCTACATTTCTTTTCTATCTCTATGCTCTCAGATTTTTTTCGTTTGAGAAAATCGTGGTGAAAATTATTATCCATTGGTGTTGTTGATGGTTTGCAGCTCGACATGTCAAATTTCTTCAAAACATTCTTTAAGTAAACAGTTTGATTAATTTTTATTTTGCCTTCAGACAAATTTTGAGTTATGCACATACCCAAAAAATGTTTTATTTGACCTAAGTCGTTCATTTTGAAGTTTTTGTTTAAAATGTGTTTTATTTTCTCAACTTCTTGATCATTTGTACCTGCCAACAGCAAATCATCAACATACAGCAAAATGTATATCCTACCTTTTTCATTTACTTTAATATAAAGACAATATTCATATTCAGATCTTGAAAAACTCAAATTTTGCATCAAATTATGAAATTTGTCATTCCAATTTTTAGGTGAACTTTTCAAACCATATAAGGATTTTCTTAATTTGCAAATAGTGCCCTCTTTTTCTTTAAATCCCTTTGGGAGTGAAATAAAAACATTTTCTTTAATATCCCCATTTAGAAATGCACTACAAACATCTACTTGATGAATTTTCATATCAAAAGTATTACACATGGCTAAGAAAATCCTTATTGATGGTAATTTTGCTACTGGACTATAAATATCATTAAAAAACATACCAATTTGTTGAAAACCTCTAGCTACCACACGAGCTTTATATTTCACTACTTTACCATTTTCATTTTTCTTTTTCTTGAACACCCACTTGCACTCAATGACTTTTTGACCATCACTACTTTGCACAAACTCCCATGTTTCATTTTCTAGCAACGCATTTATTTCTGATTGCATAGCTTTCTTCCAATTTTTACACTCACTACTGGCCACTGCATCATCATACGTCAGGGGTTCTTCATCATCACTAAAAGTCAACAAACTCATTTCGTCATCATCCAGAACATAATCATCATATCTTGAGGGTCTTTTTATATGTCTTCTCAGGTCATATCCATGCTCCTGCTCTATTTCATTTACATCTTCAACACTGCTATCAGTTTCGAGGTCACTCTCACTGCTTTCTTCTCTATTATTTTGAGGTTCTTCTGCTTCACTGTCATCTTCTTCTGACTTTATCTCCTCACATATCATCTGTATGTTTTTATTCATGTCTGTCTCCCCATTTTTTATTTCTATGGTTTTCTCGGGCAAAAATATGACATCTCGATGAATTTCAACTTTATTTTTGTCTGGGACAAATATTTTGTAACCTTTTACATCCTCACTGTAGCCAATAAAGAAACCAAACATATTTTTTGCATCCCATTTTAATCTCTTCTCTTTTGGGACATGCACTGATACTCTAGAACCAAAACTCTTGAGTGTAGAAATATTATTGACTTTCTTTTTGTACCATAATTCATAAGGTGTCACATTTTTTATGCTACTAGGGCCTGTTCGGTTTAAAACATACACTGCTGTATGTATGGCCTCTGCCCACAAGTTTTTATTCAACTTTTGCCCTTGTATCATAGTTCGGGCTGATTCAACTAGGGTTCTATTTTCCCTCTCAGCCCTACCGTTCTGCTGAGGCGTATACACTACTGATCTCTGATGTTTTATGCCTTGATAGTCAAGCATCTCCTTTATTTCTTGGTTCATAAACTCTAAACCGTTATCTGATCGTAAATTTTTCATCTTGCAGCCTGTCTCTCTCTCGGCTAATGATATAAAATTTTTAAGGTGTTTCTTAACTTCTGATTTATTTTTCATGAAATACGCGTACCTATAATTTGTATAGTCATCCTTTAACAACAGGAAATACCTATTTCCCCCTAAAGACTCTTCTTCCATAGGGCCACATACGTCTGTATGCACTAATTGTAATGGCTCACTTGCTCTTGATTCACTTAACTTGAATGGTATTCTGTGTTGTTTACCTGTTAAACACTGTTCACACACGAATTTTTCGTCTATAAAATCAATGTTATTTTGCCTTAAAAAGTTTCTCACATATGTAGTATTTTGATGTGCTAGTCTGCAGTGCCAAACTCTCAAACTTTCTGTTGTTTTTGCAGAATTACACTCTGATAAAAATACATCTACTAAACAGCTGTTTTCTTGAACTTGACCGTCAGACAAGTTTTCGTTAGGGGTGCGTTCCGAAATTAAAATATTTGCAAAGGTTTCAGTGTTTTGTTCTTGTGAGAATAACATTTTGTATAATTTGTTATCCCGTGTTGCCAATGCTCTTATTTCTCCTTTGTCATTATAAAATTCACATTTTTCATTGTTTGAAAACATCTTATAACCTTTATCTAAGGCACATCCAGCTGAGAATAAATTAAATTGTAAATCTGGCACAAATAATACATCTGACAGGGTTGACTTTATAAATTTCTTACCATTAAATGCCCATAGAGTTATTTTTCCAATACCTTTAACTGGTAATTTTTCTCCATTTCCGACTTTTACTTGTTTTTTATAGCTTATCTCTATCAATTCTTCAAACAGATCTTGATTCCAGCACATATGTTCGCTAGCTCCTGTGTCCAAGCACCATTCATTTTTATTTTTCTTACTCCCAGTATATACCATGAATGCATTACTGTCAATTTTATTTTCTTCTCTGCTTGTCTGTTGTTTTTCATTTTTATTTTTATTAAACCAACACTCTTGTAAGTTGTGTCCTCGTCTTTTACATTGACTGCATACTTTTATGTCTTTCTGGCTATTATTATCTCTCTCTTTCTTCTTGAAAAAGCAATTTTTCGCAATATGGCCACCTCTGCCACAAAAATGGCACTTTAATCTGGTTTTCTTTTGCCCTTTAAATTCTCTGCTTGTATCACTTTTCATCGCCAATGCTGTGCTGCCCTGTGCTGACTTACTTCTTTCTTCTTCGATAAGTAGTCTTGATGTAAGTTCATCTAGGGTTTGTTTATCAGATGGTACGGATTCCCATGCGGATCGAAAATGCTTATATTCCTCTGGCAATGCCATAAGTGTTTTTGTCATGATCATTTTATCGGACAGCTCTTCACCAGCTTGCTTTAGCTTATTTTTTATCTCTTCAAGCTGTGATATGAATGAGGCAACATTTTTACCTGATGAAAACTCCAAGAGAAAAAACTTTTGTTGCATTAAATGAATGCTCACCTCTGACTCTTTGTCGTAGACAGACTTCAACTTTGTCCACATATCTTTCGAGGTCTCACAGGATAAAATGTGTGTCATAGGGCCTTGCTCTATTCTGGTTACTATAAATTCTTGTGCTTTTGAATCACTAGCATCCCATTTCTTTTGGTCATCTCCAGTAGTGCTCGGTCTCACAGACTTTCCTATTACTATGTCATAATAACCACGGCTTTTTAGCACTACCCTTGTTTGAAATTTCCAGGCTACCCAGTTGTCACCACCACTAAGTTTCAACGCAGCCGATGAATTTTCCATTTTTCGGATTTATGTTTTTCTTTTTTTTATGTATATATACTCGAGCTTCTTTTTCACCTTTTTTTCAGCTTTTCTTTTTTTATTTTCGTTGGCCGCGGCAAACTACCGACACAGGCTCTTCAACACTGACTTTTTTACTGGCGAAATACTCACGAAACAAGTGATCTGGGCCATAACCTGATGTTTTGCAGAATTGCGTGGATGTTAATTAAACACCGAAGTACTTCTAGTCAGTTTTATTTTAAAAGAAAACTCAATAATTCTACAAATAACTTAAACATCAAAATCAACATTTATTTTTCCTTGACACTTATTTTTTGCTTACAGTTGACATCTGACACTTATATAACATTGTTTCCAACTACATCATACAATAACAAAAATCCCCTAGATTTGCCGTTGCTTATTTTTACTGGGTATTCAACATAAAACATGCTATATAACCAGAAAAATGTTATACAACACTGTGTTTTAAAACTTGTTTATTTAAAATTTTGTAACAAGTTACAAAACTTTGTTATTTAACATGTTTTGTTACATAGTCTGGACCCGGCTTAACGGTAACTGCTTATAGGTAATACACTACAATTTCTGAATATTTTTTCTGAAATCTATCGAATGGTACCAAACACGACCCCCACGGAGGTGGGAGGGGGGGGGGGTGGTTACTTTAAAATCTTAAATAGGAACTCCTTTTTTTATTTCAGATTTGGATTCTTTGTGTAAAAATAAGCAACTTTTATTCGAAACGTTTTTTCTAATTACGGATAGGTGGCGCTATAATCGGAGAAAACGGGTGTTGGAAATGGAAAATTAAATTAAAATATGGAAAGTCCCCACTAAAATGGAAAATTTTACTTAACTTTTTTGGTTTTAGAACCTAATAATCACAACCCAATAGGTCCCCAAAGCGCTCGAGTGACTGCACATTTAGCATACTTTGCTCCCCTACTATATGTATTATAAATAATATGCGAAGTAATTATTAACCCAAACAACCATAATTCAACTTTTATTTACTAATAAAGAACTGGACGAAAGTGTCACATCAGCTTTTATGAAACACATGAATATTTACATAAAAAGGTATGTGATCTGCTTGAAATCGATATTCCCAAAATCATCTAAAAATTGTTTATACTTGAGTACTTTGAGACTCTTGTATGAAATGTGAATACAGAAATACGATTAGGAATCTCCATTATGTAATTTTTAAATAATACATTACATAATTCTTAGGAAATGAAAGGTATCATACAAACGTGTTAAAAAATACTACCTACTGAATTTTTTTGATGGCAATAAATGATGAATTGGTTTATCGAATTTATTTTTAAGGTGATACAGTAGCGATCAACAGGTAGCCAAAACGCGTTCCAAGATTGAGGCTGTAATTTTGAATATTTTTTCGAGATATTTGGCACACGTATTTATAATATAATAAAGAATGGCGGTACAGAGCCCAATTTGAAAAATATATTAATATGTGGAAATTACTCTGTAAATAAATACAATATTAAAAAAACGAGTCTGTACCGCCATTAAGAAGAACAAAAAAATACACTTTCTTCAAATAAACTTTTTTATCAGATGCCTAGATTTTGTGTCATTTTGGAACTACTAATGAAATAAAAAATTTTAGTAGTTCCAAAATGACACAAAATCTAGGCATCGGATAAAAAAGTTTATTTGAAGAAAGTGTATTTTTTTGTTTTTCTTAGTGGCGGTACAGGCTCGTTTTTTAATATCTATTGTATTTAATTACAGAGTAATTTCCACATATTAATATATTTTTTAAATTGGGCTCTGTACCGCCATTCTTTATTATATTACGAATACGTGTGCCACATATCTCGAAAAAATATTCAAAATTACAGCCGCAATCTTGGAACGTGTTTTCGCTACCTGTTGATCGCTACTGTTTCCTCTTAAGTAAAATATGTCATTTGGATATTTTTTTAAACTCGATAGATCCTAGGGACATGTCGGTAGATCGGTAGGATCATCACTTTTGGGAGTTTGGGGAATATCCCAATTGACAACGCAATATACACCGACGCCGTCTACAACGAGCGACGAATCAGAGATGCCAGATTGGGGTACTTTCGCTCATTTTTAGGGTAATTTGAAAGCACATGGGAAAATTTTTATAGGTTGAATTGGTTGGGGAATTTTTCGGGAGGAAAATTGAGCAAACTGAATTGCAATATAAAAATGTATGTAACATATAACATTATATTAACATTATAACCTATCGAGTATATAAGAAGGAAGAGAGACAGACCCCGAAAATCTTTTAGAGATCCTGCAGGATGCAGGAAAATGGACGAAGCAATATTAGAAAAGAAACCTGCAGGACTGGAAAAACAGAAAGAACTGAAAATAACGGTCAAGTGAAATAATACAGGAAAAACTATGGAAATTAAGGGTGGTCAAGAAAAAACAGGATGTTTCTAAATAAATGCGACAAACTTTAAAGGGTAATTCTATATGAAAAAATAATGACAGTTTGCTCTATAAGCGTATGTCAGCAAATACTTCGTTTCCGAGATATGGGGTGTTGACATTTTTCTTACAAACTGACGATTTCTTTATTGTTCTAAAACCGGTTCAGATATGCAAATGAAATTTGATGTGTTTTAAGAGGTAATTATTGCGCATTTTTTGACATAAAATTAATAATTTTATATCTACTGTTGAAATGGTGTGAATTTTTTTAAAGAAAAACATAGTACGCCACTGAGATATTTCAAATAACAAATCATTTTGGAATTACTCGTTCAATTTATGATATATACAAAAATCTATTATTCCTTTTTTTCATACGTCGTTCGTGCCGTTTTTATGCAAAAAGTGAAACATCTTAACGCGTACAAAGTATTCGAAATAAATTTCTATATATTCATATTATGAAAAAGAACTTGTCAATTCTAATTCATATAGATATACCTGGTTTGTTTTTTTTTTATTTCAAATTACACACCCACGGACAAACGACAATGTTGATAAAGCAAAGTTTACAGAACAGGAAGACAAAACTATTTAACCATTGAGGCTATAATGACAAGCAGCAGTATAACAATATCACTGACTATTCATAAATTTGTTGATACTTCGTAAATCTGATCTTCGTGTATTTTAAGTATGTATGTATAACATTGTAATACCATAAAAGTGATAGGTATTACCTGACAAATGACCTTTAAAAGCCATAACAATTTTTAGGTTGCATTATTTTTATTAGAGAATTTTTGTGAGCTAGAAATAGTTTTCTTATTGTTACAATTATTTAATATTAATTGTCTTAGGAGTAATCTTAGCCCAAAGATAATCTATAAAGTCCAAAAAAATAATGAATGTAAAAAATATTATATTTTTTTTGTTTAGCTAATGCCTCGACAACTAATGGCCATTGGCATGGTCGGTACGGTAATTTTGAACAGTTGGGTACCTAGTGTCATGTGTAAGTAGTGTGTGTTGAGTAAGCGCCTTGTTACTTTGCAATGTCGCCGTCATTGTCTTTGCAAAGAGACGCTAATTGTATCCGAACGTCTGCGGTCCCTCCGGTGAGAACCGATCCCACGAGGACAGAAACTATATTCATTTATTAATTTATAATAAATGAAAAATTTCCGACCCTGGTGAGATTCGAACCCACAACCTTTCGGATTTTTTCGATCCACAGGCAGGCGCTCTTACCACTGAGCCACGGAGGGGGGTAAATATTATATTTATATATCAGCGTCTCTCAAAATTTGGCGCCCCCAAATTCTGGCGCCCCGGGCGGTCGCCCGGCTCGCCCGCCCCTTTATCCGGCGCTGCTTTAAGGCACTAGTGCTTTAAAATTTTTATGGCACTGCAATTCGTATTGATCGTATAGGCAATTTTGATATAATGTCAAAAAAATATAAAAATGGAATGTCAGTCAAGTTCAAGTAAAAATTTTTGTAGATATTCTCCTGTAATTACGTTTGTAGAAAAAATATTGCATGATATGCCTGTTAAAAAGTGCATTTTTAAGGCACTCATGTGAATTGCAGAACTCGCTGTCGCTCATTCTGCAAACTTTCACAAGCGTGCCTTAAACGTGTACTTTTAACACTTATATCATAAATAACTATTGAAATACTGATTACAAAAATTTATAGTATTTTAAGCCTTTCTGAGAGCATATGCGCAAAAATTTCGCTCGAATTATTTTTAAATGCGTTCATTTTTTTCGAATACTGAGAAAACCTTAAGTATTTTTAAAAAATTTAAACGCAGAAAGAAATATTACTGTATTATCCATGATCGAAAGTCCTTGAGAACTTCTATAAATATTTATTTTAATAAGTCACAGGGGTGAAAAAAAATAGTCTGATTTTTAATTTTAAATATATCATTCAAAAGAAACTTTTTGTTCATTATAAGGGACTTTCTGCCCTCGGGAATAATGTAGTCTTCTATTTTGCGTTTAAATTTTTTTAAAATACCTATTAGTTATCTCAGGATTCGAAAAAAATAAATGCGTTTAAAAAGAACTCGACCGAAATTTTGCGCCTAGGCTCTCAAAAAGGATTAAAGTATTAAAGATTTTTGTACTGTTTGAATTTATGCGACGATTGACGATCCACTGTTTTAAAGATTGGTTGAACAGATGTTGCCAGTTGTATGGTCCTCACTATGTGTATCGTAAGTTATTCAACAGGGCATAGAATATACATGGTTAGAAAATATACGCCAAAGTCAGCGCCTCTATGCGGAAAATCTCTGAACTAAAAATTGATGTGGACCATACAAAGTGAGGTCCCACTTTTTTTTGTAAAAAAACAATGTTTGCTATCAGTACATGTCTACGAAAAAGTCTTACATTGATTGACTAAGTGAGGTCCGTATACTGGACCTCACTTTGTACAGGACCTCACTTCAACCGCAGTTTCTTTTGATATGTGGCTCACTTCATACGCTGGGAGTAAATATATATATATATATATATATATATATATATATATATATATATATATATATATATACAAATATTTTCGACCGTACTGTGTTAAATAGTGATTTTTTGAATAACGGCAATTCGGTCAGATGAAATAAAACTCTATTTGTTCTAGGTCTCAATATTTCGTCACTATTTGGTGACTTCTTCAGGAGAAAACTGTAAATTTATTAAGATTAGATATGGACAAAAGACAAAACATTTCATTACTTACAACTATAAGAGTGATAATTTAAATTCGTTTAACATATTATATTGAACATTGACTTGAGAAATGACTGATGTTATTTTGACATATATTTCGGAGTTATGGTAACTGCAATATATTTTATGTTAATAGAATATTGTCTAATATTGAAAAAAATATTGAGACCTAGAACAAATAGAGTTTTATTTCATCTGACCGAATTGCCGTTATTCAAAAAATCACTATATATATATATATATATATATATATATATATATATATATATATATATATATATGTGAAAGAGACGACGATTGCATTTTTTTACACTCCGACCACCACCGATGTCCTACACGACGTGTTTCGAAGTAATCTCAACCTCTCGTCAGGAACATCTAGGTGGATGGTCGAAACGTGATAAAATGCATCGGGTCTTCCTGGTAATAATAAAATAACCAGACTTCAGGTCACTAGGTACGACATCTATATGAAATAAACGAAAAGATTTCTTAAAAGATTTCTCTGGTATACAGAAGAAATCTTTTCCGTAGCGCACGTGAAAATGTAAATTTCAAAGTCTTGTTAAAAGACGATGAACGGCAAAAGACACCTCTTTGTGTCACAGATTTGCCTACAAATCATCGTCTTTTAACAAGACTTTGAAATTTACATTTTCACGTGCGCTACGGAAAAGATTTCTTCTGTATACCAGAGAAATCTTTTCGTTTATTTCATATAGATGTCGTACCTAGTGTACTGAAGTCTGGTTATTTTATTATTACCAGGAAGACCCGATGCATTTTATCACGTTTCGACCATCCACCTAGATGTTCCTGACGAGAGGTTGAGATTACTTCGAAACACGTCGTGTAGGACATCGGTGGTGGTCGGAGTGTAATAAAATGCAATCGTCGTCTCTTTCATATCACGGTTTCTCCGTTATTGACGAATGTGTAGCAAACAGCGTGGCTTTGTAGGCAAATCTGTGACACAAAGAGGTATCTTTTGCCGTTCATCGTCTTTTAACAAGACTTTGAAATTTACATTTTCACGTGCGCTACGGAAAAGATTTCTTCTGTATACCAGAGAAATCTTTTCGTTTATTTCATATATATATATATATATATATATATATATATATATATATATAAATAGAAACTTTTTAATTCCTGGGTTTTCGGTCTGATAAAAATAAAACACTTTGTTATGGCTTAAACGTTTCGGCTAATTGCCATTTTCAATAAGCACTTTAATTAATAATTATAAACATTACATAAAACAAAACAAAAGACTAAAATTTACATTGCACTTGTTGGCTTGGCGTTTTGTTGTGGAATGCGAGCGTGACTCTTGAAACCATATGGCAGAATTCAAATTGACGTCCGTTAAGGACCGTATTTAAAATATTTGCCAAATTGTACATTTATAAAAATTAAATCAATTTATTAAGTTATGATATACATTGGAGAGATCCTTGATGTCAGTTTTATTATTTATGCAATTTTGGTCTTTCTTTACATGAATCATCTCCAATATACATCTTTGGCTAATGAACTTAACTCAATGCAACATACCTCCAAATGTAGAATATTTTTTAAGTTTGGGTCCTAATTTTTCTTTACCTATACAAAAGTTTCCTACTTTTAACATTATTGCTGGAATCGAAAATGGTCTAACCTACATCAATAATTCAAATATAAACGAAATTAGAAGTAAAGCAGTCAACATAATCACAAATTATACTCAAAAGATACAAAGATATACAGGTCACCAAAAAAGTCAATATAATTACTATTTAAAACAAACAAAAGCTTTCTTAGAACAAAATACAAACCTACTGATTTTGACAGCAGATAAATGTAATAAAACAGTAATAATGTTAAAAGCCGAATATCTAAACAAACTTAAAATTCTCTTAAATGACGAAACAGTATACAAGAAAGAAAAATTAAATCTTACAAATAAAATCCAAACATCTCTAAATTCACTCATTAACAGATGGTATAAGAAAAAATATATAGACTTAAGCTTGAAAAATGAATTAATATCCCACAATGGCACATCCTCCTATATATACGGGCTTCCAAAAGTACATAAAAACAACATTCCACTTCGCCCAATTGTTAGTAACATTGGAAGTCCAACATACAACCTCTCCAAATATTTTGCAGACATTCTGGGAAATGTAATCGGTAAGACCCAATATCATATACAAGACTCATGGGATTTTCACAATTTTATTTCAAAGCAGTCCGTACCAATTAATCACAAACTTATATCTTTCGACGTAAAATCACTCTATACCAACATTCCAATCGAAATAGCTTTAAACTGTGTCAAATCCAGATGGAGTAACATCCAAACACATACTTCTCTTCCTCTTGAAGACTTTCTAGAAGGTGTAAAATTCTGCCTCAGCTCAACATTCTTCCAACATGAAAATGAATACTATTCTCAGATTTCTGGAGTAGCTATAGGCTCACCTATATCAGCACCAATAGCAAACTTGGTCATGGAAATATTAGAGACAACAGTCATCTCTAAATTAAAATACAATATACACTTCTACAAACGATATGTAGATGACTGCCTGCTTTGCATATCGGATCATGAAATCGAGTATACCCTTCAAATTTTCAATAACTTCCATAATAACATTCAATTTACTTACGAAATGGAAGAAAACAACAAAATTAATTTTCTCGATCTAAGTTTGGAGTATAACAGCAATAACCGACTTATAACTACCAACTGGTTTACAAAAGATGTCTGGTCTGGAAGATATTTAAACTACAATACCAACGCACCGGTAAGTCACAAAATAAGTGTTATATTCAGTCTAACGGATAGAGCAATTAAGCTATCTAGCCCACAATTCCATTCCGAAAATCTGAAAAGAGTTAAAGATATGAATAACCATTTTCAATTTCGTTGCAAAACGAAAACACAGCCAAACCATATTCTAGTCCAATCAGAGAGTGCCGCAAGCACCCCTACCGGTTTCGAAACTTATTAGTCTCTCATCAGGAGGCACATATGCTGCTCTCCCCGATCAAACCAAAACAAACCCCAGCGTGCAGTCCCGGATTGCAACGAACGAAATGGCATAGATGCCCTAGCGGCAACTGCTAGCAAAAAGACTAAGTTTTTACTCTAATGGCATATAAAACAACATAATGCTATTCTACATCCCACCAGAATGAAAACGTTAAAGATATTTTAGAAAAAAATAATTATCCGCCAGAATTTTACAAACCTCTAATTAAAAAAAGAAAATATATCATCAACAACCAATCATATTCCAATACCACTCCAAATCAAATCCAAATTTCACCTAACAATATTAATAGTAATATCACCAACCCAAATAAACGCTATATATCTCTACCATGTATAAATGGATTTTCCGAACAAATGTCGAGAATGTTTGCAAAATATGATATCAATATTGGACATAAAGCGCCTAAAACATCGGGGCAATGTTTTTCAAAATTTAAACCCATTGTTACTAAGGACCAGCAGTAAGATGTTGTTTATAAAGTAAATTGTAAAGACTGCAATTCGACATACATTGGGCAAACACATCAAGATATACATAGAAGGATGGTTGCACACAAACTTAGTGTACAAACCAACAAAGTAAACACTACAGCATTAGTTAAGCATTCCATAGAAAATAGCCATGCTTTTGATTTTGAAAATGTACAAATTTTAGAAAAAGAACAAAACTAATTGGAGATGATTCATGTAAAGAAAGACCAAAATTGCATAAATAATAAAACTGACATCAAGGATCTCTCCAATGTATATCATAACTTAATAAATTGATTTAATTTTTATAAATGTACAATTTGGTAAATATTTTAAATATGGTCCTTAACGGACGTCAATTTGAATTCTGCCATATGGTTTCAAGAGTCACGCTCGCATTGCACAACAAAGCGCCAAGCCAACAAGTGCAATGTAAATTTTAGTCTTTTGTTTTGTTTTATGTAATGTTTATAATTATTAATTAAAGTGCTTATTGAAAATGGCAATTAGCCGAAATGTTTAAGCCATAACAAAGTGTTTTATTTTTATCAGACCGAAAACCCAGGAATTAAAAAGTTTCTATTTAAAAATTTGCGGTCAGGAAATAACAAAACTATATATATGTATAAACTCGCGTTAACCTCTCCTTGTTTGATTTTAAAACGTTTTAAACGTTTGGCATTGCTTTCCTCAGGTAGCTGTACCTTCCTCCGTGGATGTGTTAGTTGTTGCTCTCGAATCCTGAGGGTCTTCTAACATTACAGCCACAAATTGGTTGCGTTGCTCCTGTTTGGCTATACCATACTGATGACGACTAATAAGTCAGAAACACGTGTCTGTGGTTGCATTCCATCTTATGCATATTTTGTATTTTCATTGTTGCGAGCCATGCCGATATCTATAAACTCGCGTTAACCTCTCCTTATATATATATATATATATATATATATATATATATATATATATATATATATATATATATATATATATATATATATATATATATATATATTTAAAACAAAAGATGAGAAGTTATTGTGGTTTAACGGCCACTCGTATGAAATCAATCAAGTGAAATAGAGAATGTGGAGAAATCCCCTTACGAACATCTCACACATCCACCATTTTGGGTTGGGAAAATTTTCTGAATAGAATCAAAGATCCAAACACCAGTTCTCAGAAATGTGTTTCGCCCTCTTCAACCTCCCTGGGCTCATCGGTAAAGATGAGAGGTTGAATATCTTTAGACACATTCCACTCAAAAACAACATTCGAGACCAAGACATAGCAGAAGCGTAGATCTACGCCAAATCTGAAAATGACAGTCTCAAGTTTTAATTCCCTAATTACTTAAAGTAAAAAAGATGTTTAAAACAAAAGATGAGAAGTTATTGTGGTTTAACGGCCACTCGTATGAAATCAATCAAGTGAAATAGAGAATGTGGAGAAATCCCCTTACGATTTGGATCTTTGATTCTATTCAGAAAATTTTCCCAACCCAAAATGGTGGATGTGTGAGATGTTCGTAAGGGGATTTCTCCACATTCTCTATTTCACTTGATTGATTTCATACGAGTGGCCGTTAAACCACAATAACTTCTCATCTTTTGTTTTAAACATATTTTTTACTTTAAGTAATTAGGGAATTAAAACTTGAGACTGTCATTTTCAGATTTGGCGTAGATCTACGCTTCTGCTATGTCTTGGTCTCGAATGTTGTTTTTGAGTGGAATGTGTCTAAAGATATTCAACGTCTCATCTTTACCGATGAGCCCAGGGAGGTTGAAGAGGGCGAAACACATTTCTGAGAACTGGTGTTTGGATCTTTGATTCTATTCAGAAAATTTTCCCAACCCAAAATGGTGGATGTGTGAGATGTTCGTAAGGGGATTTCTCCACATTCTCTATTTCACTTGATTATATATATATAGTTATTTTTTTTATATCTTATCGACCGTTTAATGAGTAAAAAAGGTGTAAAAAGGATATATATATATATATATATATATATATATATATATATATATATATATATATATATATATATATATATATATATATATATATATATATATATAGGGTGTTTGGTAAAGAATGGGCCATAGCTTAACCTCAGGTTCCTGAGGTAAAAATAGGCCGATTTAAGCTAACTTACCTTAGTACAAAGTTTATAATAACCGAGATACAGGGTGTCAAAGTTAAACTTTTTTTTATTTATTATTGAATATTTCCTGGCAGGCATGAGATATCACAAAATTTGGTATGTGGGGGTTTTTTGGGACGAGAAAACTAAATTCCTTACCAAAAATTATGTGTTGCCCAGAGGGCGCCACATACGCCTTTCAGCACTCATATAATACGTTCAATTTTTTTTATCCGTCACTAAGTATAATTTTGGCATTAAAATTTTTATTCCCCTGTTAGTTTTACTTAAAAAAGGTATACCAGTTTCATCTCCCTAAACTCAACCGTTTTCGAGATAAACGCATTTTAAATCTGCGGTGCAACATAATTTTTAGCATAACATCATTGTAGTTACACCAGAAAATAACTTAAAACCATAAAATTATCCAAAAATGTATCGCAAATTTCTTCAAATGGAATTTGCGATGCAATGACATAAATTTGATAATTATCACAATTATTATGGTTTTAAGTTATTTTTCGAGTGTAACTACAATGATATTATGCTAAAAATGATGGTGTATCGCAGATTTAAAATGCGTTTATCTCGAAAACGGTTGAGTTTAGGGAGATGCAAGAAGTATACCTTTTTTAAGTAAAACTAATAGGAGAATAAAAATTTTAATGTCAAAATTATACAGAGTGAGGGATAAAAAAATTGAACATAATAAATGAGTGCTGAAAGGCGTATGTGGCGCCCTCTGGGCAATACATAATTTTTGGTAGGGAATTTAGTTTTCTCATCCCAAAAGAACCCCACATACCAAATTTCATGTTGTTTCATACCTGTCAGGAAATATTCAATAATAAATTAAAAATAAGTTTAACTTTGACACCCTGTATCTCGGTTATTATAAACTTTGTACTAAGGTAAGTTAGCTTAAATCGGCCTATTTTAACCTCAGGAACCTAATGTTAAGCTATAGCCCATTCTTTACCAAACACCCTGTATATATATACAGGGTGTTTGGTAAAGAATGGGCCATAGCTTAACCTCAGGTTCCTGAGGTTAAAATAAGCCGATTTAAGTTAACTTACCTTAGTACAAAGTTTATAATAACCGAGATACAGGGTGTCAAAGTTAAACTTTTTTTTTTATTTATTATTGAATATTTCCTGACAGGTATGAGATAACAACACGAAATTTGGTATGTGGGGGTTTTTTGGGCCGAGAAAACTAAATTCCCTACCAAAAATTATGTATTGCCCAGAGGGCGCCACATACGCCTTTCAGCACTCATTTATTACGTTCATTTTTTTTATCCCTCACTCTGTATAATTTTGACATTAAAATTTTTATTCTCCTATTAGTTTTACTTAAAAAAGGTATACTTCTTTTATCTCACTAAACTCGACCGTTTTCGAGATAAACGCATTTTAAATCTGCGATACACCATCATTTTTAGCATAATATAATTGTAGTTACACCCGAAAAATAACTTAAAACCATAATAATTGTGCCAGTTCTCAAATTTATGTCATTGCATCGCAAATTCAATTTGAAGAAATTTGCGATACATTTTTGGATAATTTTATGGTGTTAAGTTATTTTTCGGGTGTAACTACAATGATATTGTACTAAAAATGATGATGTATCGGAGATATAAAATGCGTTTATCTCGAAAACGGTTGAGTTTAGGGAAATGAAAGAAGTATACCTTTTTTAAGTAGAACTAATAGGAGAATAAAAATTTTAATGTCAAAGTTATACAGAGTGAGGGATAAAAAAAATTGGACGTAATAAATGAGTGCTCAAAGGCGTATGTGGCGCCCTCTGGGCAATACATAATTTTTGGTAGGGAATTTAGTTTTCTCGGTCCAAAAAACCCCCACGTACCAAATTTCATGTTGTTATCTCATACCTGTCAGGAAATATTTAATAATAAATTAAAAATAAGTTTAACTTTGACACCCTGTATCTCGGTTATTATAAACTTTGTACTAAGGTAAGTTAGCTTAAATCGGCCTATTTTTACCTCAGGAACCTGAGGTTAAGCTATGGCCCATTCTTTACCAAACACCCTGTATATTAATATCAATTCTGTGAAAAATTTTCACCATTTTGAAAATATGTGGCCACCATGAACAATGGGTGCATTACAATGGGTGCGTTCGGACGACCATAGCGGCTGACTGTGAGCAGAAATCGGCTGAGTGGTTGTATCCAGCCTTGATAGGGAAAGCTTAGTAAATCTCTCAGCGGCTGACTTCCAGCAGTGACGTCTGACAGCTACTGCCGGCTCAGCTGTCCAGCCGCTTTGGTCGTCCGAACGCACCCAATGGGTAAGATATCAGACTGGCCTTTAGAAAAACCCTCATCGGTCATTTCAAAAAAATATATGTTCACAGGAACTATCTAAAGATTTATAAAACTGAGATACACCATAAAAAACAATTAACCAAATGTCAAACGTAATGAATTAATGGCTGGAACTTGAACATTCTTACTACATTACGTCACTTCCAATAAGGGAGCGTTTTGGACTGGTTGCTATAGTTTGAATTTTCTCTCGATTTTAATCGTTTTTAGGGGCCAAACGAAATACAATTTAAATTATGTTCTGTTGTGATTATAGCTTTTTTATTTTCGAATTTAACATTTTATGCAAGTTCCCTATTAGGTGTTTCGAGACTTTTGATCCACTCCGTATATATACAAGTGTTATTTAACCTGTATGTAGTTTTACATTTAATTGCAAAGCTTTTATATATGTATATGCCTGTATTTTTAATAATCAATTACAAAATATATTTACTGACACAAAAATTTACATACTAACACTAAATAAATTTTTCTTCCTTTCCTTAACCTGTATTTCCTACTTTTTATTTTTTTATTCATGTAGAAATTCATGAGCTCCCCTTCCTCCCTTGATGAAATTCCCAATCATACCTTACGTCTTCCATTGTGGGACAAAGCATCTGCAGAATTCTATTTTGCAAAATCCCGCGAACTTTTAAGCCGTCCTTTTCCCTCAGCTAGAGTTTCACACAATTCTTGCCGTAACCTTAACACATTAAGTAACGATGCTTATTCGATGAGAGAATTTTCTTTTGCTAATAGATTCCACAATATGTCTTTTGAAGACACGTATTACCGTCCTCATGCTCAATATCGCGACAGAACTTTGACAAAATCAGAGAGTATGACTCGCAAAACGTATAATGATCCACGGTATCATTTGGAAGCTAATCAAAACTTCTATCAAGAAACAGTTCCCACTTCGCAGTACTATGAAACTTCCTACGTTTATTATAAGACTGAGAATTTAGAAAATGATAAAGAGTTTCAGCCAAGACCGCGTACGTTAAGTTTTAGTGATAGTCAGGAACCGATTAGAAAGAGAAATGGACGTAGTATTAAGGATCGTAATCGGCGAAGACAATCGTATAATCCAAAAGCTTATGAATCTAGTTCCAGTGAAAGCGACTGCGTTAGTATCGGTTCAGCTGATTTCGATTGGCGCAGACGTAGAAGGCTTTCAAGATTGTCAGGATCAAATACAAGTATAAGATCAGAAATACCGAAGCGATCGACAAATCCGTTTTTAAAGCCCGGCTTTAGCGTTAAAATGATGGGAAGATCTCCACCGCCAAGTAACAGCGTGTTAAGCGGGCTTTCGCCTACTTCTGTTGCTAGATGCCAAAGGTCTACTAATTCAAGCACCTCTGACTCTAGTGTATAACTTAGATTAGTTTGGTGTAGCAAAAATAGTAGCAGTTTGAAGGTAATGTTAGAATTTTCTGAAGTTAATTTGTGATCTTAATTGTAAACTTTATTTTATTTGCAGTCTGTGCCTACTAAGCATTGGCGTATCGAAACTTTGTTTATAGTGATACGGTACGATATATCGTATCGAAACTCAGAAAAGATTTCGATATTGATAACGATAAGTATCGTAATATTTCGACATACCAAAAAAAAGTTGAATAATAGCAAGCTGAAAATTGGTTAATGACTTAACGGTGTCTAGTCAGACAAACTTTGATGTACGGAAACACTGGAACAGGGGAAGTTTTAATTGTGGAACAGTTTAAAAATTTGGAACGCCAGATTACGAAAACGTCCCATGTATTTTGTCGGACAAAACATCCAATTGATTTGTTACCCTTTCATTAAACTCTCATGCAAAAATCAGACTGCTATTACTAACCAACATGATTCCTGTAGTTTGACATGTTCTTCGTGTTCCACTCATTAAAATGCCTAGTTGGTGATAAACACCAGACTGATTTTTGCATGAGAGTTTAATAAAATGGTAACAAATCAATTGGAAGTTCTGTCCGACAAAATACATGTAACTTTTTCGTAGTCTTACGTTCCAAATTTTTAACCTATTTCACAATGAAAACTTTCCCTATTCCAGTGTTCCCAGACACCAAAGTTTGTCCGACTTGACACCGTTAAGCTATTAACAAATTTTCAGCTTGCTATTAATCAACTTTTTTTGGTGCGCGGGATCCAGGTCTAATCGTTTATTATCGATACTTTTTAAAAAAGATATCGAAGCATTACTAGCTTATTGATTTTTTTTTTGTTTCGAGAGTTCACGATACGTATCGATACATATAGCGATAAATTTCGATACGCTTCCATAGATTATTATTTGACCTTTACTATTGGTAACATTACTAACAATTGGACTTCATAAGTCGTAGGTTATCAGCTAAAGTGACCGGAACTAGAACCGGAAGTCGATATTACAACTCTTCCTGTAAATTTCTGTCGATTGATATACTTCTTCTTCTTTTTGTGTAGACATGACGGTCTGTTTTTGCAATGTGCCTCCATTGTCTGATTGATATACGATTTCACTCATTTTTAGTAATTTTTGCCAAACTTCCATTTATAACTATTTAACCGAAATTGATATCAAAACCGAAAGTAAATATTCGAGCTAGACTTTTCAATACGAGTCGATTGAGATATCACATTATTTATTATTTTAGCAGTAACAGTACCTCCGGTTGCAACTCTGGAAGTGGGTCCTGAAACCGTGAAAATCTGAGGTCAAATTTCTAACCTTTAATATCATCTTTGGGTTATAAGCTCTCATTCGACACCTCATTTGTTATTGTATCTGCTCTAATAACATATGAGTTGTGTTTACGGACAGACACACATGGATAATTTAAGGTTTGCATCATTTTTTTTTCTATGTTGTAAAATGGGTGAAAATAAAATTTAAACCTAATTCTAACAGTTTTAAATTGTAAACTATAATTTGTTTGCTGCTACATATTTAAAGAAAAAGATAGATAAAAAATATGTTATAAAAACCATATCAATTCGGTTCAACCTTTTTTTTTCCATGGAAGCCGTCTGTTGTGAACCGGTTGTACTGCAGCCACTTGGCTTATTGTACATCTTCCATTGTTTATGAAACCCATTCCAGAATTCTGGAACCCTGTACCAGCTTGTACAGGTCTAGTGGGTGGGTGCCATATAAATTTGGAGTCATTTCGATGTCTCCGAAAAGTGTTTGCCGCCTCCGATCCAATGCCTCACAGTCATGCAAGATATGGTTGACTGTTTCAGGTTCTCTGTTACAGAGTCTGCAGCTCAAGTCTCCATGAAACAGCCCCATTGTATGTAGGTGACCCTTAACTGGCGCATGTCCAGTGAGGAAACCTGTTATTACTCTGAGCTGATTCCTGCTTGTTTTCAGCAGTAACTCAGCTCTACTAGCACATGTCCGTCCGATATACATCTTGCCATGTGTTTGACCGGGTACACTCTCCCAGTGTGAGTTGTGTTGGCTTCGGATTCAGGCTTTTTTTCGTTCGCGGACGGTGCTTTTTGGCACTCCCACGGCCGGCTCTGGACCCAGGTATTTTGTAGCTGATGCTCTCTTGGCAAGTGCATCAGCTCTTTCATTGCCGTATATGCCCCGATGACCTGGAACCCATACCAGTATAACACTGTTATGTTGTGCCAGTCTATCAAGTTCTTGTCGACATTCCCACACCAGCCTAGAGTTCACCTTAGGGCTTATAAGAGCCCCAATGGCTTCTTGGCTATCTGTGCATATGTTAACCCGCTGCAGTTC
Source organism: Diabrotica virgifera virgifera (assembly GCF_917563875.1). Taxonomy (NCBI): domain Eukaryota; kingdom Metazoa; phylum Arthropoda; class Insecta; order Coleoptera; family Chrysomelidae; genus Diabrotica; species Diabrotica virgifera. The sequence continues at coordinate 133,999,003 of NC_065449.1, read as the reverse complement.
GAATGCCCTCAGGTTGTTTTCTCTTGCACACTGCAAGATTGCAAAAATCTTTGCCTGAAATACGGAGGTACATTCCCCCAGTGGAATAGAAATGTTGAAATTTCCACCACTATAGAATATCCCTGCGCCCGAACCGTCTGCAGTTTTAGACCCGTCCGTATACCAGGTGCAACCCTGCAGTCTGTGTCGAGAGTTTCCTCTGTCCCATTCGTCTCGTGGGCAAATGTCCACTTGAAAAGGTACTTCAGGCATATATCTTGATGTCATATGGTCAGAAATCATCATCCATTCGGCATCATTAATTTCATTCGTTATTTTACTATGTCCTGATTTAACTGGTACGTTGCTCAGGTTTTCTCGCAGTCTATAATAGCCCATTCTCGCCTCACCTCTTATTGTTATATGTAAAGGAGGGAGATCCAGTAGTGCCTCCAGAGCTGCCGTAGGTGTGCCCCTCATAGCCCCGTGATCCCGAGACAAGCAAGTCTTTGCACCTTGCTTAATTTGATGATGGCACTTTTTTGCTGCACTTTTGGCCACCATACCACTGATGCATATGTAATTGTGGGTTTTACCACCATGTTATAAGTCCAATATACCATGTCTGGTCTCAAACCCCACATTTTTCCATGAGTACGTCTGGCTACCATTAACGTAGATACCGCTCCCTTCGTTATTCTTTCTATCTGCTGATTCCAAGTAAGTCTTGAGTCTAATATTATCCCGAGATACTTTACTTCACTCACCAGATTTAAATGTACACCATTTAGACTTAGAGGACCCAATTCCTCTGAATTCCTTCTTTTAGTAAATTTCATGATTTTGGACTTTAGAGGACTGATGTTAAGCCCTACATTTGAAGTCCATTCTGTAACTACGGTCAGAGCCTGTTGCATTCGATCTCTGACTGTACCATTAAATTTTCCGTGGGCTAAGATGACTAGGCCATCCGCATAGCCCAGGACGTGATGCCTATCGTTGTCGAGTCTAGCTATCAGGCCATCTATGACCAGATTCCACAATAGAGGAGATAAGACTCCCCCTGTGGGCAGCCTCTGGCTACCTGAGCTGACACTGTATCCCCTAGCAACGTAGCATATATCACACGGCTTCTCAGCATGCAGTCTATCCATCTACAGCTTGTTTCGTCTATTCCTTTTAGACGGATCGCCCTAATGATCGCTTCGTAGGAGGTGTTGTCAAATGCTCCCTCAATATCGAGAAATGCACCCAACATCACCTCTTGGTTTTCTAGAACGTACTCCACTCTCTGTACAAGATGGTGCAGTGCCGTTTCTGTGGAGACTCCCGCTCGATATGCATATTGTCCCCGATGTATCGGACTTTCAACCAATACACCATCCCCGATATGCCTATCTTCAGTACAGAAGGTCTTCAGTACGAATGACATCAGACTTAATGGCCGCAGAGACTTGGCCCTTTCCTGTCCGATTTTGCCAGGTTTGGGTATAAAAGCCACCCTTATCAGCATCCATGCTTTTGGTATGTACCCCAGCCCTAAACTAGCCTGCAGTATCTTACACAATTTTTTGAAAAGAAGGTCGTTTCCCTTCTGTAGAAGTATTGGATAAATCCCGTCCGGACCCGGTGATTTATATGGCTCGAATGAGTTTATTGCCCATTTGATTTTGTCCTGGTTTATAACTTCTTTTGCCACATGCCAGTTTTCCCTAGAACCATAATTCATGATATCCAGTCCGGTTTGCCATGTGTCTAGTGGTATCAGTTTTGTCTCAGACTCAGGAAAGTGCACCCTGAAAAGCTCTTTCAGGGTGTCTTCACCATTCTGAGTGTATTCACCTGACTCTTTTTGGAGCGAGGGAATACTTATCTGAGGGTCCTTTGAGAGAACTTTATGGAGCCTTGCCATTTCTGAAGTCCCTTCTATCTCTTCACAATGCCTTCTCCACGATTCTCTTTTTGCCCTTCTCAGTTCCTTATTGTAGTCAGTCAGAGCTTTGTGATAATCGCCCCACTCGCCTGACCTTTTGGCGAAATTAAATTTTCGTCTAACCTCTGTCCTTTGATTTGCAAGATTATGATTCCACCAGGGAACTTTCCTGTTGGAATTCGTCACTATCTAAGGACAGTTGTCTTCGAACGCTGACGTGACAATCTCTTGAAATTGTTCGGCAGCCATGTCTAGGTCCAATGTATGCCTTATCTTCCCGTTAATCCTGCCTAAGCTATATTCTATGTCTGCTTGATATGCTTCCCAGTTTGTTTTAAGAGGATTATGATAAGTTTCCTTGATAAGGTCATTGCCTGTCATTTCAAAACAAATGTGTCGATGGTCTGAAAAGGACACCTCATCTGACACATGCCAGTTTTTCACAGTTCTAGCCACGTTAGTCGTGGCAACTGTTATATCAATCACCTCCTTCCGTCGTGAAGTCACGAAGGTTGGTTTGTTTCCTACGTTTAATATGTCTAAATTATGTTGCATTATAAACTGTAGTACTGACTCACCTCTTGCATTGGTGTTTGTACTGCCCCAAGTCAGATGGTGCGCATTCGCATCACAGCCAATGATCAATCGCAATCCATTTTTCCTGCAATCTCTCACTGGTTGCTCCAATTCCCTTGGTGGTGGTTGTTCGGGATCATCATATGGGAGGTATGCTGATCCGAAAACTATCTGCCTCCATCTATGATCTTCATCTTTACCGTGGTTAAATCCCTGGAACAGTGATTTATCAACGGCAGTGTTTTGATGTTTCGTTTGACTATTATGCAAGTTCTCGGGACATCGGCAGATCGGCTATATATAAGCTCTCCACCAATACCCGATAGACCTCTTATTTTGCCCTTGTAATCCCAGGGTTCTTGTATCAAGGCTACATCAAACCTTCTCATGGCGACAGTAAGTTCTGCCGAAGCTGACTTACTATGCTGGAGATTCGCTTGCAGGATTCTGATTGGAGCCATCAATGCCTCTGATGGTTTTGAAGGATATCTTTTCAAGTCTGTAATACGCCTTGAAATTAGCAGCCTTCAATGTTTTATAGGAGACCTCGTCGATCGTGTATACGAGGATTTGCATGTCCTCTCCGACCTTCCGTTTTTTCAATAACCAGTCTTCCGTCTTAAGGTCTTTATTTTGCCTCTCTAAACGGGTTCTGACTGTTGATTCTTCAGCCTCTTTCTCGGGGATGCGGGCGAGAACCATAGGGCGTTTGGGCATGTGGCTGGGATCGACCACATTTAGGTCGACTCCTTCCCACAGGCCCTCCATAGTCCTTACCACCTCAGTAGTCCATTTTTTGGTATGTTCGTTAGCACAGTTTACCCACAGAGTACCTGCGCTAAACGATGTTTTATGGAACTGTAGCAGTTGATTTTGACTTCCAACAGGAGCCTCATCCACTGCTAGCTTTAGTTTGTTGATGATCAGGTCTGCGTGAGCCTGATCTAGTTGAGTATCCGGATGGTGCCTGTGTGCCACCGCTATCCTGAATACTTTTGTGACATTGCTGTATGACCTAGTCTGCTCATGAGAGCTCCTTGGTCTCTTAGCAACCCTTTGTTGCGGGGGGGTAAGGGTATTCTCCCGTGGTCTCTTTTTATCCTCGGGTTTTACCAGTACTCCCGTTTTGTTTTTATGGGGATTTGCTGTGGTCCATGTCCCAGCAGCCATTTTTGCCTTTTTCGTCATCTTTCTTTTTTGAGCTCCAGAAAGGCGTTTTTTGCTACTTTGTGCAGAGTCTGTTCCGCTTGGAACAACTTCTGGCTCAGTATTTGGGACAGATACAGAATCCACGACTGAAGTTCTCCATATTTGTTCCCACGAGTTGGGACGAAATGCTGTCAAGCACGGCAGTGCGCCCTTACCGTGCTAAGGCTATAATCCCCCAGAGTTCGCCATCTCTCTAGGGCATCGCTTTAGATACACTTTACTCCCTGTATCATGCATCCCGTCGGCACGATGGTGTTACACCTTAGGATTGGGAGGATGGATCATTTGGCGTTACCCAGGGTGCACCACGTGGAGGCGATCCATCGCTACACTCCGGTTCACCCCCGGTTCAACCCTTGAGAAGAAATCAGTGTGAGGGTCCATCATGTCCTATATCTGTGTGTACTACATGTGGTGATTGGGTTCTTTTATACCCCAATCCCTAGGATAACGTTGGAGAGGATATTTCCTTTAGAAATATATCCAAAATTATTTGTCTCTAGTTTGAGCTAGTATGATATTGAAGGTTAGACCTGCAAGAGGAGATTCTGAAGGGGTATTAGCCCCAAGTTATGACAGAATGGCTATTGGTCATTAGACAGGTCGTATATTTTCTGTGATTTAACTCAGAACTTTTTCATCGGTCTGAAATTTTAGTGTGTACCTTCTCGAAAGCTTCTTCTTTTAGTTTTTTGCAGACCGGAAATTAACTAAACTTATATGCTAACTGAGGTATTCAAAATCTTCCGTAGAACATATTTTCCGTTAGAGCAATGGCAGCAATATTACTGTCAACCATATTTCAGTGAATTGCCTTCCATACCTTATTTTAGGCCTTGTTCTGAAGCTAATAGAGAGTTATCAGGTAACTCTAGGAGAATACGGTAACGTTATAATAACGTATAAAGTAAAATAACGTTACTGTATTCTCCTAGAGTTACTTGATAACTCTCTATTATTAGTATTATACTCGGTAAAAATAGTAAATCTTTAAATTGATGCACGCATTCTGCTTGTATTAAAGAATTGAATTTTATTACTAAGTGTCGCGATGTCTGGAAAGACCTTGTCGGCCAATTGAAATTAGGTGAGTGGTTCACCCCATAAGCTGCGTTGACATGGGCCAAGGGACTTCATTAAGTCACTTGAATTGAAGTGAATTGAACGCTTTTTGAACGTCTAAACCCCCAATTTATCTGACTTGATTCATTTCACTTGAAAGGATCGTCAGTTGAAGACGCTTTAACTTTTTCATTCAAGTCGACAAATTCAAGATGGCCGGCCCTGGGTGGATGGAGAAAAAGTCGTTGCAATTTGTCTTAGTATATGAAAAATATCTATGTTTGTGGAACACAAAAAGTTTAGACTATAGAAATAGAGATTTGCCGGCAAGTGCTCTTATAAAAATTATTGAAGGGATGCGCGAAAATGGAGTTTCCATGACTCTGGTGGATGTTAAAAACTGTATAAAAAGTATTCGAACAACCTATGCTGCTGAAGCTAGAAAAATAAAAAAAAGTACAAAAAGCGCTTCAGGAAGACAAGATATATGTACCCTCAGACCCTCATGTGCATGGTCATTGAAAAGGTCACCAGTTGCTAAGTAACGAAGTGTTATTTCTGATTATAATTTAGGAGAAATCGCTTGTCGCATAAAATTGTTGGTTTTTAAGAGTTTTGGTGGTACTCTTTCCAATAAAAAGCTAAATTGCTCCTCGTTCTTAAATTTTTTTTATAATTTTCTGGTTTTTCGTCTCTTAGTTCTTGTAATAAATGCCCCTAGTTCACTTCTACTATCCAAGTAATGAAGCTTAAATAGGACAAAACCTCGCAATTTTTATAGAATGGATCGATTTGCTTGAAAATTTGAGAATAAGTAGTAGGTAGATAGTCCAAGTATCAAAATCTATATGATGCCGAAAGGCGCTTTTACCATGGGGGTGGTTGCCACCCCATCTCGGGGGTGGAAATTTTTATTATATTTTGACCGCAAGAGTTGGTAAAAACATTCATTACAAGCAAAAACGTTCTATACATCTTTTTGATAAAATTAATAGTTTTCGATTTATTCGCTATCGAAAGTGTTAGTTTTATATCGAAAAAATCAATGTTTTTAATCAGTTTTCTGCTAATAACTTAAAAAGTTTTCGTTTTATCAAAACAACTTTACTTAACAAAAATGTACCTTTTGAAAAAATAAACCAAACCGTTTTTTTATTTTCTTTGACTAATAGTAATCGAGCTATACTTTATTATAGTTGGCTCTTCTTCGTCAAGTGCTAAATATTGTAGTTTCAAATTCAAAGGACGGAAAAACTATGCATTTTTCGAGGATAACTTGTTGAAACTAATTTAAAAAAATTTAAAAATACGTATCACCAGAAATAAAAAAAAATCTCTAGCTAAAAAATTAGTGACTTATAATGAAAAGGATGTCAGTCCCTATTTTTTTTTCACCAAAAAAGTGATCGTAAACAACCCCCTAATCACCACCCTAATTAAAATTTGTCATTGACCTGATTTGGTTTTCTTTATTTATGTATTGTTAATGGGTTCTAGAAGTTTGATCGGCTTAGAATTAATAGTTTAAAAAAAATGGAGTTCAAAGCAAATAACGAGTTTTTGTAGTTTGGTAAAAAATGCCTTTTCTTGAGAATAGAAAGAATAGCATCAGAGATACGAAAAAATATTGAATATGAAATTGTAGTGGTGTGAGTTTTTATTGAATCTCATCCCAACAGTGGCGAAAAGGGTTTAATTATTACCTTTTGCCTAATTGGACATAGGTGAATATTTTAGGACCACACACATATGCCCCAAAGAAATAGAGTCCTTCTATATTAACAAACTAGTGAACTTTTAGGGCGAATGGTTCTGAGAATTTATTTGGTCTGGTTTTATAGTTACTAATAAACACGATATGAAGGATTGTGCAAACGAAATAAAAGTGTTAAGGGGTCGTCTAGTGTCTCGGGTGAAAAAAATCGACTTTTTTGCATAAATCTTATCTAAAATATGTGTAGAAGACGTGGGTAAAAGGATTTTTCGAAATTGAAAGTGGTTTAAAAGTTACAACCGTATATCGGAGCAGGTATACGGAGAGCGAGCTTTCAAGTATTACGTTACGCGATTTTTGACCCCCCCCCCTACGTAACGCACTGTAATGGGCGTTAACTATTGCGTAACGCAATTTTTGAAGATTTTTGATTTGTGGATTGATGGATATGGGACAGGGTGTGGCTCGAAATACTTATTATGGAAAATATAATGTCAAATATTTGACGTATATAGGTGATGGTGACAGTAAGACGTTTAAAAGTATTTTAACTGCACAACCATATGGAGATAATTATGCAGTACTTAAAAAATAATGTGTTGGCATGTTGAAAAGAGAATGGGGATTCGGCTTAGAAATGCAAAGAAAGCTAACAAGGGTATAGGCGGAAAAGGCGAGGGAAAACTCACAGATAAATTAATTGGCGAATTAACAAAATTTTGTGGATTGGCTATCCGAAGACATCCGAATTCCATTAATGATATGAAGAAAGAAATTTGGGCCACTTTTTATCACAAGATTTCCACAGATGATGAGCCACAGCATCAGAACTGTCCTGCAGGTGAAAGTAGTTGGTGTAAGTGGCGTAGAGCTGAATTTCTGGGAGTCAGTGCTCAATTCGTACATGATAAATATCCTCTTTCGGAAAAAGTTCAGGAAGTTATAAAGTCGATCTATGAAGATTTATCAAGAGACGATTTATTGATCAGGTGCTTGGGAGCGGAGACTCAAAACAATAATGAGTCACTTAACTCGCTAATCTGGACTTTCGCTCCGAAGCACCTTCATTCTGGAGCACAAATCGTTGAAATTGCCACATTTATTGCTGTTATAATCTTTAACGAATGCTTCGAATCTATTCTGAAGACGATGGAAGTCGTGGGACTGAGCATTGGCCTAAATGCTCAAGCGTACGTCCATCAGCGTGACAGTTCTCGCATCGACCGTTCAGAGAGACGCTCGAGCGGTTTCGCAAAAGAAGCCCGGATTTTAAAGAGAGAACATAAAACGGGTTTGCAGGACTTTATTGAAGAAGAAGAAGGTGTACTGTATGGTCCAGGTATAGCAGATTGATGGTGAGATCATTTTTTTATTATTAACTTTAAAACGCGTTTTTCTCGAAACACGTTTTTTTTTCAATTTGCTGCCATAAAATCTCAAAAACTATTGAACCGATTTTGCTCAAATGTTCACAGTATCTTTATAACATATATAGCTATACAGTGAACTAAAATAATTGCGATTGCTTTGTTATTTTTTTTTAATAGCTAAGTAGACTCCCAAAATAGTGGGAAAAATTGAATTTTTTTTGCAAAGTGTGCAAAAAAATATTTTTTGAAATACCGACTTTATTTTAGTTTCATGTAGAGCCTGAAGTCTCACAATTCAAATTGTGTTTGATTTTTTGATTTCAGATAAGCAGAACAGCCGAAATCATGGCAGCAGTTGAGAAACTTTTTTTTATATGTGTCCCTGTTGGCTGAGTTAATTAAAAAAAAACACTATATCGACTTTAAAAAATTCATAAAGTTTGTTAAAGTGTTAATAAATATGATATAAAAATTATAGATTATTTTGTTTAAATCCTTTTCTAAAAAAAATTCCCAACAAAGCGTTAAAAATACCGCCTAGACACTAGACGAACCCCTTAAGCGAACAAAACATTTATTAACAACAACGAGTTTAACAAATGTACGGAATTAACGATTAATTGTCTTAGTAGCGAAAGAGAGAGTCTATTATACACATTAGGTACCGTCTTAAAATTTAGCGTGCGAGGTAATTATTGCGAGCGGGAGAACAACAGAGAAACACATGAACTAGTCGCCTTGGACCCTCAGAAGGGACTGCCGTTCTAAAAACTGCAAATATCTTAATTTACACTTTTCTGCGTGAAAAAGGGCGTCTCACATGTTTTTCTTAGTTCGCTAAGGGTAAGAAATGACACTTAACAAGAGCGTATCCACATCAACACATGTTTATACCCTTGCGACCACCGAAGACGCTAAACAGCAAACATGTGTCCGTTTTATCTTTTGTGCCTAACACAACGCTTAAAAACAAAATTCTTAAATTTTACTAGCAGATGGTACATATTGTCCCAACAAATTTAAAAGCGATATTTGTACATAAATGCGAACCAATTTAACTGTTGTTTTCACAACATACTCCCCCGCGTTGAAGCGCTGGCTTTAACATAAACCTAACCTAACAAAAATCAACTTATAACATTACTAAGCGAAAACACTAAACTTAACTTAATTTAAAAAGTCATTTGGTAGAGAACACAATTTAGTTATAGAGCGCTTGAAGACTCCATCTTTAGTTTTAACCGATGCAACTCTTACTCGGCCATCCTTTCCGGGAAAGACATCAATCACTCTTGCTAGAGCCCAGTAAAGAGGAGGAGTGTTGTCTTCAATCAACAAGACGAGATCGTTTGGCTCTAGGTTCTTACGAGGAAGAAACCATTTAGGGCGATTTTGGAGTCTGTTCAAGTAGTCGATTGACCATTTTTTCCAAAACATTTGCTGGAGTTTAGAGAGATGTTGCCATAAACTTAATCTATTTTCGGGAATGTGGATCACATCCCTTTCAGGAAATGACGTGCGAGATTGTCCAATCAAGAAATGTCCAGGGGTAAGATAGGTTAGATCAGAGGGATCATTTGAGAGGGAGCAAAGCGGTCGAGAATTGAGCACAGCTTCAATTTGAGTGAGAACAGTGGTAAATTCTTCAAAAGTGAGCTTAATGTCACCCATGAGTCTACGGATATGATGCTTTGCGCTCTTTATAGCGCTTTCCCAGATGCCACCATGATGAGGGGCTCGAGAAAGTATGGTTTTCCACCGAATATGCGATGATGAAAAAAATTCATTAATAGAGCGAGAGTTTTCTTTATCTTTTAAAAACTTGTAAAGTTCAAACAACTGATTACGAGCACCCAAAAAGTTCGTAGCGTTGTCACTGAATATAGTCTGAGGGAGGCCTCTAAGACTGATAAAACGTTTTAGAGCGAGAAGAAACGTCTCTGTAGAAAGGCCGGACACGACTTCAATGCGAACAGCTCGAGTCGACAGACAAACGAAAAGAGCAATGTAAGATTTTATCAAAGGAGCTTTGCGGACTTTGGAAGCCTTAATCTGAAAGGGACCGCCAAAATCTAATCCAACATGAGCGAATACTCGAGAGGATTGCAAACGTTCCTTTGGTAAATCTGCCATAATCTGAATAGTGGGTTTGGCACTAAACCTAAACAAACCATACATTGGTGTATGACCTTTTTGAGTTCACGTAGTCCATTTAAAGGCCAATATTTAAGTCGAATTTGAGATAAAGTATTTTGAAAACCAGAGTGACAAAGTCTGATATATTCTCTGTGAAGAATGAGGCGCACTACAGGATTTTTTTGGGGAAGGAGAAGAGGATCTTTTTGGTCAAATGTAACGTCTGAGTTACCAAGGCTACCTCCTACCCGCAGCATTTAATTTTCATCCAAAAAGGGGTTTAAGCGTAAAAGAGACTTATTGGGTAGTTTTACCTTTCTTACTCTCAGAAATCTCAAGCGAGAAAGAAGAGTACTGAAGCATCTTAACAAGCTTCAGTTCAGCGTTTTGAAGTTCGCTTACTTCAAGAGAATTTGATAACTTGCGAGAAGGCGATTTGGCATTATTGGCAAACCTGAATATAAATGCTAAATAATTGATGGATTCGACCGTTACTTGATGGAAGTTCATTTTATCTAACAATAAAACACTGAAAACGTTTGTTTTCTATACTTCCACAAAATTTATTATAACTAAGTGACTACAGCTGTTTCGGCAGAGTGCCTTTCTCAAGTGATATAGTTTACAATGTGTTTGCCTTTTTAAGTCTTCAACTGAAGAGGTTGAGGAGTGGGGAGGAGATAGAACTAAACATCATTAAACAAATAGCAGTAAACAACGGCTATAACGAACAAACAGTTAACAAAATTTTAAACCAAAAACTCCATAAAAAAGCCCTGAAATTAGTGTATCCACCACCACAGAAAGAACCCAGTACCTTCTGCTCTCTCACATATACTGGCAAGATAACAACAAAAATAGCCAGATACATAAAAAAGAAAGGAATAACACCAGCTTTCAGAACTAACAACAACTTAAGCAAATATATTAAGAACAATAAAAGCCGAAAGAGAAAGCAACTACAGAGTGGTGTGTACAAACTAACTTGTGGTGACTGTCCGAAAACGTACATCGGTCAAACTGGCAGAACTTTTGACAAACGGATAGCAGAACACAAAAGGGCATTCAACAATAGAAAAACAGACACTTCTACATACGCACTTCACCTTCTAGATCATAATCATTCTTTCAATGAAGAGTTTCAAATTCTGCATATTCAAAATAAAGGCCTTAAGCTATCTTTTTTAGAATCTATGGAAATTAATAAACTGAAAAATACAGATATAATTCTGAATGACCAACTCGAGACAAACAGCTCCCCACTCCTCAACCTCTTCAGTTGAAGACTTAAAAAGGCAAACACATTGTAAACTATATCACTTGAGAAAGGCACTCTGCCGAAACAGCTGTAGTCACTTAGTTATAATAAATTTTGTGGAAGTATAGAAAACAAACGTTTTCAATGTTTTATTGTTACATAAATGCTGAAGTTCTTACAAACCTTGAAAAATTAGAGAACCTATCAGAAAGAGAGGTGAAAAAATCTATTTGATCATTTCGAACGTGAAGAGTTACTTTCCTTTCTTCAGGTAACTTGGAGGTATAAACCTTTGGATTGTATTTCAATAAATCCAATCGAGATTGATTCAAAAATTGAAGACCATGAAACCACAAAGAAGATTTAAGTATTTCAGCAGGTAGCATTCCTCGGGAGAGTATTTCTGAATCCGAGCACACATTTATAGAGTCTAAGCGAGAGAGTTTTTGTTCAATAATATCAGCAATCCTTGCTGTGAGCTTACTACACAATAGCGCACCCATGAGTTCCAATCTTGGGAGAGTGAAGCGTTTTAGCGGAGCGACACGACTCTTAGATGCTAAAAGTGAACAAGATACTTGTTCTGATTTATAAATCACATGTAGGTAGATGCAAGCTCCATAAGCCTTTAAACTTGCATCCGAGAATGAGTGAATCTCAACACTAATGATTTCTTGACTTAAAAAGAGACACCGAGGTATATTTAAATCCTTAAAATGCGAAAGACTGCGAACAAAATTTAGCCACTCATGCAACGTATATGCTGCGTCTATGATATCGTTCCAATTAATTTTGGAAATCCAAATTTTTTGCATGATTAATTTAGCGACAACTGTAACTGGGTTAATTATTAGGCCTTGAGTATCAAATATTTGGGCAATCATTGACAGTACTTCTCTCTTGGTGTATGAGTCCTTTAGGGTAAAATTTGGGAGAGAGATTGAGAAGGTGTCAAGAATAGGATTCCAACATAAACCTAAAACCTTATTGGAGCCATTATCTGGAGCTATTACATAAGAAGTGTTCGAAGAGAGAGAAGAGATATTTTTTAAAAACAAGTCTGAGTTCGAACACCATTTATGCAGAGAAATACAAGCGGTTCCAAGCAAACTAGTTATTTCCTTATGAGCTTTAAGGAGAGTCTGTACATCATTAGCGCCATAGAGAATGTCATCAATGTAACAACTATTTTGAAGAGCGGCACTGGCCAGAGGATACTCAGTCTGATGAGTTTGTGCCAGTTCCATTAAACAGCGAGTACTCTGAAAGCTAGCGCTTTTAGTTCCATACGTGACGGTTTGCAATTCAAGACACTCAATGTTTTTTTCGGGGGAGTCACGCCAGAGAATGTTTAAAAGAGAGGTTTGAGCAGGATTTATTTTAACCTGTCTATAAATTTTTTGTATATCCGTTGTAAAAACGAAGGAATACAATCTAAATCGTAGCAAAATGTCAAAAAGTTCCGGTTGAAGGGTAGGACCTTTGAGTAGAATGTCATTGAGCGAATAACCACTAGAGCTTTTCATCGAACCATCAAAAACAACCCTAAGCTTTGTTGTTAAGGATTCTTCCTTAAACACACAATGATGCGGTAGAAAATATTTATTTTCTAACTTTCCGTTGGTTAGAGAGGGAGGCACTATTTTCGCATATTCGAGAAGAAGATATTCATTAATGAAAGACTTACACTGAGCATATGTACTTTCGTTTTTTAAGAGCCTATTTTCTAAATTCATAAATCTTTTAAGAGCCATTTTAAAAGTTTCACCTAACATTTCATTAGCGTTTTCAGAGATACGTGGAAGACTTACTTGAAAGCGCCCTGAAGGTAACACAAAAGTGGTTTTACTAAATATTTGTTCCGCCAATTCTTCATCGGGAGTTAATTTACTAGCGAGGGGAACTTCTTCAATTTCGAAAAATGGTTGAATCAACTTGTCCAACTTATTCTCTTCGGGTTCGGACTGAACAAAGAGTGAAACATTTGACTGAGAGATAGTCAAATATGAATTACGGTGAAAAAAATGAGGATTAAGTGTAAAAAAAATAACATAGCCTAAGTGAGTATTCTGAAGAATGGGAAGATTTTTTCCTAAGCGTATAAATCCATCCGTCAATAATTCACTATAGATATCACCAGCTAGAAGCAAATCAATTTTACCCGGAACAAAATACGAGGGATCTGCGAGAGTGAGATCGTGTGGGACGTTTATTTTACTTCTATCTATAGTAGCTCTAGGAAGCCCACAAGTTATACTATCGAGTACAGCGAAGGAAGTTTGAAAACTTCTGTCCTTTACATTATAGGGGAAAAATTCTAAATTCAACATTTCGTTTGAGAGTGAGGTGTTTTCGGATATGGTTGATATCTGTAACTGTTCAAAATAAGGGATGAGCTTTAACTTCTCAACCAAATCACGAGAAATAAACGAATGTTGGCTCCCATTATCTAGGAGCGCTCTGGAATGCATAAAATAAGGGATGAGCTTTAACTTCTCAACCAAATCACGAGAAATAAACGAATGTTGGCTCCCATTATCTAGGAGCGCTCTGGAATGCATGGGTCTGCCGTCTTTCGAATAAACTGTTACTAAAGCGGTAGCCAACAATACATCAGTTTTAACTGATAAAGCGGAGAGAGACGTGGCTGCCTGAGAATCCGGAGAATTTTGCACATCTAAAGGAGGTCTGAATGAACTAGTAGAAGCTTCATTTTGGCTGTGATTATTAAAAGAATGCTGGGTAGATGTGGGAGCGACAGTACGAGAAGCACCTTAAGAATTTTGGGGAGTTTGAGCATTGCGTTCACGAGAGAGACATTGCCTATTGATGTTCCTAGAGGTAGAGGAAGAGACTTTTCAGAGGTACCATAGAGGGATGAGTGATGACGACCCCCACACGAAGTACATGATCGAGTAGAGCTGCAATCTTGAGAGAAATGTTTACTACCCAAACAATTAAAACACAGTTTCTTACCTTTTACAAAATTAAATTTTTCCTGTAAAGAGAGGCATTTAAAATCATTAAACTGGTAAACCTTATGAGCATTACTTCTACAAAAAATACAGTTATTATTATCAGAGAAAGAGTGTGATGGTTGGTCAACTGATGAGAAGAAAGATGTTTTTGATTGAGTCCTGTTATTAACCTTTTTATCATGGTCTGAAACATTTAATTTTTCCTGAATATCACACTTTTTCTCGAGAAAATTAAAAAACTGTGAAAGGATAGGTAAGGTCTTTGTCCCAATATCATATTCAAAGACCCTATGTGTAGCACAATCTAATTTTTGTAAAAATATTTCGATTAATAGTAAAACCCAATGCTCAATTGGTACAGAATATTTTTCAAAGCGAGTAGCGTCTGCTGAGCTAGAGTTAAAAATTCGCGTAATGCCTTCGAATTACTTTTAACTAGAGATGGAGCCTTTAACAATTTTTGAATGTGTAAGCTAATTACTCGCGATTTGTTTTCGTAGCGATCTTTGAGAGTTTTTACAGCTGTATCGAAATTTTCTTCGACAACTTCGATGTTGTCGATCAACTGGAGGGGTTCATTTCGCAGGAACGATTTGAGGTAAATAAATCGTTGCACATTATTGAGTTCTTCATTGTTCACTATTAGCGTCTCAAAGAGCTGGTAGAACGAGTTCCACTCAGAGAAGGTCCCGGAGTACGTTTGCATGGTGATCTCGGGAAGCCTAACCTTAGCAGTGGCTACAGTTGACTGAGTGCTATTTGATATGAGAGAGCCCAACAATAACTCGTCCATCTTACGCTGTAGGCCCGCGAGAATAGAGAAATATTTTTGCTCCGTTGTCACCCTGTCTTTTGCTTCAGTACTGGCTTCATCAATCTCGTCTATTTGATCCATTACTTCTTCATATTTTAAAAAACAGGTTTTTAATTCTGTTTTCCGAAATTGATATTGTAGCGCATCCTTTTCCGTACTAGCCTTTTGTAAGAGCCAGTTTTCGATCCTTGTAATTTTAGCCTTCAAAGGCGTCCTCTTCTTCTTGAGGTCTTCCATTTTTATCCCGAATTCGATTGAGCACACAAGGCGAGAGAGTCTACCGATACGCGTCAAAGCCTAAATTACACTGGAGAGTTTTGTTTGGCAATTATCAACCACGGCAAGAGAATAAGAGTCTAAGTTACACAGAGAGATACAGCATCCACGTTAAATGTCTACAAAAGTGTTTTTTGACCGTAAAATGTCTTTGAGCAGAGCGGTTTACCTTGGATCAGCGATAAAAGTTTTAAAAATGGAAAAATCTCACCAATTAGTCCAATAGATACAGCGACAGGCAGCAGGTACTAACCACACACAATAACTTCACTTCCTTTTATTTAGAGTTTATCGCGAACCAAAGTCTTGTAATATAAGTACACACAAAAATGTCCGAATAAGCACAACCAACGCGAAAACCAAAACCAAAAATCCGGCTCGAAGGACCAACAGATGGTGTGAGTTTTTATTGAATCTCACCCCGACAGTGGCGAAAAGGGTTTAATTATTACCTTTTGCCTAATTGGACATAGGTGAATATTTTAGGACTACACGCATTTTTTCCAAAGCAATAGAGTCCTTCGATATTAACAAACTAGTGAACTTTTAGGGCGAATGGTTCTGAGAATTTATTTGGTCTGGTTTTATAGTTACTAATAAACACGATATGAATGATTGTGCAAACGAAATAAAAGTTTTAAGCGAACAAAACATTTATTAACAACAACGAGTTTAACAAATGCACGGAATTAACGATTAATTGTCTTAGTAGCGAAAGAGAGAGTCTATTATACACATTAGGTACCGTCTTAAAATTTAGCGTGCGAGGTAATTATTGCGAGCGGTAGAACTACAGAGAAACACCGTTTCAAAACACCAACAAATTTAAAAGCGATATTTGTACATAAATGCGAACCAATTTAACTGTTGTTTCCACAAAATGTAGCTTGTTTAATTCCCAAGAACTTGGGTTTGCAAAAATTTTTTTTACGGCAAAAATTGAGTGAGCTATTGACAAATAAAACTTGGTAATATCATGCAAAAACCATCTTTACAAACCCTTTCAATGCCACCTCTTTTTGTGACAGAATTTTAAAAGGATTTAATATTAATAGGCTTACAGATCTTGTAAAAACCTACAAAATTCTTTTTTAACGAACTTTCTAAGATAAAAAATAAAAAAGTTACGGTTAAAAAATCAATATACACTTGCGATCATTAAAAGCGGGTCACTCGATGAATTATTTAAGTTAGATGTCTCGAATTTTCTAAACCTGTTGTCCGATTTGAGTGGTTGTTTTAGTATGTTATAGCCTTATTCTTTAACAATATCGCCATAATAATATTGTTGCTAGACAGGTAAATTGTCATTGTATACCGGGTGTAACAACTATACTGTGTTTATTCCTCAAAGTTCGAGACACCCCGTGGAATGTTTTAGCATAGATAAAATATTGAAATTAAAACTCGATTGTAGCCTTAGGCTTTCTTAACATTTTCTTTTTTGATTTATTTGTTTATGTTGGATAATAAAAAAGTTAGGCACCTTAACAACGATGTTCTTCATCAATACAGGGTGTTTCTAAATAAGTGCGACAAACTTTAACGCGAAATTCTGCATGAAAAAATAATGACCGTTTGCTTTATAAACGTATGACCGCAAATTCTTCGGTTTCGAGATACAGGATGTTGAATTTTTTCTTACAAACTGACGATTTATTTATTGCTCTAAAACCGGTTGAGATATGCAAATGAAATTTGGTAGATGTTAAGAGGTAGTTATGGCGCATTTTTTGACATACAATTAAGAATTTTATTTTCACCATTGGCGTGCATACGGGATGTATCTAAAATGTTTATACCCGTATGCACGCCAATGGTGAATATATAATTATTAGTTGTATGTCAAAAAATCCACAATAACTGCCTACCAAAAAACCTACCAAATTTTATTTGCATATCTCTATTGGTTTTAGAGCAATACATAACTCGTCAGTTTGTAAGAAAAATTTCAACATCCCGTATCTCGGAAACGAAGCATTTGCGGACATATGTTTATAAAGCAAACTGTCATTATTTTTTCATACAGTATTACCCCTTAAAGTTTGTCGCACTTATTTAGAAACACCCTGTATTCATGAAGAACATGGCTAGTTATTAACGTGCTTAACTTTTTTATTATCCAACATAAACAAATAAATCAAAAAAGAAAATGTTACGAGAGCATAAGGCTACAATTGAGTTTTAATTTCAATATTTTATCTATGCTAAAACATTCCACAGGGTGTTCCGAACTTTTAGGAATAAACACAGTATGATTGTTACACCCGGTATACAATGACAATTTACCGGTCTAGCAACAATATTATTATAGCGATATTGCTAAAGAATAAGGCTACAATATACTAAAAAAATCACTCAAATCGGACAATAGGTTTAGAAAATTCGAGACATCTAACTTGAATAATTCATCGAGTGACCCGCTTTTAATGATCGAAAGTGTATTTTTTTGAAGAAAAAAACGAGAAATCCAATTGGAAGCATAATAGTGTAAGTTAGCAGTGTTTTTAGTCATTGACCGCCTTATATATTCTTCTTTATTTATGTATTACTAATAGATTTTAGAAGTTTGACTGGCTTAGAATGATTAGTTTTTAAAATACTGAAATTCAAAGCGAATAACAAATGTTTGCAATTTGGTAAAAATTGCCATTTTCTTCAGAATAGAAAGATTAGCATCAGAGATACGAAAAAATGTTTAAATATGAAATTGTAGGTAAAGAACTTGGTTTGATAAAATTTGTTCTACGGCAAAAATTGAGTGAATCGTAAATGAGTATACCATCGAAAAACATTGATTATTTAGATATAAAACTAACACTTTCGATAGCGAATAAATCAAAAACTATTAATTTTATCAAAAAAATGTATAGAACATTTTTTTGCTTAGAATGAATGTTTTATTAACTTTTGCGGTCAAAATATAATAAAAAATTTCCACCCCCGAGATGGGGTGACAACCACCCCCTGGTAAAAGCGCCTGTCGGCATCATATAGATTTTGATCCATGGACTATCCACTACTTATTCTCAAATTTTCAAGCAAATTGTTCCATTCTGTAAAAATTGCGAGATGAAAAGCTTTGGTTCCTGGACTATACGTTTAATCCATTCTCTACACCAGAATCTTCTTTTGCGTCGCACAAGTTTACAATATTTTTTTTAATTCAGTAGCAATACATCTTAGGACTGCATTTAAAATACCGCGATGAATTTCTGTTGGCGCAATATTTTTTCTGAAATGCCTTCATGTCAAATGAAACATGTAAACTTTTTTAAGCGTTTATTTCACTTGAATTCAAGTGAGTTGATCAAGTCAACGCAGCTTAAGCAGAGCGTAAACCGAGTTTTAAGTGAAATGAATCAAGTCAGATGGATTGGGGGTTTAGACGTTCAAAAAGCGTTCAATTCACTTGAATTCAAGTGAATTGGACGCTTTTTTCACTTGAATTCAAGTGAATTGAACGCTTTTTTCACTTGAATTAAAGTGAATTAAACGCTTTTTGAACGTCTAAACCCCCAATTTATCTGACGGAGGAAAAATCGTTGCAATTTGTTTAGTATATGAAAAATATCCATGTTTGTGAAGCACAAAATGTTTAGATTATAGAAATGGAGATTTGCAGGTAAATCGTCATATGAAAAGTATTGACGAAATGCGAGAAAACGGAATTTCCATGACCATGGTGAATCAAATAACGAAATTTGAGACTAGTTCCGATATAACCAGAGAAAGCACATGCTCACAAATATTTTGATTAAAAAGTTTACCACCGAATACCTATGCAGCTGAATTTTGTTCTCAAATTCGTTTAGATTGACAGATATCGTTTAGATATCATTTAGATTCGTTTAGATGGTGGATGTTACAAATCGTATAAAAAGTATTCGAACAACCTATGCTGCCGAAGCTAGAAAATAAAAAAGAGCACAAAAAGTGGTTCACGAATACAAGTTATAAATATGTAAATAGGTATAGTAGCAATACATAAGACTGCATTTAAAATACCGCGATGAATCTCTGTTGGCGCCATTTTTTTACTGAAATGCGTTCATGTCAAATGAAACATGTAAACAAGATATAGAAGAATAGGATTGTGTAATGGTCGGCAGTTGCCCCTGAGAGAAAAAAGTTTGTGTCTTTGTTGTATTTGTTCCATGCCAGCTCAAAATTGCCAGTAAACTAAAAAAGAAGTAGAAGAATAAGATTGTGTAATGGTCGGCAATTGCCCATGAGAGCAAAAAGTTTGTGTCTTTGTTGTATTTGTCCCATGCCAACTCAAAATTGCCAGTAAACTAAGAAAGAAGTAGAAGAATAAGATTGTGTAATAGTCGGCAGTTGCCCCTGAGAGAAAAAAGTTTAATTTAATTGAAGAAAAAGTTTAATCGTTGCATTTGTCCCATGCCAACTCAAATTTCTACTAAACCAAAGAAGAAAAAGAAGATTGTGTATTGATAGGCAGTTGCCCCTAGCGTGAAATTTTTTTATATTGTTATGTTTGCCCCACACCAACCAAAATTACCAGTTAACTAAAGAAGAAGAAGATGATGAAGCAAATTGTACAATGTACTCCAAATTGTAAGTGAATAAGGGATTTTTCCCTTATTCCGCGACGATGAGCTGGCCAAATACCCAAGTAGGTGGAGGCCAATAAACTAAAGAAGAAGAAGAAGAAACATGTAAACTTTTTTAAGCGTCCAATTCACTTGATATCGTCCAATTCACTTGAATGCAAGTGAGTTAATCGTCACTTGACACATGTCAACGCAGCTTTAGTCATCAAATCTTTGGCATAAGCTATTCCATGACTAGTCTCATTGCAGCGACTGGTCAACTAATCATAGGGTGTTTATTTCAACTTCACACTGTATAAAAATAGTAATAATATAAAGTTTGCAGATACAAATCAAATATTTTGAATAATCGGAATTCTCAACAATTGGTTCTCAACACATACATATAGTCGTCATCATCATGGTGAAGGATATCGGCCTTCTCTGGCTTTTTGCGCCATTCTGTACAACGTCCTGTTGTACTCCGTCTGCCCACCTCAGCTTTTCCACCGTTTGTGCAGTTAGAATATTTTTTATCGTGTTCGATTCCGGAGGGCTACATGTCCTGTCCGCTACAGGCGGTTTCGTTTGATTATAATGGTACTATCTAATAGCTTAAAAAATTCAGATTATCTTCAAATGCTACATTAAAGCATGTTTAGTTTTTCTAAAATTTCGTACTCGAGTAGTTAGCAATTTGTATTTAATTGTAGAATTTATATATAAAAATGAAAATCAAGAATAATAATTACAGTTCCCTTCTGTATTACTTACAAAAGTAAGTAATTATCATCTCCATTTACCACATCCTGTTATTTTTACTTTTACCTAGATTTTTTTTATTTTTTATTCATTCCATTTAGTTTTTCTTTATTGGTTATTTTTCCCTTTAGTCCAAAGTTACGCAAGAGGCCCATTTAGCATATCAAGCATTAGTGGAAAGCCCTACCAGTGATGTACCACCACAGGTATGTACTTTTAAGTGTAGGTATATTATTTAATTTTATACATGTTTTCTACAGAATGGAAACAAATACTATATTTAAGAATTCTGTGAATTCAAACTGAAAAGATATGTTTTTTATATTATAGTTCTTCTATTCTATCTTTGCACAAGTATGACATTATTCACGAATTATTTTATATTACGTCACTTTCCTACTCACAGAAACTGAACTGATTAATTTAAACCGCCTCTCCATACACAGCACCATGCATTGATCAAATATAGCCATAGAACGATGGTCGGTGATTTATCTACTGACATAGACAATAGGGCTTTTCTTTCACAGTCATTTGTTTCGAGTTTCTGTCAAATGTGGTATAATCCGTGTATAGGCCTTTTCATGACCATTTTTCAGTGCGTAACAGTTTTTCGATTTCTCTCTAACGCATTAAATTGTATGTGGCACAAAAAAACGCACGTCGCTGATTACAGACATTTATAACATTTATTCTAGTTATTCTAGTTGTCGATAGATGGCGCCATAATCAAAAAATAATTATTTAACTATTTTCAATGGGAAATAAGCCACAATTTTACTAAAAAAAATGAATTTATTAACGTTTCCAAGCCCAAATCGGGTTTCGTTGTCAAAATACAAAATACTTCTAAAATAAACAAAAATGTTGTTGCTAAGTAAAAAAAATTCTTCTAATAATTTATTTAATCTGACTCATTTATATTGGCAATTCAGACGTATATTATACATTTTAAAGTAGAAGACTTTAAAATGATATCGCCAATATTTATGAGTTGCGTTTCTGGGACGACTTTACTAAAAGATAGTTCATTCGATTACATGAAATCAATCCCAACTCAAGAATATCCGTCGCAAAAAAATCATAGCGTGTGATCTGTCTTTAAAAAGACAACCAAATGCAACGATGACAGTAAAATTCTCGCGTTAGAGATTTCACAGTAAATCACGAGGGAAAACCAGGAAAAAACCTCGTGATACTATCCCGACATCGTAAGTATTTGGTCTTACATTTAATTTACCTTCAAAAAACTAATATCAAATTCTGACTTTAATATGTTTAAATTATAAATAATATTAATAATACATAGGTATACAATAAGTAATACTAAAATATAAAATTTGTACTATCTCGATATGTTATTGACTTACTAATCGTGGTATTTTCTTTCTATTGACTTCCTCTTTCAGTATGGGTAACCACATCCTACTGCATTCTACCGAGGAATTTGCGACACAATTGGTTTCATTTAACATAATTAGAGCCGCTTCTTTGATATTTCTCTTTTTACTATCTGATTCTTTCAGGACTATACTTGAATCTCTCCACTGAACTCTATGTTTATTATCCCATGCGTGTTGACATATTTGAGATCTATCAAATTCTCTATTTTTAATATAAGACTGATGTTCACTTATTCTAACGTTTAATGGTCTTGATGTTTCACCTAAATAAAATTGTTCGCATTCACAAGGTATTTTATAAATGCTTCGAAACGTTAATAAATTCATTTTTTTAGTAAAATTGTGGCTTATTTCCCATAGAAAATAGTTAATTATAAAAATGCCACAAGGAAATAGCTTTAGAACAACATTAAGAATTATTTATTAAATAAAATAATAATATTATCAATATAATCTGTACAATTTATAAGACTATACAAATCAAAGAAAATACCATTTTATAAATGCAATAGACACAATTGATTTGTTTTTATTCCAAATTGAAAATAAAATGTGACAACTGTCAGATTTAAATAAATGGCATGTTAGAATATGAAATTTGACTTGACTTGACTTGACTTGACTTGAATAAATGTCATAAATGTGTATTATCACGGACTTACCTTTTTTTCTATAATTTGTGACGCACTGAAAAATGGTCATGAAAAGGAGAATATATGTATTAATATTATACACAGATTATACAACATATGACAGAAGCTCGAAACAAGCGACAATCAATGAAAAGCCCTATTGTAAATTTTGTTTGGTCAGTGTTTGCTTTATTGGGTTAAGGTTTTATTTATTTGCTAATAATAAATAATATATGTTCTAAATTGACGTTTAGGTATTTAAAAAGTGCTGAAACTACGTCAACGGGGTAATATTAAGAGCAAACAGTAGCGCGTCATCAATATTTTTGTTTTTCGCAAGTTCTGCGAACTTTCGACAGTGAAGCAACAGTGCGTCGGTAATTCGACACTGACAGTGATATTATACTATCAAAAACAATAATTTTTATACTCATAGGCGCGCTAAATGTTGCCGAGTCAGTCACTTTCGATTTCTTGTTATAAAAAATCGATTTTTAGCAAATATCTCGACAAATATTCAATTACTACCGCAATCTTGAACCGCGTTTGTTGCTACCTTTTGATCTCTACTGTATGCTCTTAAATATTTTTAACGGTTTTTCTTTTTTTATATATATATATATATATATATATATATATATTATTATATAATATGTTTGCTCCATGTTACTTAGCTTCTCTGAAAGAATCCGTGCGACTGTCTCTTTTGTTTCCTTACATTTTAGTCTTCTCATATCGCATTTTTTGTTATTGCGTATTCTTTTTTGTAACCTTCTAAAAGCTAAACCTAAATTTACCAACAACAGGATCATCACCTGACGATATATTTGCACCATATATTTGCTTATTTTCGATAAAAACACTTTATTTTTCTACAGATTTTCTAATTGTTATAACGGACGTACGTTTGGCTCACATATTTTGGTTTATTTCCTATAATACGAATAATGACGATGTGCAAAGATACAATGGAACAACTATAGCAAATTGTTGTATAGTATGCTCGTAAATAAGTAGAAGCATTTATTAGATCTTATCAAATGCTGTCTACGTAAGCACGATAGAAAGCTTATTTAGTGTGACGTGTGACCCCATTCTTTTTTTTATGTCTGCCATAGTTGCAGACGAACCACTAGGAAGAAATAATTCTAGACCATGGCCTGCACACACCGAAAATCATTTACCATTGCAAAACACGGGCCAGGAAATCCTACACTTCTTAATAAGTCTGCATATGGTACATACAGGGTGGGGCATTAGTGTGACAAAGTCCAATTACTCGTTTGTCGTAAGAGATACGAAAAAAAGTTATTTAGGTAAAAGTTGGGGCACAGATAGGACCATAATTTAAAAATATTTTCAAATATACAGGGGCGTGCGTATTGACAGAGTGACACAAACTTATGTTTTTTTAAATGGAACACCTTGTATATTTTTACATTTTTGGATTCTTCTTAATGTTTTCTTTCTTAAAATATAGGGTTTTGTAATATTATACGAGGTAGTTTAAAAGATTTTACGTTTTTTTGAAGTTATACTTCTTTACCGGCGACAGAGGGTGAATTTTTATATGGTAAAACCTAGCGACCGGGCGCATGCGCATTATAACTTTGTTCTGATTGGATGTTCAAATGACATGTCAAAAATTATTCAATATGGCGGCTGTGGCACAGCTGTAGTTAGATTATTTATGGTTGTTGCGTTTTAAAATTTGTGTGAAAAGAAACAACAAACAAAAGTTAGTTAATAGTTATACTGCCTTTTTAAATAGTTTTCATATACCTATATTTATGGACTTTTGGACTATTTTGGACAAGGAAAACTCATTCTAATTTGGTAAGTAGTTTTTATTATAATCATATTGTAATTATACATTTGGATTAGGTTGAAATACATACATTTATTTTCTCAAGAATGCGGATTTTAGAGAGAAATCCCAAATTAGGTTCGATTTTTATTTTTAAATTATGATTTTTTGGCGTAGATTTATTTATCTAGTAGGTATGTAATGCTTTGATTTACATATTTAATTTGATTACCAACAAAAGTTCTACCAATCTTTATCTAATATATTGTTTTCTTACTGTTTTGTTATATTTTTATATTTTCTTCCACAAAATTTAAACTACGTAATTTAATTTTCAAAACAACTGTCAAACAGTAAAACGTTCAATTACCGTATTTTTCCACATGATAAATAATGTGGGATTGGACGAGTGAGTCTACGCTTCGATTATGAGTCAAAGCGCCACGAAATTCACGGGTTCAATTCCCGATGCAAGTTTTATTTTTTTATTTTTTTATGCATGTTATGATTGTAAGTATATTTGTTATATAATTTTTTTTTTCAGAAAATGCGTATTTAAAATTTTTGCCAACACTTATTATCGTTCAGAAATCATTTTTTCTTTGTGTCATTTTTCAATGTGTTTGTGTGCGTTTTATTCTTTTATTTTTTTAAAATTTTTGGTATTGTCTTAAAAATCACATAATATGTAGTAGAAGTATAACTTGTTACGTGCGTACAAAGTACACACACATTCTTTTTTGTTAATTTCGTAGCAACATTTACAGCCTGTAGAATTGTAGTGATTTGACATCAAATTTTTATTTTATGTTCAAACGATTTTTAATATAGTCTACTATTGTGAAACAATAACAGTATAGCGAAATGTTTAATTTTAGTATACAGGGTTGGTCGAAACGCGGAATGAGTATTTTCTGAGTTTTTTTTTAAATAGAACACCCTGTATTTTATTATTGTAATGAAATTATATTTCATGGTACTTTTTTTTCTTAAGCATTCCCTATACCTAAATGCTTTAATTTGTAAGTTATTCGTGATTCTTTAAGCCAAACATTAATTGCAACAAAAAATTTTATTAGGTGGCCGTGAAAATATTCAATCAAAAATAATTTTTCGAAAAAAAGACATCATAACGTAGCCTGGTCCTTAATTTATTAATATTGGACGAAATATCCAAATAAATTCGTAGTTAAGATTGTTGTTGCGCAACATATTAATAAAAACATACAATATTCTACCTAGTCGGCTATGACACTAAATTTGTTTAAAAATTTGACATTTAACTATTTTTATAGTTCCAGTTGCTTTGTTACCATTACTAATATGGATTTTTCTAATGAGGAACTGATTAATAAGGTTTTCGTGCTAGTGGAGTATAACAAAAATGTGCTACTAGCAATAAGAATTTTTCATTAGAAATTCCCTGATGGACAACAACCAAGAAGAGAAACGTTTGAAAATATACTAGAACGGTTTCAACGGACTGGACCCTTAGATTATGATAAATCTGATAGAACAAAAACTATTGTAAATGAAGAAAACAGGAATTAAATGTAATACTTAGTGTCACTGAGGATCTGCATATTAGGACAACCGTTCTTACAATCTAAGTATCTAGTCTGTTAAAACCGTTTTAGTATACTTCTAAAAGTTTCTTTTCTTATTTGTCGTCTATCAGGGAATTGCTGATGATAAATTTTTAATGTAAGTAGCTCATTTTTGTTACACTCTCCTAACACAAAGCCATTTAATCAGTTCCTCATTAGCAAAATTAATATTGGTAATGGTAACAAATCAACTGGAACTATATAAATAGTATAATGTCAAATGTTTAAGCAAATTTTGTATCATAGCCAACTAGGGAGAATTTTGCAGGTTTGATTAATATTTTAAGCACCAACAACCTTAACTACGGATGTATTTGGATATCCCATCCAATATTAATAAATTAAGGGTCAGGCTAGATTATTATGTATTTTTTTTCGAAAAATTATTTTTGATTGGATATTTTCACAGCCACCTAATAAAATGTCACGTAATTTTTGTTATAATAACTTACAAAGTAAAACACTTAGGTATAGGGAATGCTTAAGAAATAAAAAGTACCATAAAATATCATTTCATTACAATACTAAAATACATTCCATTTCCATTTAAGAAAACTCAGAAAATACTCAATCCAAGTTTCGATCCACCCTGTATAATAAAATTAAACATTTCGCTATACTGTTAATGTTTAACAAAGTAGACTATATTAAAAATCGTTTGAAAGTAAACAGAAAATTTGATGTCAAATCACTACAATTCTACAGGGTGTAAATGTTGCTACGAAATTAACAAAAAAACGTAATTATCTTTTAAACTACCTCGTATAATATTACAAAACCCTATATTTTAAGAAAGGAAACATTGAGTAGAATCCAAAAATGAAAATATATACAGGGTGTTCCATTTAAAAAAACATAAGTTTGTGTCACCCTGTCAATACGGACGCCCCTGTATAGTTGAAAATATTTTTAAATTATGTTACTGTGTGCCCCAACTTTTACGTAAATAACTTTTTTTCGTATCTCTTACGACAAACGGTTAATTTGACTTTGTCACACTAATGCCCCACCCTGTATGTAAAAAAGTATAAAAATTTCAAAAATATTATGTATATAAAACACAGTCGCAAAATCGTATTAACTGCACCATTTATAACTTAACTAGCTTAACCGATTTTCATAATTTTTTTTGTTGAATTTATCTCTGTGCGGAGCAGTGGAGACACGTGAATTTTTCTAAAGTGTTACCAAATCCAGATGTAAAAAATATTGTTTAAAAGAACCTCGTAAATATGTCAGTGGAGGATCTACGGGGAGGGAAAAGGAGAAATTCCCCCAGTAAAGGAGCTAGGACAGTTCTGGCTATTTTGCCATGTAAAATCCCATAAGAAATCGCTGAGGTCCATTCTGGACATTTTGAATCTTTTTGGGCAAAGTAAGAAATCGCGAAAGTCCATGCTGGTCATTGTTGTCTCGGTGTCGTAACACAAAAAACAAACGCAAAGTAAGAAATTGCTAAAGTCCATGTATCTCACATCGCAAAGTACGAAATCGCCAAAGTCCATTCAGGTTAATATTGTCTCACATAGCAAGATACTAAATCGCTAAGGTCCATTGTGGTCATTATTGTCTCGTTATGCTAACAAAAAACAAACGCAAAGTAAGAAATCGCTAAAGTCCAGTGGTGGGGCGGGGGGCGCTGGGGGGAGGCGCGATGGCTCGTCCAATCGAGACGTATGATAGTTGGAACGGTGAGGATGTAATTAATACGTTAACATAAAAACAAACGCGCTGTTTCATAAACATAAGAGAAATCGAATGAATGGCGATTGGCTAACAGAGAAAAAACAAACATGACAACATAGTCAAAGGAGCAATCTTCGTTGCTATTGAGCCTATTTTAACGAGTCAAATTAATGGGTGAAAACGGTTTAACGCTACCGGTTAAAACTTGGAACTATGTTCAAGCCATCTAGCTGTAACAAAAAGAAGAAAACTTCTGTTGGAGTGAAAGTAAAAAGAAAGATATAGGTACTCCAACAGAAGTAAGGAAAAAAAAAGAAAAGACTGGGTAACTAAATGTAAGCTATGGGACAAATATATGAGACATAATATGTAGAGAGATGGGCTGTATAAAGAAAAGGGTGACGTGGCTTCTAGGTTGAAGCCGAAGTAAGAAAAATAAAAAAAAAATACTACTAAAGTGCAGTAGTACTGAAGAAAGGGGGATTAGAAGGGATAGAAGTAGAAGTGGGAAGAGACAGAGGCAAACTGAATAGAGTTGGCTAGCAAGAGATGCAAGAAAACCACTTGACACTCAAGGATGGATACGGCTCATTTGCATGCCTGTCGAAGAACAGTAGCTCTATGTAGATAGTAATGATGACCAAAAGGTGAAATAATAAAATAAGAATAAGGTACTGAAAAGGAATAAGATGAATAATTTCTAAAGACGAACAAGATAAATAAATCTAACAAATCATGGGCGCCATGAAAATGATCTTCGATCATTTTCCCAGGTATCTTATACTGCTGTCAAATATTAAATATATCAAACCTGTAATAATGAACATAAAGGAATAATAAAATAATTGATATACAAAATAAATACATATTTATTAAAAATAACTACTAGATTTTTGACAATCTCTGAGTTACACAAAGTGTATATCATGTGACTCTAAAATGACATAAGTTATACAAAAAGTTATCTCTAAGATAACAACAATAATGTTATCTGTTACAAAATTACAGGTATAAGTACCTCTCACTAACATATAGGGTACAAAATTACATAAGTCTTCTACCAAATGGTTATAGTACACCTGCTACGTACAACTAAAGGAAACTGACAAAGATGAAAATACTACAAATAATTAGGCCCAAGCCTCACTAAGGGAAAATACAATAATGAATAAATAAAGTTAAATATACAATTGACTAAAGTAGAAATGAAGTTGAGATAAATACCGACGATGACCTAAATTAACCGAACAAATGGAATAAAGCGAATAATAGTAAAATATTTGGGAAACAAGCTAGTAATATTAAAAAATAAATTTACCCGAATTACATAAACCAATAATAAAGTATTAAAAACCTAATTTTCTCTAGGCTTATTCCTGTGCACAAGAAGTTACCGTAGATACAAAGTTTGGGAACCAAATACCATAGTATACAAATATGTCATATAAAAACAAAGGTACGCTAAATCTGAAAAAAAAATAATTAATAAACATAATGTATCAAATAAATGTCTGATATATAAAAACCATAGTTACTTAAAACACAACACTAAATGTTCCCAAACGACTCCTAAAGAGGTTGCTGCTGCATCCTCAGAAATGAGCATCAAGATGATGCGGTCCCATGCCCTCCGTAGGCCCAGGTGGCAGGACGAAAAGGAGCTGGAATACTCCCAAAAAGCTTGTTCCCAAAAATGACTTACTCCCCATGTTGACTTGACTGTGGCTGTGGTGGTTTCCCTAGGTGGTCAAAGAAGGGGCTATGACTTCATCTTATGGTTTCTCCCAAATGGCTAAAAACATTCCCAGTTTTATTTCCCATTTTAGACATTAGCAAAAAGTAAAGGGAAGAAGAAATAATTGAGGAAACTTTTTAGAAGCATTAACATAGAAAAACCGATCATTAAAATGGAACAAAAACTAATCTCAGGTAACCTTGAACTATTTTGAGTGTGAAAACATGAACAAATAATGATGAATGTGAAATTTGAATATGATTTATCTGAGGGAATATCTGTAAAAATATATAGAATTTATAAAAATATTGGATGTTCAATAAATTTAAAACCTACAGAGAAATGATAATTATTTCCAATATTAATTGAGAATTGCATATGTTTGGTTATGTCTAACCAAAAAATATATTAATATATAATTTTCCTTGAATGAATATTCAATAATCGAAATAATCTACATAAAATCCAAATAATGAGTTGACTAAGAAATTTAACAATGAACCTAATATATCAAATGTTCCATCACAAAAAAACCAGGCTATATAAAAAAAATATTATGAAAAACTAAATATTTTACCGGGTTGATTCTTATCCAGATTCCATGAGGTGTTGAGTTACACATATGTTTCCATACTCCAGGCTCCAGATAACTTTTCACTTGGAAATTAACAAAAATGATTTAAATAGTTGAAATTATCAACCCGCCATTGGTATAACCGATTCGAACCACAGCTCACAGTCAAGTCAAGAGCATTACTCTCTCATTCAGCGAGGAAGACGTCAAACTCTCACGGAACACGAATTAAATGACAAGGAACGGTTCAACTATGTTCCGTACAGTGTGACGTCACATGAGAAGTCCTTTACGAGAAATTAAAGAATTTAAATGGGAGGTCAAAAGAAAATAATTTTAAAAATAATTAAAGCGCTAAAAATGATATTATAACGGGTGGACCGTTACAATCCCCTCCTACTCGGGAAAAAAATTTATTTTTAAACAAAAAAATTTTTTTTTTCTAACTTAAAATATTAACAACTAAATTTACAATAGTCTAACAATCCACGTTGATTCGCAAGATTACCAAGGAGCATAAACTAATGGTCAAGGAAAAATAAATCAATACATGACTCAAACTCATACTAAAATGTTACTATGTTACTCTCTGCTACCAAATATTAACACATTATTGCTTAAAAGTCAAACAAAACTAAATATTGCAGTAAAGTTCATAATAATGCTAAGTGTCGAATTGAGCACTAAAACCAAAATTGAACTATCCATGGACATCAGATTTATAAAGGATATATCCAAGGACGGAACAACCAGGAAAAGGTGTGAGCCAATTCGAACCATATCACAAGAAAATATATCAAAGTGAATAAAAAAATCAGTAACTAAAATAAGTAAAGAATTGAACACTTTATCCAAAACTGAACTAACAATGGACACCAGATTCATAATAGTATATCCAGAGAAGAACAATCAGGAAGATTTATGGAACAATTCTCACTAATGCCAAATAATACCAATACTGAACATACCAAAGGAATCCAAAACTCAATAACCAAAATAAATGTGGAATCGGACACTTAATCCAAAGTCGGACTATCAGTGGACACCAGATTCATAAAAGGCATATCCAAAGAAGAACGACCAGGAAGATTTATGGACCAATTCACACCAATACTAAACCACATAAACAGATCAGGTCTACGTACACCCACATCCGGTAATACGAACCTATCCAACTAAATACACAAAATAAATGAAGAATCGGACACTTATCCAGAATCGGACTATCAATGGACACCAGATTTATATAGGAGTATACCCAAAGAAGAACGATCAGGCAAATTTATAGACCAATTCTTACTAATACTAAATAAACTAAATTATTGGATCCAATGGTAACTAATACTGAACAAAATAAATAAATTAGGTCTACATACACCCTCATCCGGTAATATGAACCTATCCAAACTAAGTAATCAAAATAAGTCAGAATAAATTACTAACAGACTAAGTAACAGAGATGTAACCAAACTAAATCAAAGGTAAGATAAATACCTAAAGTGTATTGACTAGAATATTATAGAAACTACATAAACTTAATTCGTGCTGGTATTCGCGAACTATAGCATGTTGCTACAACAGATGTATGAGAATAGCCAGACACAGATAAAGTACTAATAATGTAAGAATAAGTAAGAAAGGGAAAAGAATAAATGGTGAAGTAATAAGTTCTATGACACCATGATAAGTGATAGGCAAAAAAAATATGTGATAGGTGATAGGAAAAAAAAAATAGGATAAGTGATAAGAAAAAAAAATTGACGAGAACGAGCAACAAGTTTTAAATAAAACTGCAGATTCATGCGTTCTCACATACATGGAATTATTCAGGAAATGTTCCAAAATCTAAATAACAAAACTAATGCCTAAGGAAAGGAATGGGAATATACTCAAATGAACAACTCATTTGTCTAAACACCTCAAATACTAAATTAAGGGATCTACGATGTATAGGGATAGTCAACAAACAGACATACTATGAAGTACGAGACGTAACATCAACTAAACACTTCCCTATCAAATGGTAAAAATGTAACTGGAATAATTGGACTAATTACAGAAGAATGGTTAGGAAATGTGGCCAACATTTCCTGACCAGAAATATTATGATGAAAAAAAACATCTGCGTACTCAGCCATGAAAGACATAGATCACGAAGTCAATCGAACAGCAGTGATCAGTTGCTGAGCAACAACCTCGAACCCACGCATTCACAAATCAGAGTATCAACAGAGTAATGACAAACTAGTCCAAAAGAAGAAATCAATACATACATCACCCATACATACCTACATCATTCATACATACATACATTATCCATACCTACATACATCATCCATACATACATACATTATGCATACAACCACATACCATGCATACATTCAGACTTAGAGACTTAAGAATCCGTACATACCTCAAACTTCCAAACTAATTTCAGAATCATAGTGTGTAGGATATAAGGATATAAATTATTATAAAGTGTTTAAGATATTGGAGACAAATGTTAATAGAGTAACCCAATAACAAATTATAAACCACAACATCTTTACACTATGGCAAATCCAAGAACAAGATATAGAAATAATATAAAAAAAAAGTAATCAAATATTCAACATAATATAACGCATAACCTGAGATATGGTAGTGTAACATAGTTCCATCATAATATCCATATTAAACAAGAGTACTTGTATGAGCTTTCCTATCCAACTATATAAATATATAATAAGTTAACAACCCTACTAACTTAGGGGTTAGGTGTGCAAAACTAAACAAAAATACAAGTGAAGCTATTATTAATTGTGTAATCCTACTGACAGGATCAGCAATCAACAATATTGACTCATACTAATAATTAAAATGCATCATGTATAATACCAAAAAAAAATAAACTCATACATAAAGTACTACATAATACTTAAACCAATAAGTAATAAATTCATAAATAAAGTCATCAACAACAAAGCCAAAGATGAAATCAAGCAATGTATGTAGGTACCTGCATTATCGGATGATAAAAAAAATATCAGACTAAAATTTCTAACCATACTAGAGATTGAGCTAAGCTAAAGACAAACAGAAGAAGAGATTAGCTTGAACAACACTGTTAAGGTAATCTTCTTCTGAAGATTGTTCTATAACTTAATAGAAAAATAGTATCAATGTTTCCTAACTAATAAAGAATTTATATTTGAATCTCAACCTAAAGTATCTGATTCATATAAGCATTAGGTATATTATGGTACTCACACTGGTATAATATTACCAACATTAACAAAACTAGAAACTGAGATGGATAATGGAACTACTTTATCATACAATATTTATAATTGTTATGTTTAACACTACCAATTAAAGAAAAATAATTTGGATGACCATCTGTAATCATCCGAACCATGCGAATTCAACGTATCATGTATAGAAGTTATTTTCTGGACTGATATTGCTTTGTGGTGTGTGCCTGTCTTACCAAAGAACCCAAATATCAAAAATAACAAATATAAAATATAATCTAAAGTTTGTAAGACAAATATACATATGGAGAAAATATTAGCGACACACCAACAAATCAAAAATGCCAGTAAAATATATAAAAATCAAATCAATAAAGTAAATAAAGTACCTAAATCCTGAAAATAATTTCTAGTTAGGTGTAAAATATAACCATACTAGAAAAAAAATATGCATATAGTCAACGATTTATTGTACGTGCAAACATACTACCATTGGTAGAAGGAATAAAAATTTATACTAATAGAACATAATGTCAGTTATGTATACTCAATCTAAATACATAAATAAGTTTCCAATAAAAATACAAAATCCAAACTAAGATATGAGCTGTACCACTAAAACTAAAATGAGGTATCGAAATAAACTAATCAAAACCAAAAGCAGCATAAGTCTACCTGTTTAGTATTCGTAAAGTTTTAAAGACCAAAAATAAATCAGAAGTAACATGTATACAAAGATATCAAAAAGTTAATAAAACAGAAAATTCCAATAAAAGAAATTTGAACTAAAAGAACTACTGTCTTAGAACCATAAAACGGTTGCCCCACGTTGGGCGCCAGTGTAACAAAAAGAAGAAAACTTCTGTTGGAGTGAAAGTAAAAAGAAAGATATAGGTACTCCAACAGAAGTAAGGAAAAAAAAAGAAAAGACTGGGTAACTAAATGTAAGCTATGGGACAAATATATGAGACATAATATGTAGAGAGATGGGCTGTATAAAGAAAAGGATGACG
This sequence comes from Diabrotica virgifera virgifera, assembly GCF_917563875.1. Classification (NCBI taxonomy): domain Eukaryota; kingdom Metazoa; phylum Arthropoda; class Insecta; order Coleoptera; family Chrysomelidae; genus Diabrotica; species Diabrotica virgifera. Next base: position 133,964,693 of record NC_065449.1, on the reverse strand, counting down.
TGGCTTCTAGGTTGAAGCCGAAGTAAGAAAAATAAAAAAAAAAAATACTACTAAAGTGCAGTAGTACTGAAGAAAGGGGGATTAGAAGGGATAGAAGTAGAAGTGGGAAGAGACAGAGGCAAACTGAATAGAGTTGGCTAGCAAGAGATGCAAGAAAACCACTTGACACTCAAGGATGGATACGGCTCATTTGCATGCCTGTCGAAGAACAGTAGCTCTATGTAGATAGTAATTATGACCAAAAGGTGAAATAATAAAATAAGAATAAGGTACTGAAAAGGAATAAGATGAATAATTTCTAAAGACGAACAAGATAAATAAATCTAACAAATCATGGGCGCCATGAAAATGATCTTCGATCATTTTCCCAGGTATCTTATACTGCTGTCAAATATTAAATATATCAAACCTGTAATAATGAACATAAAGGAATAATAAAATAATTGGTATACAAAATAAATACATATTTATTAAAAATAACTACTAGATTTTTGACAATCTCTGAGTTACACAAAGTGTATATCATGTGACTCTAAAATGACATAAGTTATACAAAAAGGTATCTCTAAGATAACAACAATAATGTTATCTGTTACAAAATTACAGGTATAGGTACCTCTCACTAACATATAGGGTACAAAATTACATAAGTCTTCTACCAAATGGTTATAGTACTACTGCAAAGTATTTTTTTTTATTTTTCCTATTGCGGCTTCTCAACGTAGAAGTCACTTCACCCTTTTCTTTACACACCCCACATTCTCTTCTTTTCAGCCACAACTATTTAGTTACCTAGTCTTTTTTTTTTCCTTACTTCTGTTGGAGTACCTATATCTTTCTTTTTACTTTCACTCCAACAGAAGTTTTCTTATTTTTGTTACATTGGCGCCCAACGTGGGGCCAGGTGGCAGGACGAAAAGGAGCTGGAATACTCCCAAAAAGCTTGTTCCCAAAAATGACTTACTCCCCATGTTGACTTGACTGTGGCTGTGGTGGTTTCCCTAGGTGGTCAAAGAAGGGGCTATGACTTCATCTTATGGTTTCTCCCAAATGGCTAAAAACATTCCCAGTTTTATTTCCCATTTTAGACATTAGCAAAAAGTAAAGGTAAGAATAAATAATTGAGGAAACTTTTTAGAAGCATTAACATAGAAAAACCGATCATTAAAATGGAACAAAAACTAATCTCAGGTAACCTTGAACTATTTTGAGTGTGAAAACATGAACAAATAATGATGAATGTGAAATTTGAATATGATTTATCTGAGGGAATATCTGTAAAAATATATAGAATTTATAAAAATATGTTAAATAAGTCCGTATGAAATAGACAATCCCTATGGCCCAGAAATAACAAACGAAGAAGTAACTATGGCCATTAAGCGGATTAAAGATGGGAAATCACCAGGACCTGATGAGGTGCATGGTGAAATTTTAAAGCTATTAGAGGCACAACAAATTACAGCTCTTACGAAGTTATTCAACAACATATACGAGACTGGTTACTTACCAAAAGACTAGCTACTATCAATATTCATTCCACTTCCCAAAAAAGCCAACGCTAGAAAATGTGAAGAACATAGATTAATTAGTTTGATGAGCCATGTACTTAAAGTACTCCTTACTATCATTCACTCGCGCATATACACCAAATTAGAAGAACAGCTGAGTGAAGTTCAATTTGGATTCAGATTAGGACTCGGAACGAGGGAAGCACTTTTCAGCTTGCAAGTTCTAATACAGAGAGCCAAGGATGTCAATTGCGATGTGTATGCATGTTTCATAGATTTCGAGAAGGCATTTGATAAAGTCCCACATGGAAAACTAATCGATATCCTAAAAACATCAGGACTCGATGGTAAGGATATAAGACTCGTTTCAAACTTATATCTCCAACAAAAAGCAACAGTTCGATTCGAAAATGAACTGTCCGAAATCTTCACGGTTGAAAAAGGAGTCAGACAGGGTTGCATACTGTCACCAACATTATTTAACATATACTCTGAAAACATCTTTAGAGAGGCCTTGGACGAATCAGAAGATGGTATTGCAGTAAATGGACAACTTATAAATAATATTAGATATGCAGACGATACAGTATTGCTGGCGGATAGTGCGCAGGGGCTCCAAAGGATCATGGATAATGTTGTAGAAGCATGTAACAAATACGGCCTAAAACTAAACTGTAAGAAGACAAAAATAATGATCATTAGTAAAAACACCAACATAAACGCCCAAATTACAGTAAACAATACACCTCTAGAGAGAGTACAGAAAATATGCTACCTGGGCTGCAACATTAAGGATACTTGGGATCATAGCTACGAAATAAAAACTCGTATTGAAAAAGCCAGAAGCTCTTTTAACAGTCTTAAGAAAATTCTCTGCAACTTGTCTTTAAGTATCAATATACGCATAAGAATTCTTAGATGTTACGTCTTTAGTGTCCTCCTATACGGAGTTGAAAGCTGGAGCCTGACAGAAGATGCCATAAAACGGTTAGAGGCGTTTGAAATGTGGTGCTACCGACGTATGTTGAGGGTCTCATATATACACCACACAACTAATATAACTATTCTCCAGAGGCTAGGAAAAGACAAAGAAATAATTAACACCGTAAAGAACAGAAAATTGGCTTACTTCGGCCACATTATGCGTAATGAAAAATACCGACTGCTGCAGTTGATTCTACAAGGCAAGATTGAGGGCAGGAGAGGCCCTGGACGTAGACGTATATCCTGGCTGGCCAATCTTAGGAAGTGGACTAGTCTAACGTCAACTGATCTATTTCGAGCTGCCGTAAATAGAATAAGATGGGTCAATGTGGTCGCCAACATCTCTAGAAGATAGGCACTTTTAGAAGAAGATGTTCAATAAATTTAAAACCTACAGAGAAATGATAATTATTTCCAATATTAATTGAGAATTGCATATGTTTGGTTATGTCTAACCAAAAAATATATTAATATATAATTTTCTTTGAATGAATATTCAATAATCGAAATAATCTACATAAAATCCAAATAATGAGTTGACTAAGAAATTTAACAATGAACCTAATATATCAAATGTTCCATCACAAAAAAACCAGGCTATATAAAAAAATTATTATGAAAAACTAAATATTTTACCGGGTTGATTCTTATCCAGATTCCATGAGGTGTTGAGTTACACATATGTTTCCATACTCCAGGCTCCAGATAACTTTTCACTTGGAAATTAACAAAAATGATTTAAATAGTTGAAATTATCAACCCGCCATTGGTATAACCGATTCGAACCACAGCTCACAGTCAAGTCAAGAGCATTACTCTCTCATTCAGCGAGGAAGACGTCAAACTCTCACGGAACACGAATTAAATGACAAGGAACGGTTCAACTATGTTCCGTACAGTGTGACGTCACATGAGAAGTCCTTTACGAGAAATTAAAGAATTTAAATGGGAGGTCAAAAGAAAATAATTTTAAAAATAATTAAAGCGCTAAAAATGATATTATAACGGGTGGACCGTTACATAGCACCAATATGTCCTCGTAAAAGAGTCTCCTCTCTCTCTCTCTCTCTCTCTCTCTCTCTCTCTCTCTCTCTCACACTCACTCACTCACTCACTCACTCACTCACTCACTCACTCACTCACTCACTCACTCACTCACTCACTCACTCACTCACTCACCCACTCACTCACTCACTCACTCACTCACTCACTCACTCACTCACTCACTCACTCACTCACTCACTCACTCACTCACTCACTCACTCACGAAACAATGATATACGATAGGTGAAAACGATATACGGTACAGCAGTGTATTACTAGAAATAGAATATGATTAATCGAAGAACGTATACCCCTCTTACAGTAAGACCAAACCAACAAACATCCTCGATATAATCTGCTCTGATTAAGTACTACTGTACATGGATCTCCCTCAAATCATACACCTGCTCTGTACAAAGAACATATACCATGCTTACGGTATGACCAAACCAGTGAACATCCCATATACAAACTGATATGACGTATATGTTGACATAGAAAAGACATTTAACATAGTGTAATAAGCAGTATTATCGAAATAAAAAAATATATGTACTATGTTATCTATGACCATAAATTAATGTAGAGTGTATGGATACGTAGACTGTTTGAAAAAAATATTAGCAAGGACAGTCAGCAGTAAGTAATAGTTAATGTGTAATAGGAATGTGTGTAAAGCGATGTGTACAAAATGATGTAAGCATGCAATGAATGCCAGGTAGTCAATTCGGTCGAACATAAATTTGTTTAAAAAAAACAAAAATATGTTCTTAACAGCAGTCACCAACGTGAAGGTACGACTACATTCGACCGCCATGTTAGTAGGGATGATGGTTAGTAGGAATGAAATATTTTACATTATATGATAATATATTTAATAATAGCAATATACTTAAACGTACTAAGATCAGCTCATTATTATCTAACCTGGTTTAGTAGACATCTTTTATTGATCTGTTGGACATCTTTTATATATTCATATTAATGTTAAAACATCGATACTTTTGGTGTTAATTCATTCGTTACTGTAGTATTCAAAATGAATTATTGGGGGTAAAGGTAATAACTCTATGTTATCTAATCTTAAAACTAAGGATTTTCCGACTCCTGTTTTGTGACGGACTATCGAAGACTTAAAACTAAATCGGGGGAAAGAAGACCATTAAGTTATCGATTGTCTTAACTTAGAGGCTACATGAGCAACGGCTCTAGAGTTAACCAGAACGTCTCATTAATTTCCCATATCAGATATCTTTTTAGTGGTCATAACTAAACATATTTTTTGTTTTTGTTTTCCTTTTTTAAAATGAGCTAATCTTAATTATTATACTTAATGTAGATATAATATATACAAAATTAAGATCTAGTAGAATTATCATATTATATAAAAGCGATGAGTGAGGGAAAGGTTGAGAAAAGGAATGTAGTAAAAAGGGTCTGTTCCAGATATATGTAGCATAATGTTAGCTGTAATAAATAAAGTGTTAAAAAATGACTATATTCAATCAACTAAATATGCTAATCTTAATGACAAAAATGACGAGTTATATAATAAAAATTGTCTGATTCAGATGCATTTATCATTATTGTAGTTGTAATAAATAAATTTTAAAAAATGACTAGTCAATCAGCATCAATCTTAAAGTCAATCAGATCATCAAGGATAAATGTTAAAATATGGCCGGCTTATTGTAATCTTACTTTGTGTTAAATCTAATCAACATCCATCTCAAGATTATCAATTAAATAGTGCCCCCACGGAAGTGTATCATAGGACTCCGGAAGGTGATGTCTTTTATCATCATTGGGGCTGAGAGCAATCTTGCTTTGTGTTATAGTATAAACACGGTGCTTATCTGAGCGTATTAGATTCTGCGAGGCTGTCTTTGTTGTAAAGGTATCTAAACACTCGACGTAGTCTTCGAAGGTAATTTTAGTGTTTACAGCAGATTTCTTAACCCCCTTCGCCTTCTTTGTCACACCATAATTTTTAATAAGTATTGCAATCTTATCGTCCTCACACTCCTGATATATCAACTTCCCCCTCAGTGTTGTGATGTCATTATCTGCGATAGCTACTTTTGTCGTATACAGGGTGTCCCGGAAAATAGTGCGTTCCTTAAAGGTATAGGTAGAAGGCACCATGTAGAACAAAAAACTCTTATAACATTTTTTTCTAAATGCAACCGTTTGACCAAAAAATTAAAATGTATTTTGGTATCCAAATTTAAATCTGACAACTATGTGCGGTACGCAAATTTAAGCATAGACAGTCCCATGTAAATAGATAGAAGATGATAGTAAACAGATAGTTTTAAAGAATCCTGTTTAGTGTCAATGCCGAAAATGTTTTCGAATAGTGAGTGTATTACCTATTATGTTATTACCTATGAATGGTGTTTGTGAAAGGTTACTTGAAACATCTATTCGGTATATTAATTATTTTCAAGTAAGTACAACTTAGTTATTTCAGTTCACAAGTAAACAAATTACTGAGACATTATCTGGTGTATTTAAGTTCCACTGTAAACTATTAAAACTATGTAATTCAGTTAAAGCCCTCAGCAATACTCAGCATTCAACCCATTTAGACCTTACTAAATACATAATAGTAGTTTAGTTAAAAGATGTGTTTTTATGTTAAAAGATGTGTAATTCGTTTAAAATTATGCAATAGGTATTTCAATACACTTCAAAAGAAAATCCAAGTTCCACTGTAAACTATTAAAACTATGTAATTCAGTTAAAGCCCTCAGCAATACTCAGCATTCAACCCATTTAAACCTTACTAAATACATAATAGTAGTTTAGTTAAAAGATGTGTTTTTATGTTAAAAGATGTGTAATTCGTTTAAAATTATGCAATAGGTATTTCAATACACTTCAAAAGAAAATAATTTTAGTAAACAAATAGTAAATACATAAGTATTACCTACTATTAGGTTGGATTATTTTAAATACTGTTAATCACAATCACAAACGAGTTCTTATTATGTTATTATGCCGTAGTGCGTACGATGTTGCCAGTTTATTAAAATTTCCAAACATTAAAATACAGGTATATGGAAAACAATGTTAACTTTTTTTTGGAAACGGTTAACTTTAGAAAAAAATGGTATAGAACTTTTTTGTTCCAAATTGTGTATTCTCTCCATACCTTAAAGGAACGCACTATTTTCCGGGACACCCTGTATAATTTAGATCGGAGCCCTATGTAGTCAGTCATAATGCAGCCATTATTCTCATCCTTCATCATACCCAACACCTTCTTGTTAACCTGGGGGATGCCATAAATATTGTCTTTAGGATAGTCAGACGTGTCAAAGTGCTGATGGCAGTCTGTTTTCATAGCCTCATAGGGATCTTTTTTCCTAATTACACGATCACACTATCGGTATCAGTATAGCAGGTTGTAAAGTTCTCACCAAACCTTCTATCTAAATACTCATAGTGGAAATCGTAGATCGTAGTTTTAGCCAAATCCAATATACTCATGCCCACATATATTGGTTTATCTAACCATATTTCTGCTCTCCGCATCTCGACAGCTACCAAGTTTTCATTAAAAATAGCATTCTTAAACAGGGGACTACTTATTCTGGCTTCAACTCCGTAACGACCCTCCCATTCAGTTAGCAATTTGATATCAACGCGCTTGCGCACATTCTCCATGGTCTTGCCGAACACAGCGTTGTTCATGAGCTTAAAAATATTTTTCTCAAATTCATTTTTCGCTGCCTTCCGGAGATTTGTATTCAAGTCTAGGAAGGTTGGGAGGATCGTATAGTTCTTCTCCTTTTTCAAAATGTATACGTTGATCGACATATTATTCTGCTTTTCAAAATTCGGAATCTGTTTGATGGTCATAGTCCACTGAATACCTAAGTTTTAATATGCTTGAGTAGTGCGGATAAGACGACAATAAATCGACATTTTTAGATGTAGGGTATAATGCCGATATGACAGCCCACGCAAAGCATGCCTCGTCATCGTTTTTAACATTAATACATGCCTTCTTTTTATTTGAGGGGAAGTTCAGTGTACGAGGAGCCAAGCTGTGATGTAAGTTTATTAATGTTGACCCCCAGGTTAACAACTGCCTTTAGAGCCCATCCAGAATCGCGTTCTTGAAATTCCTCCAAGTCTCTCGAGATGGGCTCCACTACTTTTTTCTCGAACCATTTATCAAGATTTGTATCTCTATAGATGGGGAGTTTGAAGTAGTGAAATACTTGGTTTCATTAAGGATCTTATCTGCGCTGACCACTTCAAATTCCCCACCAAATACCATATTCACCTTTACTTCCTCATTTTGCTTAAGAGCGTTATAAATTCTACGTTTGAATAGAGCTTTACAATCTATCAGGAAACTACCCGGGTCCTTATGTTTAAGGTTTGAGATGACTCCAGTCCGAATTCTTGAATTAAATGCAGATATGTAGTCATCCCAGTGTACCCTATGCTTAACAGTCTCCTTTGTTGGTGGCAGGCCCGCCCCCTTCTTCTGTTCAGCTTTTAGTTGGTTTCTTAATGTTTTCACCTGCCGCATCTGGGCTTCGAGGTGCTGCTTTTCACCAATCGTCTTGGCATATCTCATAGAGTTCCTTAATTTTTTGGATGCCTTATTACACTCAGCCAGTCCTTTCTTAACATTATCTTCCTGATAATCATTTTTGATTAAGCCTAAGATAGTTGCAATTAACTGAATAAGTTTTGCCAACATGTTTAAGCAAAAAGTCAATATTCAAAGATATTTTACGAATAACACAATTTCCTACAAATTATAAATTTTCGAAAAGATCAAAAAATTATCAAAAAATCTGAATCAGAAATTCAAAACTTATCAAAAACTCACCAGAGCACGTCTGAACGATTTAACACTCGCCAGAGCACACGTCTGAACGTTAGGAATATCTGCAACAGAAGGGAGAAAATACCATAATGTAGTGTCGCGGAGTGAGGCTGGATGTGTCCATTTCGTCGTTTTGAACCTCTTCCGACTTAGTAGGATCCTCGTCGTTGGACCTAGTAACATTACGAGTGTCCATGATTCGTTATCGAACAAATTAGACGAATATTTCAGGTTCTCGTGTGTACAGACGGCGTCTGACACAAGAAATGGTAATACAAGTGAGCGTTTGATCCCGTAGGGAAATGTCGCAGACCTGGAATTGCTGTGAGCTCGGGTGTCTGATCCACAGAGTGGAAATATCACCTGAGTTGCAGAGAAAGTCCACAGAAAGTAATAAACAGCTCGGATGCGTGACTTGCTGCGGCAAGAATACCACTGGAGCGTGTTTATGTAATGGTAAGCAATGATAATCAAAAAAAAAGAAAAGGTATTGTGTGATTCCTTAACTTACGGAAGGAATACCTGGCACAGAAATATATATCGTAAATATAAAACGAAAGGTTAAATTTTATACTGTTTGATCTTTTATATTAAAAATGAACAATGCCTGAAAAGGAAGCTGGGCAGGGCATATAGGAGGAGTTTTGGTTAGTTCTGATAAGAACAAGTCAAAACAATTTCTTACATTCGGAAACACGGACCCTAAAAGAGAACAGCATGGAAATATGAAAAGATAAATGCGAGAATAAGCGGAGGTGGTTCCTTAACTTACGGAAGGAAAGACACCTGACCGTATTCTCGAAATCAAACAGTAGATCAAACAGTAGAAGGTGAAAATGTGAAAATAGGCCAAGAGGTTCCTTAACTTACGGAAGGAAGAGCACCTGGGCCGTATTTTCGAAATAAAATTAAACCACAAAGAATGCACAGGTAAAATGGGAAAAATAGCTCCAAGTGTTTGACCTACGGGAGGAATATCACTAGACACTATTTTTCAGCAAGTAAGAAAAAATATAAAGTATTGCAACTATAAAATGGCAAATAAATGGGGTATGTTTCTAGCGCGTGGTCTGGCAAGCAGAGATTCCGCTGGAAACAGTACACAAAAATATACAAGTAAATATTATATATCAAGAAACATCAAATATTCAAATAAATGGCAGAGTTTCGTTTCTCTGCAATATACACAAATAGCAATAGGTAAAAGAAATAAAAGTCAGATTCTAGGTGGGTAAACAAGTACCGAACCTAGGAGTCTTCGATTACGAGGTACAGCTCGAACTGATTTTTGATGGAAAATCCACCTCCTTTTATATCCATATTTTCCTTTGTTCTAAGGATTATGACGTAGGAGAGTGGATTTTCCAAGTGGTTGGACCAATCGCGTTTCGAACAATTTGTGGGACATGTTCTCTCTACGCTGATTGGTCCGCGACTGAAGCTCGTCCGATCCCATCCCCCCCCCCTTCGAAGACCCTAGGTGTGGTAAAAAGGTTATATTAACTGTGATAAATATATTTTTACAAAGTTTATATTTTGAATTTGTTTTAGTCTTCTTGTTTCAATTCTTCGTCTCTAGGTGGAAGGGCAGGTCTAATGTCGTCTCCATGGATGGTACGATTTACATCCTGGTCACGGTGAACCTCGTAGGTGTTGTTGCCGAGGACCTTCAGGATTGTGTGTGGTCCTGTCCATGTAGGTCCAAAATTTCCCTTGTGGTGGTTTCTGATTCTAACTTGCTCTCCTTGGATGTAGCGTCTGGGGGGTGGTTCGTTTGGGTTGTCAGGATATAGGTTCCTGGCGTACACCGTGGCTCTTCGGACTGCTTGTTCTACTCGTGCTTGCCGTCTGGCTGCGGTGTTGGCCTCTCTGATTTCCTTTTCGCTCTCTTCCGAGCGTCTGGGAAGGTATCCTAGCAATAATTCTGCTGGTGTTTCTTTGGTGGCCTCGTTCCTCCTGGTTCTCAGGCTGAAGATGATGTCGGGTAGGTAGGTGTCCCATCGGGGGTCGTCTGGAGATTTGACCCTGGCACGTAGTCCCTTTTTCAGTTCCTGGGCTCTTCTTTCCACCGGGTTGGCTCGTTGGTGATAAATGGGGCTGAATTCGGCTTGAATGTTGTTTCTCCTCAGGAATCTCTCCCAGGCATCCGTCCGGAATTGGGGCCCGTTGTCTGTGATGATGGTGGTTGGTTTCCCCCAGCGGCTGCATATTTCGTCTTGGAGGAACGAGATGATTTGTCTGCTTTTGGTTGTTTGGACACAGCGGTACTCCACCCAACTGCTTAGGCAATCCGTGGCCAGGAAGATGTATCTGTTGCGTGTCCCTCGGGCAGCTGGATATGGTCCTAATACGTCAAAGGAGACCCTCTCCCATGGCTGGCGGGGCTCTCTTGCTACGATTGGTGCTGTGGGTTGTGTTGGTGCTCGTTTTATGGAGGCACATGTCGTGCAGGATCGAACGTAGTTCCGGACATCTTTGGATAGTGTTGGCCAGTAATAGAACCTCTTGATCGCCCGGATGGTCTCGTCTCGTCCTGGGTGGTTGGCCTCGTCTGAGTCGTGGTATGCTTTCAGGACTTGTGTTCGGAGTGACTGTGGCACGACCAGTACTCTTGTGTTTTCGTCTTGTTTGTAGTAGGCTGCGTTTTCTACTATGGTGAATTCCCGTAGAAGGCTTTCTTCTACCTCGCTTCTTGGACCTCTGTCGGAGATTTCTTGGTACCGTCTTCGGAATCGTCTCATCCCGTGGTGGACCAGGTGGCTTCTCCTTATCTTGTCCTGTAGTGGCAGGTTTGTGAGATCGTCTAGTATTGGATTGTTTTCGCCCTCTTCCACATCTTCCAGCATGCAGAGTAGTGGGAATGTGTCTTCTTCGATGGCTTGTTTTGTGGGCCAGCTTAATCGGTTAACTTCCTCGTCTTGGTTTTCGTCTTCTTCTCTGTTTTCTACTGGGTTTCTCGAAAGATGGTCTGGGAGCTCATTTTCTTTGCCTGGGATGTGTTGTATTGTGAAGTTGAATTCTTGTAGTAATAAGGCCCATCTGGACAGCTTTGCTTTGTCTTCCTTGAACCTGTTGAGCCATATGAGTGCTTGGCTGTCGGTGTATAGCGTGAAGTGTTGGTCTTGTAGAAAATGTTTGTATTTTTTCAGTGCCCATACCAGTGCGAGGCATTCCTTTTCGTTAATATGATAACGTTTTTCTGCTGGCCGAAGTTTTGTGGAGGCGTAGGCGATGACGTCTTTGTTCTCTGGATTTCCTTGGAACAGCACTGCTCCCATACCTATGTCGGAGGCGTCCGTCTGGAGGCTGAATGGTCTGGAGGCGTCTGGTCGTTTCAGATGTAGTTGGCCCTCGATTGCTTCTTTGATCTCCTTAAACGCTGTTTCGGCTTTCTCGTTCCATCTTAGCAATTTCCTATTGCCTGCGGTGAGATCGGTGAGGGGTGTTACTGTCTCTGCGAATCGAGGGATAAAATCTCTTAGCCAGTTTGCTGTTCCCAGGAAGCTCCTCAGCTGTCTTAGCGTCTTGGGGGTGTTGAAGCCTTTAATCTTCTCCACGTGTTTTTCCAGGGGTTGAGTGTGTGTTGATGTGATCTTATGCCCTAGGTATTCCAATTCGTCTGCCGCGAATCTGCACTTCTTCAGTGATGCCCATAGTCCGTGTGTTCGTAGTCTTTCTAACACCAAGTGGAGATGTTTTTGGTGTTGTGTCCAGTCTTCGGAAAAAATGATAATATCGTCCATGTAAACTTTTATGAATTCATCGATGTATCCGGCGAAGACTGTTGTCACTAGTTTTTGAAAGACGGCTGGTCCATTCTTAAGTCCGAAGGGCATCACTGAGAACTCGTAAGATGATCCGTCTGGCAGGCTAAAAGCGGTTTAAGGGCTGGAGTCCTCGTGAAGTGGTATCTGCCAGAACCCGCTTTTTAAATCCAGTGTGGAGAAGATCTTGGCTGTGCCGATTTCTTTGATGCTATCGTGTATTGGCGGCATACTGGAGGCCTCGTCGATTGTGATTTCGTTGAGTTTTCTGTAATCCACGCAGAAACGGGGTGTGCCATCCTTCTTGGTTACAATAACCACCGGGCTATTGTATGGTGATTTGCTTGGTCTGATGACTCCTGCTGTGAGCATCTCTTTCACCTCTTGGAACATTATCCTCTTCTTCTGCGTGGAATACTTGTAGGGTTTGATGTTGATTGGTCGTGTGTCTGTTAGTTCGATTGTCATTTCGGTAGCTTTTGTGGTCGGCTGGCGTAGACGGTCGTCGAAAACATCGTTGTACTGTTGAATCATTTGTTTGATTGTTTCGGAGGCGAAGGTAGGAGCCTGGTGTGCCTCTAATGTTTGAGTTTTGGGGTGTGGTTTGCCTTGGTTCCTCCAGTAGATAGTGGTTCGTCTGGTGGTGCCTACGTGTAAACATTTACGGGGTATGTCTACATTGGCCTCTTGTTCTAACCATGGCATTCCAAGTACAACGTCGTGGTTTAAGTTCTCCAACACTGTGCATCGTACGGTTGTGGAGAAGTTGTCCAGTGAAATTTCGACATCTGCAGTCCCTGGGCTGTGGGACGTGCTGTCCGTGCATGCCAGCTGAATCGTTCCGGGTCGAATCTGCAGGTCTCCCCTCTGGATCAGACTCTGGTGTATGAAGTTCCCAGATGCTCCGGTGTCGATCAAAACCTTCACTTTGTTGTCATTGATCCTTCCATCGAGGTTTGGGAGCCCTGCCGTCATCGACCGTTGGTGGATGGGATTCAGTTGGGGCACCAGTTCGTCAACAGGGGTTAGTTGGTGCCCCTGTTGGAGTTTTCCGGCTGTTCTTGTTGGGGTTGTCGGTTCTGCCTCTGCCTTTGTGGATTTCTGTTTCGCCAGTCTTGAATGGTTTCCGATTGGCGAGGTGTTTGGTCTTCTTGTCTCCTGGGTCGCAGGTATTGAGCGTCGCTTTCCATTTCTTTGGCTATCACCCTAAGGCTGTCCTCGGTTGTCGGCATCCCGAGTCTCAGGCAAATTCTGATTTGTGGGTGGAGTTGGTTTGCTATCACTCTGCATCTTTGAGCCTCCGGGATGTCTGGTAATAGTCTCTTGAAAAGGGCGGCTTTTCTGGCAATGAAGTCTTCGGCAGATTCGCTTCTCTGTATTTGGCCGTACAATTTCACCGTGAGGGCGGATAGAAGTGCTGGGTCGTCAAATTTTTCCAAAAATCGAGTCCTGAAGGTCTGATAGCCTATCTCGGCTGAATTGTGACTCTCTGCCCAAGATTTTGCTTCGCCGTGAAGTGAATTGGCCGTTAGATAGTCCACCCAGTCGTCCTTGTCAACTTCGAATTTTGTTAGGAAGTCTTCCGCTTTTTGTAGAAATTGTTTTGGAATTTCTGTTTCGCGTCCCTCAAATCTAGGTGGTTTGGATGTCCATATCCTAGGAGGTTTGGCTGGTTCTTTGGTGGTCTGGGCAGCGGAGAAGTATGTCAAGGCTTGCAGAAATGTGGTCATCCATTCAGAGGGTCCGGTGTGGCTTGTGGATGGGTTCTTGGAGTCCGTAGTTGGTTGTTGAGTGGGTATAGGTTGGGCTAGCTCCGGTTGGGTCGTTGGTTCGTTATTTTGTAGTTGGGCGCCATGTCGCGGAGTGAGGCTGGATGTGTCCATTTCGTCGTTTTGAACCTCTTCCGACTTAGTAGGATCCTCGTCGTTGGACCTAGTAACATTACGAGTGTCCATGATTCGTTATCGAACAAATTAGACGAATATTTCAGGTTCTCGTGTGTACAGACGGCGTCTGACACAAGAAATGGTAATACAAGTGAGCGTTTGATCCCGTAGGGAAATGTCGCAGACCTGGAATTGCTGTGAGCTCGGGTGTCTGATCCACAGAGTGGAAATATCACCTGAGTTGCAGAGAAAGTCCACAGAAAGTAATAAACAGCTCGGATGCGTGACTTGCTGCGGCAAGAATACCACTGGAGCGTGTTTATGTAATGGTAAGCAATGATAATCAAAAAAAAAGAAAAGGTATTGTGTGATTCCTTAACTTACGGAAGGAATACCTGGCACAGAAATATATATCGTAAATATAAAACGAAAGGTTAAATTTTATACTGTTTGATCTTTTATATTAAAAATGAACAATGCCTGAAAAGGAAGCTGGGCAGGGCATATAGGAGGAGTTTTGGTTAGTTCTGATAAGAACAAGTCAAAACAATTTCTTACATTCGGAAACACGGACCCTAAAAGAGAACAGCATGGAAATATGAAAAGATAAATGCGAGAATAAGCGGAGGTGGTTCCTTAACTTACGGAAGGAAAGACACCTGACCGTATTCTCGAAATCAAACAGTAGATCAAACAGTAGAAGGTGAAAATGTGAAAATAGGCCAAGAGGTTCCTTAACTTACGGAAGGAAGAGCACCTGGGCCGTATTTTCGAAATAAAATTAAACCACAAAGAATGCACAGGTAAAATGGGAAAAATAGCTCCAAGTGTTTGACCTACGGGAGGAATATCACTAGACACTATTTTTCAGCAAGTAAGAAAAAATATAAAGTATTGCAACTATAAAATGGCAAATAAATGGGGTATGTTTCTAGCGCGTGGTCTGGCAAGCAGAGATTCCGCTGGAAACAGTACACAAAAATATACAAGTAAATATTATATATCAAGAAACATCAAATATTCAAATAAATGGCAGAGTTTCGTTTCTCTGCAATATACACAAATAGCAATAGGTAAAAGAAATAAAAGTCAGATTCTAGGTGGGTAAACAAGTACCGAACCTAGGAGTCTTCGATTACGAGGTACAGCTCGAACTGATTTTTGATGGAAAATCCACCTCCTTTTATATCCATATTTTCCTTTGTTCTAAGGATTATGACGTAGGAGAGTGGATTTTCCAAGTGGTTGGACCAATCGCGTTTCGAACAATTTGTGGGACATGTTCTCTCTACGCTGATTGGTCCGCGACTGAAGCTCGTCCGATCCCAGTAGGGTATTAAATACACTTTTAGTTGGACGGAAAACTGAATGGTATTATGTTAAGCTCGAAAGGCCCCTGAAATGTGTAGATTTGTGCTTGTTGTTCCATAAGAATAAATGTAAAAGTGCTGCATTTAAGACATTCATTGAACTTGGTTATATTTTCCCTACTCATGCTACGAGCGATACATGAAAGCATCAGTACTACCAACATACGGCAATTACTATAAACATTGTATACCAATTTATAGTAAATTTTATATGGAAACATCTATGTCGATAGGTACTACGTATCATCGATGCCTTTAGAACACAGGTTGTGGAGTGCAAAGAGTGTGTGATAACGGAGGACGAGATTACTAAATAAAAGAATAACACATTCATACGATAAATGACACATCCTACGTCAAATAGTTACTGCGTGAAGTAAGCGATGATTCAGCGTCGACTTGGTGTCATGTTAGCGCTACGTCTGAGGTTATGTAACGTTCAACGTCGAGTCAGCTTCAAGGCGGCGTTAACTCAGCGTTGAGTCAGCCTGTACTCAGCGCTAAATGTAATGTTCAGCGTCAACTCAGACGCGAATCAGCGTCAACTCAGGGTCGAGTCAGCGGAAAGTCGGCGTCGAGTCAGCCTGTAGTCAGCTGTTATAAATAGAGCTGAGAACTAGAGAAACATCATTCAGATACATGATGAGTAACGAAGAACAACGTATCAAGCAGCTTGCTAAAGTTATTGGTAAAAAGTATAATTTGCTAAAAAGAATGCAGAGTGAACATTCTGAGAGGCATGAAGAGACCTGCGGACACCAAAACCATTATCTGAAAAATATGCAACGGAAGGGCGAAGAGAGCACAGACGAAGAAGAAGATGAACACCTCCAAAAATATTGGCATCATTCCCCAGATATTGATAGAGCTTACGGTCCACAGTATGTTTGGCAAAACCGATAAATGGATAATGGGCAATAAGGAAATCAAATTTGCTCCTAAAAATGTACTGATTAACGATAACAAGTACAAAACTACTTGTGGGCTATATAATTTACTATTTTATAAGAATCCTCAAGACTTTACGACAAAGGACAGCCTCAACTATAAAATAATATATTAGAAGTCACAGGTGTTCATAGAGATTCCCGAGGATATTTGAGACATCAAGCATTCCCAGATAAATTTAATAAAATCATCAAACCATTGTTTAAAAAATGAGCAACCTCATCGTCGAGGTCACTTTATAAATGCCCAGAAATATGAAAAAACGCCGTAATAGTGATGAACAATCTGACCGACAATTTACGCAGCGCACTGCCATAGAATACGAGACATCAGCGTTTAACCGTTATGCCGTTAGACCCATGGATGATAATGTTAAAATAAATCGGCTAGGGCATTTAAAATTGCTTAAATAAAAATAATAAAATACCGCATAGTGTTTTCATTTACTTACCCAATGCAGCACTGAGTGACATTTCATTTTTATACAATAAAAATATGTTGGGTCGTATATAAAATGCAACACGATTACTGCCATAATGTATAAACAATAAGTATCAGCTATGCTTGGTCGTATATTGTTAAAAAGAAGAAATACTGTACAATAAGGCGTAAAAAGTACTATTTAAAAAAAAACATAAAATTATTCAAAAATATACGGATATGTAGATGTATAACACAATATAGAAACACAAGAAATAAAAAAACATATTTATATTGTGTAGTTAAGTTGATATTGACCATAGGTCTTCGATAAGAATAAGAATATATTTGTTGGTCATAGACGGTTCTTCAATAGCCATCAGGCAACAATTTTCCCTGATCATGTTTATAAAACATACGGAATGCACTGTATATACTAACCCAAGCTGACAACATACTTTGCAGGTATGGATCACGATCAGCTTATAGGTTTATGTACAATTCCCTTCGTAAAGGTACATAGGCGTGCATCCGCGCGGGATAAAAGTCGACCGTCCTTTTTATACTCTGAAAAAGAGGACCATCACATATTCAACGTTAAAATGTGTCAGATATAGTGAGAAAGAAATACGGTAGAATGTGGCATAAAAAGTACTATTTTTTTAAATAACACATAACATTATTCAAAAATATGCGGACAGGTACATCATTCAATTTGGAAAAACAAGAAATAAATACTGAATAAATAAACATTTACCTTATAAGTACACACACTTCACTGATTTCACTATTTTTGCTTCGATCGTCGACACTGCTATGAACATTGTTTGCCAGATTTGGTTATTTTATACTATTCCTTATCACAGTTTAAAATTTTAGAACAAAATAATATATTTATTGTTTTTATTAGTAGAAACCGCATGATAAAACATTTCCCGTAAAGTTATGCTTGTGGTATGGGAATCTTTCTTATCACTCCCTACAATTATTTACTTCATAACATACACAGTCTTATCAGCTGGCTATATCTGGTACTGGTAACAAACACTTTGTTTAAACATATTTTTATTAATATTTCTATAAAAATAATTCCAAGTCTTTGATTATTACTTCTATACAAATATGAAATTTTTTAGGATAAGCATTTTTATGTCTACGATTTTGGCAATTTTATACGTGAATGGACAGTATACACTAGAATTTGATATTGGCTTCACATTTCTGCTTTAAGTCCTTGTGAACGTTGGCTATTAACAGGGCAATGCTGATCTTACTTATGTCGCTTCTGAATAGTTCGATCGATGTGCATCCGAACCACTTCAGCAGATTTTGGAGCCAAGAGTGTCTTCTCGTGCCCAACCCTCGCTTATTGTCTATTTTATCCCAGATAATAAATTGTGTTCACGATTTCTTTCCCATTTCTGATTCTTAGGATTATCTCTATCTTGGTGACATGTTCAATCTAGGATTTATAAAGAATGCGTCGGCACATCCACATTTCGAATGCTTCTTCTTCGTGAGCGCATCTGACAGCGTCCAGACCTCTACATTTCTAGATAAATTTTGTATAGATATAATGGGTATTAGTACAAGAGTATTAAGAATTTGACGTTGGTTCGTTTTATGATGTTTTTAGTCATAAATAATGATGTATCACGCTGGGTCAGCGATTTTCGTAATAGTCATGAAAAGACCTTTCCAATGATATATTTTACGAAGCACTTGGTGCATAATTGAGCGAATTAGTCTTTGCTAAAGATCAGACTGCGATAAGAGATTTTTCTATGTCAATGGTTTTGTTATAACGTCAATAACAATAAATAAGCATTTACAGTTCGACCACGTTATCGCAACAGCCGTTATGACATTGTACCATGTATCTTTTGAACGGATAAACGGAAATCGATGTATGACCCATCAAATTAAAGGATTTTGAATGACGAATTACGTTGTGATGTCTGTTTTAAGAAAATGTCATGTATAAGGCCTTTTTATTATCCTATAAGTAAATTTTATATAGATATAATGTGTATTAGTACAAGAGTATTAAGAATTTGATGTTGCTTCGTTTTATGATGTTTGTAGTCATAAATAATGATCGTATCACACTGGGTCAGCGATTTTCATAATAGTCATGAAAAGATCTTTCCAATGGTATATTGTACGAAGCACTTGGTGCATAATTGGGCGAATTAGTCTTTGTTAAAGATCAAACTGCGATAAGATATTTTTCTATGCCAATGGTTTTGTTATAACGTCAATAACAATAAATAAGCATTTACAGTTCGACCACGTTATCGCAACAGCCGTTATGACATTGTACCATGTATCTTTTGAACGGATAAACGGAAATCGATGTATGACCCATCAAATTAAAGGATTTTGAATGACGAATTACGTTGTGATGTCTGTTTTAAGAAAATGTCATGTATAAGGCCGTTTTATTATCCTATAAGTAAATTTTATATAGATATAATGTGTATTAGTACAAGAGTATTAAGAATTTGATGTTGGTTCGTTTTATGATGTTTGTAGTCATAAATAATGATCGTATCACACTGGGTCAGCGATTTTCGTAATAGTCATGAAAAGACCTTTCCAATGGTATATTGTACGAAGCACTTGGTGCATAATTCAGCGAATTAGTCTTTGCTAAAGATCAGACTGCGATGAGAGATTTTTCTATGTCAATGGTTTTGTTATAACGTCAATAACAATAAATAAGCATTTACAGTTCGATCACGTTATCGCAACAGCCGTTATGACATTGTACCATGTATCTTTTGAACGGATAAACGGAAATCGATGTATGACCCATCAAATTAAAGGATTTTGAATGACGAATTATGTTGTGATGTCTGTTTTAACTAAATGCCACGTATAACGCCTTTTTGACGTCCTATCGTGTATTATTAGCATTATATATCGAATCTTACCATATAACATCTCAACTTAAAGGATTGTGAATGACGAATTACGTTGTCATGTACAGGGTGAGGCAGATAACTGGCCTATTAGAAATATCTCGAGAACTAAAGGCAGCAGAATCATGAAAATTGGAATACAGGGGTTTTGAAGGATGATCTATTAAATGAAAATATTTTCATCTCTTTGCAACTTCCGGTTATACCGGACGTTGCTTATAACTTCGTTTTTTTAAATGGGACACCCTGTATATTTTTACATTTTTGGATTCTCTTTGATGTCTTCTTTCTTAAAATATGAGGATTTGTAATGTTATACGGGGTATTTTAAAATATAATTACGTTTTTTTTATTAATTTTGTAGCAATCTTCACACCCTGTAGAATTGTAGTAGTTTGACAACTAAAACTTTACTTACGTTCAAATGATTTTTAATATAGTCTACTATTGTTAAGAATCATTAGTATAGCTAAATTTTTAATTTTAGTATACAGGGTTGGTCGAAACTCGGAATGAGTATTTTCTGAGTTTTCTTAAATGGAACATCCTGTATTTTATTATTGAAATGAAATGATATTTTATGGTACTTTTTTATTTCTTAAGCATTCCCTATACCTAACTGCTTTAATTTGTGCTTAATTGTTAGTCGCACCAAAAATCTTAACTACTTAGGTATTTTGATAGCTAAACCATTATTGGTAATTTTAAGGATCAGTCTGGATTAATATGTAGTTATTTCTGAAAAATTATTTGTAATTGAATATTTTCACGGCCAACCTAATAAAATTTTACGTATTTTTTGTTGCAATCAATGTTTAGCTTGAATCACCAATAACTCACAAATTAAAGCAGTTAGGTATAGGGAATACTTATAAAATAAAAAAGTACTATGACATATTATTTCATTACAATACTAAAATACAGGGTGTTCTATTTAAGAAAACTCAGAAAATATTCATTCCGAGTTTCGACCAACCCTGTATACTAAAATTTCAAAATTAGCTATACGATTCTTAACAATAATAGACTATATTAAAAATCACTTGAACTTAAGTAGAGTTTTAAATGTCAAACTATTATAATTCTACAGGGTGTGAATATTGCTACGAAATTAATAAAAAAAACGTTAATATCTTTTAAAATACCCTGTATAATATTACAAAATCTCATATTTTAAGAAAGAAGATATTGAGGAGAATCCAAAAATGTAAAAATATACAGGGTGTCCCATTTATAAAAACCAAGTTATAGTTTATGGTTTATATAAACCAAGGTATAACCGGAAGTTGCAAAGAGATAAAAATATTTTCATTTAATAGATCATCCCTCAAAACCCCTTTATTCCAATTTTCATGATTCTGTTGCCTTTAGTTCTCGAGATATTTCTAATAGGCCAGTTATCTGCCTCACCCTATATATTTAACAAAATGATAGGTATAAGGCCTCTTTGACACCTTATCATACGTTTTATTTGATAATATAAATTGATGCTTATACAATTATGAATCAGTCTATTGTTGTATGTAAACAAGGAAGGAGGTGTTTTTAATGTGTGTTCTACAGATGCGTTTTATAGCAGCAACAGACGCCTTTTCCGAAGATGATATGAATATGGATATATAAATAACAATTCTATAGCAAATTTTAATACAACGCTCCTACATTTCCAAGAACGATATAATTTATATGCAGATGGTACACTAAACGATGAAACCATAGCATTAATGCAAAAACCTCGATGTCAAACTGGCGAAAACGATTACTCTCTTAAGGGAAAATGGTATAAACATAATCTAAGGTGGTATTTTCCTCAGGCGGATCAAGTGAAACATATAATCCAATTAGTTGAACGAACCTTTAAAATGTGGGAAGATGCTTCAAATTTGCATTTTACCAGAGTGACTGTTCCTGTTCCGAAACCAGATATCACTATAACAGCTGTTAAAAGAAAACATTATTTTCGCTCCAACTGTATGGGGAACCAAAAGTGTGGATTTCAGTTTGATGGTCGTGATGGAAAATAAGCACATTTTTATTTCCCCATCAATAATGATACTTGCGTACAAATACATTTAGACTTGGATGAAAAATGGAGTTATAATTTGAATGATACCGATTATGATTCCACCAATCTCTTTATGGTTATTCTTCATGAAATCGGTCACAGTTTAGGATTATCGCACAGTAACGATAAGAAAGCTGTAATGTATCCATGGTACCCTAATAGTATACCCTAAAAGTACGAAATATTACTCAGGATGATATTAGCGGCATGGAGGCTTTATACGGACGCAAAAGTACATATATTCCTACACAAACTAGTGCACCAGCCCGGTCAACGTCGCATATATCGAGGATGCATACTACAAGATCCCGTCCTAGACCAACTGAGATTATACCCCAACAATCAACGAAAGCCACACCACATTTTTGTGCTGTTGAATACCCCAATATTCTCTTTCTAGCATATGATCCTCAGTTTAAGAACCATCATCTGTATATGAAGGATTTGTGTGGAAAAATGATCTAAATGGGCACATGGTACCGAATAATCCAGAACATTTGAGTACTTATTTACCTAAACAAATAAGAAATATTTCGCATGTGTTTCAGAATACAGCTGGTAACTTAATTGTTACATCAAATAATACTATGTACTCGGTATCATTTCCCAGCATAACTATTTCAAGAGATATACCTCTGTTTGTATTATCGCCCCATGCCGAGATAAATGTTGTATTTCAGACTCACACAGGAAAAACATATATATGATGTGACAATACATCATTCATCGAGTATGACGATATAATAGACCTAGTCATTAGCAGAGGACGTATAAGGGATATATTCCCCGGAGTATCCACCACCGTTAAATCAGTCTTTAAATATATAGATGGCCATTT